>NC_141138.1:34184404-34507116 GCF_053477565.2 Lygodium microphyllum | reverse complement strand
TTCTCATCAGGAAGAACTTGTTGACACAGGCAATTGCAGACATTACTAGCACCTTTGGCTTAAGATGCATGCCCTCTTTTGCAGCCCTAATTGCAACGTTGTGGGCTATGTTTCCCCCTGAATTCTCTCATGCAAGAATGCACTTGTTTGGGTAGTAGTCCTCTAGATAAAGAAGACACTGTCGCCCCATGGCACTCGTTCGTCATAACACATAAAATTGAAGGTTCCCATCAGAATTCGTGTCTCTTCCTTTGTATGCCATGAGGGGATATGTTTTGGGACTAATGTTGATCAAATGAATTGTTGAAGGGTCTTTGTTGTTCTACTAAGGGTATTTTTTTGTTAAGGAATTGTAGGATTGTAGATCAAAACACTTCTTGAGGTATAAGGGTATCCGTTTGTTCAGGCATTGTAGGGTTGTAGATCAAAAATGTTCTTGAGGTAAAATGAAAATGGTTGGGTGATTCATCTTTTGTAATTGGAATCCCCCAAAAAGGGGAATAGAAAGTAGAGGATTAGTGAAGAAAGGGGATGAGACTAAGTGCAAGTTTCCAGATTGATCATGCACATATGAATTGCTAATTTGCTAGTTTGAGATCAAGGATTCATGGTGGCTATTGGCAGCACCATTAGAGGCATCTTCTGTCAAATTTGGCATATGATTTCATTGCAAGAAAAATTCCACTTGCTTCTTGAGCTTTTGCTTGTAACACTTGCAATTCGAGATTCATGTGTTCCAATTATGGCCATCGTGCACTCTCAAACTTGAGACTCTCGATGCCAATACTTCGATATTTTCTTGATTCAATGAGGTTGTTCATTTAGGAAGGGGGACATCCATTAGTGGCAGCAGTTGCTTCTAGTGAAGTTGGTGTGGTAGGGCATCTGTGTCCTAGGCAAACTCACTCAAGTTGACTACACATTCCAAGGCATCTCTATCCTGGGAAAACCTTGTAGATGAAAGTGGGCAATGACTCTAAGTGGACCAACAATAGATGATTCTTGAGGGCCTAGGACACAACAATTGGTGAAGATGAAGGAAGTAAACATGATATGACAATGAATTTTTTTGTTCAGATATTCTGATGATGACTGCACACTTGGAAGGACTTGTGATTGGATTTGTTGCTTGTGCCTCAAACTGAACACACGGAGGTGCAATGATTGGTATATTGGCAAAAACCTTTGGGGTGAAATACTGAAGCTAAAGACAAACATACTGCCCTTGTAAGAGCCTTCATCTGACTGTATTATGATTTCAAAGTTCAACAAGTCTTCGTTCACGTTTGGAAAAGAGATGGATGTTGCTATGGCCATATTTAGCTCACTAATATCTTTTTGAACTCTAAGTTCTACAACACTTTGCTTTTCAAAGGAGCTCCTCCATTAGCACTTTCTATAGATTGATAGCTTGACCTGCCACTGTAGGCCATTGATGCATGCTTCTCCATCCCAGCAAAATCATCCATGTGAATATAGCATGTTGTCGGAGGGGTTTTTGTCGAAAGGTCGTATCCACTGGGGACCAAAGGTAGAAGGAACTAGAGATAGGAGATGGAAGAGAAGATAAAGAATACACAAGAGGTAAACACAATAATGACAAAGCACAATGAATCAAATCAATGTGTATTGACAGAACATGAAATCCTTTGTTTGGCATTGCTCAGAAGCACTCTCTAGGCATTAGATCTCTTGGAGCTTCTTTGTAGAACAAAAACGTGGATAAGAAATAATAGCTCCTTGTTTACTGCTCAGAATCCAAATCTGATGGCTCCGATGGCTCTAAAAGGGGGGTAAAACTTCAGGACACTTGCTCATGAATCTCCCAGATCACTCCTTCTTCCTCTTCCAATTCAAATTGCAGTTTTCACCCTATCAATAGTGATCGCGACACGTGAGATTTTGTCAATCTATCTTTTTTATGAAAAATCCGATAACTGGTTGAAAAAACAACTTGCTTTTTGTATGCCATCCTAATCTAGAAGCTTTTCTAACTTTTTCAGATTTTTAGCAATAAATAATATAAAAAATATGCTAAAATTGTCCAAAAATCTAGTATTTTTGGATAATCCATGCCACTCACACTAGTACTTAATGAATCAGATCACATTGACTCTCTTGATCAATAAGAAAGTCGGATGATGGTGCTTCCATGCTTTTTCACATTGTGTCCACACAGCATCACGACATCCACCCCCTCTGAACCTGCACATCCTCTGGTATGTGCCACCGATGCACCACCTGGGTCAAACACCCATAGCTTCAACTTGTTGCTCATCATGCATTTAAGAAGCCCCCCCCTTGGATACAACTCTTGAGCCATACCTAGAACCCCCTCTAGGTTCATAAGGCCTTGGGTGCATATCATACACTAGAGGTTGTTGAATCTCCATATACATGCTATCAATGCACCCATCAACAAATACATAGCAACATGCTTGCTCTTTCAAAGTCCATCGCATGGGAAGTTACTTCTGATAACCTTTTTTCTCCTCATCTAACATAAACCGAGTCTCACTTGCATTCAACACATCACCATCACTGAAAATAGTGAAACAATCCATATCTTGAAGCATCTTAGAATTGCCAATCAAGGCCTTTGACAAAGCATCTGAAATGTTTTCCAGCTGTAAAGCATTACATCTAACATATTGTAAATGCATATCCTTGAGCTCATGAACTATTTCAAAAATGATAACTTTATCATCCTTCAAATCATGTACATCTAACAAGCCACCAATCTCCGTTTGAGTCCCTGCATCAAGTAAAACATTATCTTTACAAACCTCTTCAGATGCTTTAAGAAAGTCTATAGGTGCAATGGCTGAATCTTCCAGTATAGGATCTTCCAAGGCATTAGTGGTTGTCTCAATATCAAACTGCAGCTTATATCTTGGCTGCTTGCCCTCTTGCTTGCTATCCTGTTTCTGCTCCTGCAAAACTTATTTCATAACATGCTTGGGAGGTGGCTGATTTACAGTTTTAGGAAAATCCACATTTCTTCTTGTCACTTCCTTAGATATCCATGCATTATCTTCATTTCTATTTTGTTTCTCTTCCTCAAGTACATCCGTATTTTTCTCTTTTGCTGAATATACATCCACTGAATATGTATCTACCAGTGATTCCCATCCAGTTATGTCACGAATGACTTGCCCTGCATGAGACATTTCACTATCAGTAATTTTTTTCTTTTTAGATGCATGTAAAGCATGTGTCCATAATTCAGCCTTTGGCCATCACTTGGCCATGCATTCTATCCAATTGTAGACCAAAAGTAGAAGCATGTACCACCGCATAAGTATTTCGGACAGCCAAATCTTGCTTGCATACCTTCCTTTCCAAAATTCAAAGCAAGAGGCAATCTCGTTTCTTGTGCATGGATCTTGCCATCTTTCCAAAAGATGAGTTGTCGTGCTAAGGCCTCATCTTAGGCAGCACAATGCTTTCTCTCATGCTGCAAACTATCACACCATATACATATTTTTCCTAGCTTAGGGGCTGTTGCCTGTCCCCTTTCCTCTTGTCCTTTTTCATCCAATTTTGCAACCTTCAATTGAAGATCCTGCATCCCTTTGACCAATTCATCTAAGACATCTTCCCTAACTAACAGAGGAAAAAATAGCAAGTACAACCATAGGGTTAGCCACAGAAGCATGTGGCTTACTAGATACTTCAACTATTTTGCTCGTAACAGTGGGCATGCAAGAAACATGCAATCTTTCTCTTCTTCTATGCTTCTTCACAAGTGCAGTAACACCTTCCTTGACATGTCTCCACTTTGTTTTAAGACATGCCTCTGTAGTCAGATCCTCCAGCAAATCATTAAGCTTCTCTTGAAGCTCAGGACCATCTGCATATAGAAACAATTCAATTTTTTGACTTGCAAGAGCTTGTTGTTCTGCAAGATCCTATTGCTCAAATTGACTTTCAAATTCTCTTAACAATTTTGTAGCCACAAGACCCTTATTGGGTTGTAAAACCCACTCCTGAAAAGTCTTGCATGTAATCAAACTGGTATCTTCAATGTAAAATTCTTCCCTGAGTGTCTTCTTGAAAGCTACCTAGTCAACATCTTGCATGTATAATTCAGTAATTTGCACTTTTAGTTCATGTACACTAACACGTATAAAATACCGGCTCCATGCGAGTTGAGCCACTCCAAAGAATTTCATCTTTTGAGCATAGGTATGTACATATGCACATACATTCCTGCCATTGAATAACTTCACCTTACACTCAACTACTTGCAAAGCATTCATCACAACTCTTTTTGTTTGAGTAGAAGCTTACATCACCTGTTGTTGTTGTTGTACTTGCATAAGCATATTCATATTTTGCATATATTGTTGCAAAACATCACTGGAGATTGTGTTCGAAGGTTCTCCCATCTTCTTTCCTTCTTCTCATGACCTTTCATGTCATGTTCACCAATGTCGGAGGGGTTTTTGTTGAAAGGTCATATCCACCGGGGATTAGAGGTAGAGGGAAGTAGAGATAGGAGATGGAAGAGAAGATAAAGGATACACAAGAGGTAAACACAACAATGACAAAGTGCAATGAATCAAATCAATATGTATTGACAAAACCTGAAATCCTTTGTCTCGTACTACTTAGAGGCATTCTCCAGGCATTAGATCTCTTGGGGCTTCTTTGTAGAATAAAAACGTGGATCGGAAATAGCAGCTCCTTCTCTGCTGCTCGGAATCCAAATCTGATGGCTTCGTTGACTCCGAAAGGGGGGTAAAACCCTAGAACACTTGATCATGGATCTTCCAGATCACTCTCAGATCACTCCTTCTTCCTCTTCCAGTTCAAATTGCAGTTTTTGGCCTATCAACAACGATCGCGACGTGCGTGATTTCGTCAATCTATCTTTTTAATGAAAAATTCAATAACTGACTAAAAAAGCAACTTGCTTTTTGCATGCTATCCTAATCTAGAAGCTTTTCTAACTTTTTTAGTTTTTTTAACAATAAATAATATTAGAAATATGCTAAAATTATCCAAAAATATAGTCTTTTTGGATAATCCATGCCACTCACACTAGTACTAATGACTCAGATCACATTGACTCTCTTGATCAATAAGAAAGTTGGATGATGATGCATTCCATGCTTTTTCACATTGTGTCCGCATAGCATCATGACAACGTGTTGGGGGTAAAAGTGCCTCCGCCTAGCCGCCCATGTATTACTACACTAATAGTATCCGCCACTACACACTGTAGGTGGTGGACGCTCGTCATTGTCACTTTATTCTTTATTCTTTTAGTGACAGTTTGAATAAAGGAAGGCCTGGTCACACATTGTGATTGTTGGAGTTCCCATTTTGTGTCTCTCTCTTTCTTGCTCTTGCTCTCCCGCCATAGCTCTTCCAAGCAAGCTTCCATCCTTCTAACCTTTCAATTGGTATCAGAACATGGTTGCTTGAGCATTATGACCTGGTTTGTGGTGTCTGTAGCTTCTTATTGAATCCCTACATTCATTAGGGATGCTATTATTGTGCCTGGGCCTTACGTGGATGCCTTGGAGAATTTGTGGGATGCTTTGAGCCTTGATAGCTCATTTTTCACAGGGTTTATGGTTGTATAGAGTTCTAGACAGTAAGCATTTATAGGGAAGTTTATGCCTAATGTTTATGGCTATGGTTTGGGAGCCTCATGATGTACCCTTGTATGTGGAGTATGCCACATGTTGTCTATGCCTTGGATATTGATTTGAGCTTGGATTGAGCGCTCGTTTAGCTTAGTTTTGGATAGTGATTTCACGTTATTTACAGTAGGGTTGATCATACTTCTCAGTGGATATTTAATGCCTATTGGAAATGGGATATGTCTTGGATGTATACATTGATGTAGTGACTCTCGGGGATTGACATAGAGCTTGGATTTGCTCTTAGATCATTGGTTGAGCTTGAGCTCGCTTTGCATAGCATTTGGATCTCCATCTTTGATGTACTTATGGCATGTATTTTGCTTATGTTTGACCAATCTTGATATGCTTGGCTTATGCCATCTCTATACATACCAGTTATTGTCTTGGAGTTGATTGCTACTACGGCTTACTTGGGCTTGAAATTTGATTTCCTGGAGCTTACTTTGGCTATTTCTTGGCTTTCCAGAGTTACAATGTGGATGTATTTTATGTCTACTTATACTATGTATGGATGCTACATGGCCTACATGCTCGGGATGTCTCATTGATGCTTGATCTTTGACACTTGTAACTGGTGCGCTCTTAGATGCTTTGTTCAAGCTTTCTTGCTTGATATTTACTACTTTTGTGCCAATGGGAGCGTCTTGATATGCTTGGAAGACATAGAGCACGTGGGTTTATGCTACTTGAGCATTCGGATACTTGAGACTGGGATCTTTACTTTGGATGATGCTTGGCTTCTACTGTTTGGTCCACTGTACTTGCGTATGAGTTGACTTGGGTCCGCTTTCTGTGAACTGACACCTAATTGTGTCAAGTCTTGGCTGTGGCAGGTACATTTTGCTCCATTGATTAGGGGGTATACCGATTCATTGGCAGATATTTGTATAACATGTTTGGGTGTTGGTTTCATGATTCTCGATTGTCATATGCCTATGCTATGCCCGCATGATGCATGTTTTGGACTTGGCAGTATTTGATTGACTTGGGATCCGCTTTTGGCACTGTCATCTCTCATTTTCACAGTTTTGTAATTTATTACAGCAAGCATTTATGTATGGACTGATGTGGAATTTTCATGCTGAATCATCCTGATTTGATGTATTACTGATAGTACTTGGTGGACAATATCATTAGCTATCAGTTTGTGGTCATTTTGCCTTGGTTTTGGTGGTATTTTCTCTGTTTATAACAAGCAATTTTAACTGTCTACACTACTTTAGCTTGTAGTATGGCATCTTCTTTCATTGATAGTGCTATCTTCAACATCATTAAGCTTGATGGTACGAATTATGCCTATTGGAAGAGTTAATTTTAGCAAGTATTGGTGCAAAAATCACAAATAAAGCCACTAAGGTTGAGTGGAGAGCAACCTGAAACTATGATTGATGAAAAATGGATAGAGCTTGATGAGTTATGCAAGTCCACCCTCATCTTGTCTCTCACCGAACATGTCCATTACAATGTGGTTGAGGAAGCATAGAGTGCTTGGAAGCTTTGGGACAAGATCAAGAACCTCTATGGCAAGAATAGTCCAGCAAGTCAGATGTATTGACTGAAGCAGCTTATGGACCTGTGCATGAAGGAGAATGTGACGATGTCTACTCATTTGAGCCAGTTCCATGCTATTCTCAGGAACTTGACTTTGTAGGGCATTACTTTCAATGATGAGGTTACTCCATTGTTTTTTCTTGGGACTCTAAGTGAGTCATGGGGTGTATTTTGCACTGCCTTACGTGCTTCTACTACTACTTTGAACATGATGTAGAGAGCACTCTTCTGTAGGAAGAGACCAAGCATAAGAACTTGGATGCCTCTTATGTGTCGCATGCTTTGAGGCAGAGATAGTACTAGAAAGAATGATTGTGGAATTGGACATGGCAGAGACTCGCAAAAGTCTAGGTCTAAGTCATGTGGTAAGTCATGCAGTAGGTCTTGTGGGAGAAATGCTAATGTGACATGCCATCATTGCGGCAAGAAGGGTCAGATACACCCAAAGTTGATTGCGTAATAAGAAGCACAAAGAGAAGGGGAAAGACAAAGTACAAGAAAAGTCCTTTGATCGCAGCATTGTACTTACAAAATCCAGTGTGAAAATCAAGGATATAAATGTCATGCAGATTGAGGACCCCGATGGGGAGTACATACTTGCAGCTAGTTCTTGTGATGCTACGTCGTTGACCAAGGTTCACTCTATGTATGCGCAGTGCTGGCTTTTGGATTTTGGTGCTTCATTTTCTCTTTCAGGGATTTTGCCTAGAAGATCAGACGTGGCAGACTTGTGCTTGCTAGAGGTGCCAAGGCTGGCAGCCTCTATCCTCTTATAGTTGATGGGTCCTTTGTTGACCATGTTTTGTCAATGGGTTCCATCCCGCATGTATCTCTTTGATATTGCCCGTTTGGGCCATATGTCCTTGAAGGGAATGAAAATGCTTTCTGGTTTGCAGTACTTACTGCCCCTTGACTATGCATGTTTTGATTCATGTGATCATTGTCTTTATGGCAGACAGACTAGGAATACGCATAAGAAGTATGGTAGGACACGCATGAGTGAGCCCTTGGCATTGGCACATTCGGATGTCTATGGGCCCATACCCTGTCAGTCTATGGGTAGTGCAAAGTATTTTGTGACGTTTATTGACGATTTTTCGCTTAAAGTCTGGGCTTATCCCATTTAGCTTAAATCTGATGTCTTGGTTGTGTTTTAGAGATGGCTTGCATCGGTTAAGAACCAGACTAGGCATAGACTGAAATGCCTTAGGACTGACAATGGGGGGAGAATATGTGTCATGTGTCTTTGAGCATCTATGTGACGAGAGGGGTATTAAGCGTCAGTTGACCGCCCCATATACCCCACCCTAGAATGGTTTGGTTGAGGGGATGAATAGAACCATCCAAGAGCATGTACGTAGTATGCTTAGCCATGCTGGCCTACCATAGAGCTTTTGGGTTGAGGCAGTTAGTACAGCTGTGTATATCATGAATAGATCACCTTCTAGTGATTTGGATTTCCAAGTTGTAGAGAAGGTATGGACTAGGAAACCTCCGTCTTATGCACATCTATGTGTCTTTGGATGTGAGGTATACTATTGCCATGTGCCCAAGGACAAGCTAGTAAGCTAGATCCTAAAAGTGTCAAATGCATTTTCCTTAGCTAAGGAGATGCAGGCAAGATGGGTTACCACCTCTAGGATCCGCATGCATGAAAAGTCATCTGCAGCCATGATGTAGTCTTCCATGAAGACAAGATGCATAGGCAGCTTGAGAAGTTGGTAGAGATACACATGGTTATATTCCAGGAGGAGTCACGTGCTCCTACACAACTAGTTGGATAGCCTGCGGTAGTAGTTGGTACACATGGCTAGGGTGTTGGACAGGATGTTGGACATGCAACAGAGCCTACAGTAAAACGGTCTACCAGAGATAGACGTCCCCTTGATAGATTTGAGCCCTTGATGCATTATGTCTTGGTTACAAATCCAGGAGAACCTTTCACCTATGATGAGGCTATGCACAGGGGTGATAGTTACTCTTGGGAGAGGGTTATGCAGTTTGCGATGGATTCCTTGCATAAGAATATGGCTTGGGATTTGGTTGCATTACCTAACGGCAAGAAGGCTTTGCCTTGCAAATGAGTATACAAACTGAAAAGTACCCTTGGAAACCCCAAGCCATCTTATAAGGCAAGACTTATTGCTAAGGGTTTTAAGGAGAAGCATGGAGTTGACTTTGATGAAGTCTTTTCTCCTGTGGTCAAAATGACCACCCTACGCTTGGTTTTGGCCTTAGTCGCACAGCTTGACTTGGACATGTATTGTATGGATGTCAAGACTGTATTCTTGCATGGGGATCTACATGATGAGATATACATGGAGCAGTCTAAGGGATTTGTAGAACTTGGTAGGGAGCATCTAGTGTGCAAGTTGAAGAAAAGTCTTTATGGCTTGAAGCAGGCACCTAGGGAGTGGTATCATAAGTTTGATGCCTTATGCAATCACAGGGCTATAGCAGGGGCGCTATGGATTTGTGTCTTTATACTAAGATAGCCCATGATGGCTCATTGCTTATTTTGGTACTTTATGTGGATGATATGCTGATAGCAGGGAAAGATCATGATGAGCTGGATGCTCTTAAATCTCATTTGAAGAAGAGCTTTGAGATGAAGGATTTGGGACATGCCTCTTACATTCTTGGTATGCGCATTAAGCACGATAGGCATGGGGGCCTACTCTACCTTTCACAGAGGGAGTACATTCATAAAGTCCCTGAGTGTTTTTGCATGTAGGAGGTGAAGCCTATTGGCTGTCCATTACCTTCTTATGTGAAGGTCTCACATGATAATTGTCCACAAACAGATGAGCAGAGGGCCGAGATAGCCAAGATCCCTTATGCATCAGCCATGGGCAGTTTGATGTATGCCATGATAGCCACTC
This sequence comes from Lygodium microphyllum, assembly GCF_053477565.2. Classification (NCBI taxonomy): domain Eukaryota; kingdom Viridiplantae; phylum Streptophyta; class Polypodiopsida; order Schizaeales; family Lygodiaceae; genus Lygodium; species Lygodium microphyllum. The sequence goes on along the minus strand of NC_141138.1, from coordinate 34,497,026 downwards.
GTTTAGATATTGCCTTTGTAGTTGGTGTTGTGGCACGCTATATGGCTACACCTGGCACAAAACATTGGGATGCTGTGAAGGGTATCATGAGATACCTAAAAGGCACAGCAAATATGTGTATTTGCTATGGTAGCCACGATACAAGAGTTGTGGGGTACACAGACTTTGTTTATGCAGGACATGCACATAGTAGGAAATCCAATTCTGGCTATGTATTCACCTATGCTGGAGGTGCTATCTCTTGGATGTCCAGGGTTTAGAAGTGTACGACTCTCTCTACCATTGAGGCCGAGTATGTTGTAGCCATAGAGGCTTACAAGGAGGCCATATGGTTGGGCCATTTGGTTCATGACCTTGGGATTGATTCTATAACTACGATGCATTCAGATTCTACGAGTGCTATTTAGCTAGTCAAGAATCTGGTCTTCCATGTAAAGATGAAATACATTGAGGTGAGGTATCACTATACGTGGGATTGAGGAGGACATGATTGTTAACCTTGTCAATATCTCCATTGACAAAAATCGTGCAGATTTGCACACGAAAAGCCTCACTACTGAGTGGTTTGCTTTCCTCAGGATATTGGTGGACGTTGGATAAGATGATGTTTTTCCTCATCTTGTTGTACATGTGTATATTGTATTGTCTTTTCTTTTTTCTTTTCACTCCTCAATGGGTCAGATTCCCTTTAAGTGGGAGGTTGTTGGGGGTAAAGGTGCCTTCGCTAGCCGCTCGTGTATTACTACAATGATAGTACCCACCACTGCACACTGTAGGTGGTGGGCACTTGTCACCATCACTTTATTCTTTATTCTTTTAGTGACAATCTGAATAAAGGAAGGCCCAGTCACACATTGTGACTTTTGGAGTTTCCATTTTGTGTCTCTCTCTTTCTTGCTCTTGCTCTCCCACCATAGCTATTCCAAGAAAGCTTCGATCCTTCTCATCTTTCAGCATGAGTCCAAAATGTAGCGTATAGGAATGCAAGGAAAACTGGAAGATATTGTGCCTTCCTCTCACAGCTATGATGTCCATGAATGAATCGAGTTGATTACCAACTTACAGACATCTTTGCCACTGTAGGACAATGATGGAACTAAGGATGTACCTCCAGTAGCTAATCTTTTGCATTAGGAAATGAGAAATTGGATACTACAGAAGCAATTCATAACCAATTGTAAATGTTGCCATGAAAGGTTCATTGTAGGCTCTTCCTCTTCCATGTCAAAGGGATCAGCAATTGTAGCATCATGCAGTGGAACAAGCAATGTCCTAAAAAAATTAAGGAATATCCTTCAGAAAATTTCCTCAATAGTAGCTTCATTCGAGCTTTGTTGTTTCTTATGCCACATAATCCACAACTTTCATCAATATTAGCCATTTAATATCCTTCTCCCTGACATTTTTGGTGGAATCAGTAAAGTCACAAATGACATAGCACCAACTTAGCTTCTTCCTTAATAGAGCATGCCTTTTTGAGCTCAACACATCCCTCCAAGTAGGCAGGTGGCATAAAAGATGAACTAAGGTCATGGCTTTAGTGAGGAAGCCTAAAGTAAGAGCAAAGCTATAGTCAGAGACATACTAAGGCGAACTTAAATCAAGAGAGTGGGTAGAAAACATTGAATGCAATAGCAACTACAGTTATGGATGAGAACTAAATGCTATAGTGATTCTAAGGTTGAATAGTGATAGCACCTACATTGTTATACACAGTGAAGGAAATGTTCATGGAAGATTACAAGGCTTACAACACTTAAAATTACAGACATTGAAGCAAGTTGTCATGTAGTATATCTGAGGGGTCAACATAGTAGGCTTTCATAAATCAAAGGTAAGAATTAGAAGCAAGAACATGTAGACACATGGAAGTACACTGTCATGAGTATCTGAGAGGTCCATTGGGTGGTGAGTAGCAATGAGAAACAACTAGATAAATTGAATCATGGCTCCTAGTTCTAGTTCCTTTTCTCACTCTTGGCATCTCCAAATGAATGCATTGAATGCTATTCTATGGAAACAACAAGCTCTTGAGCTAACAATCAACTAATTGAGCAACACAGCTAGTTCATGTCTAAGATGGACCGAGTGATCTCAACCCTCTCAATCACCAACATGTAAGCCAATGCAATCTATGATAAACTTGTAGCCCTTATGACTCAAGTTGTTCAAATGGCTGCAATTAAAAGGACAGATTAGCATGATTATGAGTAGCAGCATGGGCATTCCCATGGGAATTATGAGTATCATGACCATTGGCATGGGTTCCATGTGCAAAAGCAACAACATGCACTTATGGTCAACATGCATATGATGATTGTGCCTATTATGAGTAGCTGCATGCATATGATAACTATGCATATTCTTATGAGTTGCATTATGGTCACGATTAGGGACAGCCATTTGGGCAAACTTATGTCCATGGGCAGCATCATGCAAATGTATATGAATATGTACATAGGGAGCAACATCACTATCAGCAAATAGAGTGCTCGATATCATCAGTCACTTGATCATTACTATGAGTAGCATGAGCATCCTTATGAGTAACATGATGCTTCTCTCAAGAACGATGCCATGATGAGAGCATCTTATTGCAGCTTCATGAGAAGGTGCCCCATCAACCCAAGGCCCTTAACTTTGACTACCAATAGTAGCCATGAATGTGGGGCTCATGGACATGCAATGCCTAGGTGTTGATATAGTGAATGTAGTAGTAATTGCAGCCTCATTTGCTCCAATTCTACATGGCACATTGGTTCTCAATGAGTTTATGGATGAGTTAGTGCATGCTACTATGCAGGTCAGTGTGGATCTTGTGTCACAATCAGCGCTTTAGGATGACACCATGAATCACTTCTATGATATAGCGGATGCATTGATCAAAATCATCCTTTTGACCCCAAGGGTAATGTGGAGACCCATGCTTGTATGATGACCCTTATGCTCTTGATGCTTATCATGTAGGTTATCCATTTGATCTCAAGGGAAGAAATGGTTTGGGAAAATCCCTACCTCGATTAGGATTTCACCAATGTAGGCTCCTCCCCCTACTCCAAGGGTGCCATTTTGATTGAGTATTAGCTAACTTTGCCCTAGTTTGCACTGCAGATAGTATATTGTTTTAGAATAGTTTTTACCATGCATTAGTGACAATCAAGTGTCACCTATATGGATTGAAAGTATTCTTCACGAGCTTCATTTTGACATGTGATATGTACCAATTGGACTTTCCCATAGGAAGTTATGACGAGTTTTCTACAACACGCCTGTTTTGGACATCATGTTGTCCATTGTTTGCCAACCCCTAATTATCAAGAATTGGTGGCCAAACTCATACGCTATCAACTTGCACATGTTATATGCATCCTATACACATTTTTTATATCCCAATTCCATCTGATATTGTACTTTTTCATACCTATATTATTCTTTGAAATGTTGAACATAGTAGTACTCTACAACCCCCTCTCTCTATGAGCCACACCCACCAATAAGTCCTCTTTTTGTTTTTGAGGGAAAAAACCTTTGGGGTTGAGATGGAATGTAAAAGAGTGGGGATAGATGGGTAGGATATGGGGTTAGCATGGGAATACCCGGTTATACTACTGATCGGGGTATTTAAGATGTTGAGAGACTGAATTAGGGATCAATTATCAATAATCAAGTCTCTTTTACCCTTCCTTCCAACTTTTATGGCTTCCCTTCTCTTTCTTTTCCTTTTCCCATCTTTCTTTCTCTTCTACTAGTCTTTTAGTCTCATCTTCTCCCTCATTCTCTCTCCTTTCTGCAATCTCTCCCTTCTCTCCTTCTCTCTCCTAGGTCTCCTTCATTACAGAAGAGTTCCCTACTTGCCCCAGGTCATGGTGGGTAGCATGAGCACTAAAGGCTTCAAAGGGAACAATGGGCTTCCATTACTATTTTGACTGATTGTCGAGGTCATCAAGGGGTAATGAATCTCTCTCGCTCTCTCTCTCTCTCTCTCTGTCTCTACAACGATGAGAACAACACACAAAGGCAATGGAAACAATGGGAATGAGAATGTTTGGGATATTTTAGAGAGGTGCACACTAAGATTTTGCAATGGTGGATAGCATTATGCTTTACTCTCTACCATCTCTTTGATATGGTAATCCCATGTTGACAAGAGTTTGTGGAAATCCCATATTAATTGAGCGACAAAAAAAGGGATAAGACAAACCATTGTACCACTCATAAAAGAAGCTCCTCTTCTTTGGGAAATGTTACGATGAACCACTACAGAAGAAGAATTTTCTGCTTGCCCTAAGTTAGGATGGGTAGCATGAGCACTAAAGGCTTCAAAGGGCACAATGGGCTTCCATTACTATTTTGGCTATGTCGAGGTCATCAAGGGCTAACCACACACACACACACACACACACACACACACACACACACACACACACACACACACACACACACACACACACACACACACACACACACACACATACACACACACACATTTTGAGCTTTGATTGAGCTCCGTCTTAGTTGGTATTTGATTGACATTGGTCTATAGTGGCATGCTTTGTGACAATAGTCATTATACCTATGATCTATGCTTAACCCTTCGGTACATGCTAAGATGCATATGTCAGAAATGCATGCTCCTTACATTATCTGTATTTGATTGCCACTTGGAGCTTCATTTGGGCTTTCATTTTCATACTTTGGAGCTCTTGGATGCTTATTTGGGTTATTAGAGATTTGACATTGACTGTTACATGATGTACTGGATGTTATAAGTGATCCTTGCTCTTGATGCTTCGTTGATATACAATCTTGGCTCCATGATGCCTTATGTATTCACATGCTATCTTTGAGCTTGGTTGCTCGATTGACATCAATCTTTTTGCTAGTGGAAGCTTCTACTATCTCTGGATATCGCAGAGCAGCTTGTGGTTTATGCAGTTAAGCTTCTTGAGTAGACGAGACTAGGATCTCTTACATGTCTATGCTCTTGATAGATACTTGTCTACATTGGATGCTTTTGGGCTAATTTGAACCGTATTCTCTTTGAGCATACACCAAACTTTGTCAGGTCCTATCAGTTAGGTATACATCTAGCTTGGCTTACTCTTTGAGTTCTTTATGCCACGGCTTGTATCCTTCTACTAACATCAATTGCTCTAACACATCGGGTGTTTGGCTCATGGTTCTTGGGTGCTATAGTATTTGTTACATGCCCACTTCATGCAGGATCTGACATGGCAGTCATACTTGACTTTGGATCACTGTTAGCTCATTGTTTGCTCTCTTTTTCTCACTACTATGATTTATTACAACAAGCTATTTTATGTGGATTGTGATGCATTTAATTGAGCTTATTCATGTCATTTTAATGTACTTTTGGTACTATTTGGTGGACAACTAGTAATTTTAGTAGTTTCTCTTATTTCAACTTATTTTGGCATGTTTTTTTACTACTAATCACAATAGCTTGTTTTCTGCATAGTCTACCTCTGTTTGACTCATTATGGCTGGTCATCTCAAAGATATGACTTTGTTTAACATTGCCAAGTTGGATGGCACCAAGTATGGCTACTGGAAGTCTCAAATATGGCAAGCTTTGGTGCAAAAACTACATATTAAGCCACTAAGAAACAAAGATTTTAAACTCAAGAACATGGATGATGATGATTGAGTTGATTTAGATGCACCATGTAAGTCCACTATCATTTTATCACTCTTTGAAGAGGTCCACAATAATGTTGTTGAAGATGAAGATCAGAGCGCATGGAATCTATGGGAAAATATTCAAGAAGTTTATGTAAAGCAGAGCCCTGCTTCGCAGATGTATTGGCTTAAATAGTTGATGGATCTTTGCATGAAGGAGGGGAGTGCATTGTCTTCTCACTTTAGCCAGTTTCATTCTATCATGAAGAATTTGCTTCAACAGGGTATTGAGTTTCAGGATAACCTGCATCCTTTTTTTCTGCTTGGCACTTTACTTGAGTCTTGGGATGTATGTATTTTGCACTACGATCTGTACCAACAAACTTGATGGGTTGAAATGGAAAGATTTAGAGAGTAGTTTTTTGAGTAAAGAAATTAATAGGAAAAACAATGATGCTTGCCAATGTTCACATGCTTTATCCATTAGAGGTGGAGATCTTTTGTTCCAATATCAAATACTATGATACGATATTGTGGCATAGTCCAAGCCTACAATACCCTTTTGAGTACATGAAGAAGTGGCAAGAAAGATAATGATCGTCATGGGAAGGACTCTTAGGAGTCCTAGTCTAAGTCATGTGGAAGCAACAAGTCCTGTGGACGTAAGTTCGATCTTACATGCCATTATTGTGGGAAAGTAGGCTATATACGCAGTACCATAAGATGCACGATGAAAAGCACAAAGAAAAGGGGAAAGAAAAAGTGCAAGAGAAATCCAATGATCACAATATTATACTTGCAAAGTCCAGCGTAAAGATTGAGGAGATAAATGTCATGCAGTAGCCTGAGGAGTCTGATGGTGACTACATCTTAGCAGCCTCTTCATGTGATGCATCTCAGCTGATCGAGGCTTGGTCTATGCATGCACAGTGTTGGCTCTTGGATTTAGGTGCTTCTTTTCAGGTGACCCCCTATCATGAGTAGTTTCATACCTCTATCACAGCTCTATCGCAGTGTATCTGGTACTGTGTGCTTAGGTGATGATTAGTCTCTTGCTATTGTTCGCATTGGTGATGTCATTCTATAGTTTCCCTCTGGTAGCACTTTTTTCTACATAATGTACGTCATATACATGCCCTGACTAAAAGCCTTATGTCTAGTGGGCAGCTTGATGATGCAAGTTACCAATATGCTTTGGTGATTCTGCATGGAAGATAACTCGTGGTAGGCTTGTTCTTACAAGAGGTGCCAAGTCTAGCAGCCTTTAGCCCTTGGTTGTATCTGGTACTATTGACCATGTTTTGTCAGTGGGTTCTATCCCACATGTATCTCTTTGGCATGCTCGTCTGGGGCATATGTCACTTAAGGGAATGAAAATGCTTAGTGCTTTGCAGTATCTTCCACCTTTTGACTACTCACATTTTGAGTCATGTGATCATTCTTTATATGGCAGAGAGACTAGGAATTTGCATAAAAAGTTTGTTATTCTATGCATGGGTGAGCCTTTGGCTCTTGTACATTCAGATGTATGTGGACCCATGCCCTGTCAGTCATTAGGGGGTGCGAAGTACTTTGTTACATTTATTGAAGATTATTCACGTAAAGTTTGGGCTTATCTCATAAAGTAGAAATCTGATGTCTTGGCTATCTTTCAGTGTTGGCTTGCTCTCGCTGAGAATTTTGGGCATAGGTTAAAATGCCTAAGGACCAATAACAGGGGTGAGTATGTCTCATGTGCCTTTGTGCATTTTTGTGAGACGAGTGGGATATTTAGCATCAATTGACCACCCTTACACCCCTACCCAGAATGGCATGGTTGAGCATATGAATAGGACTATCTAGGAGAGGGTCCATAGCATGCTTAGCCAAGTAGGCTTACCACAACATTTTTGGGCTAAGGTAGTCTCTACTGCCGGACATCTCATTAACACGTCACCTTGCAATGGTATTGACTTCTAGGTTGCTGATGAGGTATGGACAAAAAAGTCTCCCTCATATGCTCATTTGCATATCTTTGGATGTGAGGTCTTTTGCCATGTGCCCAAGGATAAGTGCCCAAGGACAAATGTAATAAGCTAGATCCTAAAAGTGCGAAATGCATTTTCCTTGGCCATGGAGATGCAGGTGAGATGGGATATCGTCTTTGGGATCCGTAGGCATGAAAAGTGATCCACAGCCATGGTGTTGTGTTCCATGAGGACAAAATGCATATGCAATCTGAGAAAGTTGTTGAGATATGCAGGGTTATCTTTCAGGAGGAGCCCCCTGCTCTTGCACAGCTAGCTAGACAGCCTGCACCAGATCCTCATGGCCAAGATGTTAGACAAGATATTAGATAGGATGTTGGATAGGCACCACAGCCTGCATTGAGGTGTTCTACTAGAGATAGATGATCTCTTGACCGCTATGAGTCCTCCATAGATTTGAGCTGGATGTGAGATGGGTAGAGATTAAGAGGAACCAAGAGAGGCTAGAGAAGCAGTGCCATGCTCGACTGCTCTAATACCATGTGGAAATGTGCGGGATCTAGAGCATGGCAGATGCGGAAGCTATGGAGGTTGAAAGAGAAAAAAGGAACTCATGAAGACATTGAACTTGACAAGGACAAATTGTTACACAAGTGGATTAGGTTCCAAGATTGAGACTTGGACTCATAAACACAATCTTGTGTATTGACAGTGACATGACACTTTACTAGAAAGAAAAGAGCACCATCATTCCTCAGAAAAAGAGTGCAAGTACAATGCTTTATAGGATTTGAGTGGTGGTACTTTCTCCTATTGTGCATATGGGATTCTGGTCCTGAGTCCTCACTGCTCCTCACAAAGGGTCTGAAGTAGGTGTGATTGCAAATATCTCAACAAATGAGTCATGGCATCTCTAAAAGCCTCAAGTTTGGACCTCAAAGATCAAATCGACAGCATTAGATTGCATCTTGAAAGCTTCAATTTGCTGATTTTGCCAAGATCCCTTCCATAACGAGCTCTTCTTCTTGGCCACAACCCTACTTCTTCAATTTAGCTATAAATACAAGGCTTGGGGAGCCATTGAAGGCAGTTTGAGCAAGAGGGGAGAGGGCCTTCTCACGAGTATAGAGCAAGAGGAAGTGGGGCAAGAGAAGCGTGCGGATGGGAACTCTCGTCACAGAGACAAGGAGGATACTACGGGAGCTCTTGAATTAAAATCCTCCATCCCCTCTATCCTATTTCTTTGTGGAATCAAGACTCTTCTCGATTCTTAGTTATCGTCTCTCCCATCAATCAAAATTCCATTGATCTAACTACCCCCAATCTCATTCGCCAAAATTCCCTTTTGCGATATTGCAATTAAAGACCATGGCCTCGAAGAAGAAAGTTATGAAGGTCATGGAAGCATGAGCTGCCAATAACGCTATGGACACAATCATTACAAATAGAATGATGAGTGCTCTCAGTGAAGTTCCTATATGTATATCCTCTATATCACGTTTGTTCAAAGCCTATTTATAAATATCCTTATTTGTGAATTTTTTTTGAATAAAACATAACCATTTTCTATTCAATCCGTAAATAAACCCTTTATATTACACCCTTTTATATGTAAAAAAATGTATAAAAATAGTATTTTAAAAATACATTATTTTGAGGCCATGCAACACACACATATATCATGAGTAACTTACCCGGGTGAGTACTAGGGTTACAAATGAAGCACCCTTCATGGATCTCCAAGTACTATATTTTTATAATAAAGGCAACAAGTAGGCCATCATCCCATGAATTGGCAACAAAAAGCTGCGGTCATAAAATAGGATATTTTAAAAAATTTATACATATACTATTTTTAAAAAACTTCTTAACCGCAAATTCCAAGGGGTAACTTGAGTCTATAGATGAACCTAAGTGAGTACAAGGAAGGTATTGTGTCCTAAAAGATTTAATATTTTTGATTGAACGAAATATTTGATGGGTAATCACAGACTCTAATCCTCGGTATATAAGAGACCTTGAGATGAAATTGCCAAAGGATACCCTTCGTAATTAGATTAACCAATATTTTTTTAAATTGGTGGCAAGGACCCACAAAACTCCAAGGGCGTTATTCTCAAGTATGAAATTCTTGCTTAGATTCAGTCTAAACTAGTCCCTAAGAAAGGGGGAATATAGGAAGACTATTGGAAGGTATTGCTACTTACGCTAGTTTTTCCACTTATGCTAATTTGTCTTGATGTTATTAAGGTATTATTACTTACGCTAATTTTTTCACTTATGCTAATTTGTCTCGATGTTATTAAGGTATTGCTACTTACACTAATTTTGACACCTATGCTAATGTGTCTCGATGTTATTATTTTTGGTAAGAAAAGATTCTTGGAAATAGGCTTGATTTTATGTAGAATGCATTCAAAATAAGATGTTTGTGATTGCAAGCTAGGTACTGATCTTTCCAAAAATCATCAAGCTAAAAGACGAATGATTGAGTACAGATCACTAATTAAGGCAGTATTCTTGTGAGCACAAAACGCCAACTAAGGTAGTGTTTTTAATGGCTCTAGACCTCCCCAAGACCAACGTGAATCAAATCTACTCCAAGGGGTTTTCCTAATCTGTTTCACGTTAGTGAGAATAGACTAATCATTCTGTGAAAGGTCTTGTCATAGGGAACTCTAGTGGCTCTTGTCATAAACTCCTTAGGCTCTTATGAACCGCCAACTACCCTTTTGTAATATCCTCGCACCCTTCACATAGGCACCCCCATATAATTTTTAAAATTAGTTTAAATTTTTAAATCTTCCTCCCCCCTATCATCGCCTAATAGGTGGTGAGGGGAGAAAGAAGTTGTTGATGACAAGGAAGAAGGAGACGACGTGGATGATGACAACGAGGAGGAAGAAGAAGATGACGATGTGGAAGAGAAGAATGATGTTGACTACAACACTGATGGGGGAAGGGGCACATGTGTGGCACCTCTCTCCCCCCCACTATCCTCTTCTCCCCCCCCCCCCCCCCCCTTCCAACGTCGACTACATGGCGGCGAGCCAAAGCTAGCTGCCAAGTTTGGAGGAGAGAGCCTCCATCGCACCCCCCAATAATAACCCTCCTTTTTCCCCTATAAAATCCCCTGCCATTGCAAGGAGGAAGGGGATGCCATTAGGCACGCTGTCTCACAGAGAGAGAGAGAGAGAGAGAGAGAGAGAGAGAGAGAGAGAGAGAGAGAGAGAGAGAGAGAGAGAGAGAGAGAGAGAGAGAGAGAGAGAGAGAGAGAGAGAGAGAGAGAGAGAGAGAGAGAGAACCTTCTACAAGGATCCTCCCTCTTTTTCCCTCCTTAGAGGGTGACCACACACAAGTATCCTTTCCCTCTTCTTTGTGAACTTATCCCTCCCCCCCATAAAAGGAACCGGAGACCTTGATACACAAACATAGAGAGAGAGAGAGAGAGAGAGAGAGAGAGAGAGAGAGAGAGAGAGAGAGAGAGAGAGAGAGAGAGAGAGAGAGAGAGAGAGAGAGAGAGAGAGAGAGAGAGAGAGAGAGAGAGAGAGAGAGAGAGAGAGAGAGAGAGAGAGAGAGAACCTTCTACAAGGATCCTCCCTCTTTTTCCCTCCTTAGAGGGTGACCACACACATGTATCCTTTCCCTCTTCTTTGTGAACTTATCCCTCCCCCCCATAAAAGGAACCGGAGACCTTGATACACAAACACACACTAAGAGAGAGAGAGAGAGAGAGAGAGAGAGAGAGAGAGAGAGAGAGAGAGAGAGAGAGAGAGAGAGAGAGAGAGAGAGAGAGAGAGAGAGAGAGAGAGAGAGAGAGAGAGAGAGAGAGAGAGAGAGAGAGAGAGAGAGAGAGAGAGAGAGAGAGAGAGAGAGAGAGAGATCTCCCTTGTCCCCCATGAGGGCTTACCCTATCTAAGCGAAAGCCTATCAAGCTATTCAAGGTGGTCTGTTGAAAAACCACCTACTACCATGGCACAAAGGAGATGTAACTCTAGCATTGTGGGATTCATAAAAAACTCAAGTGCAGGTGTGACAAGAGCTGATGGAACTACGAGCAACACCTCACCTTTGGCCACTTAGGTGTCCAAGTTTTTCACTCTCTCCAATAAAGTATTAAGCATCCATAAGTCTTCGATTAGTCTTTACTTAGGAAAATATAGTTTAAGGTTTGCAAGGTTACCTTGAGGGTTATGCACATAAATGGTACATGCATGGGAAAGATTATATGAAACATACATCAATGGTACATGAAATGATCTTGTATTAAAAGTCTTGCATCCATCCTATGAAGGTTTCAGATTAAATAACTGTTAAAAGAGTTTACCTTGTGCGGCCAAACCATGAATTGATTACAACTTGCATAATAATTCGAGAATTGTTTTACATTGAAAGATAGTCTTGTATCGTATAAGAGTTTATAATTGTTACAAATTTGTCTCCCATTATTTGCCATAGGAGAAAGGAAGATAAAGTGATGTTAAAATTCTACATAGTATTGTGCTAGGAAAAGGCTAAAAGATAAATGCCACTTAGAGAGGAGGCATAAATGCTCTTGCGAGATTGATTATCTTGCATTGAAATGATAGGACTTATATCTTATTCAGTTGTAGAAGACCTTATTATACACCTTAGCCAAAGGAAGGGAGTGTTAAGTAAAATTTTGCATAGTATCGCTCTTAGATCCCAAGGGGGAGAGCGAATATGTGGATGGAAATGTTATCGTGACTATTCTTGCATTGTTTAGAAAAAATACAATTGGTTTTGTTGGTTGATAAAACAACACCCTAAATGCTTTTACATTCAATTAATTGTTGGATTGTGGTTCTGATGATTATTTCAAGTGCTTTGATTGATGGTAAATTCATGGAAGGGGTTTGTGATGACAGGTTGCTAGGGGAATAAAGGAATGTTTTCTAAAAGGAGATATTATGGCATTGAATGTCTTATTTGTGCTTGATTCTTAACTGGACTAATTAAGAAAGGATATTTTTGTAATATTCCCACATAATAAAAGTTAGTTGGTTAGTTTGAAAGTTAGTTAGTCAATTAAGGTTACTAACTAAAGACTAACTAAGATAAACATTAACTAACATTAATAATTAATATTTTTATTTAATTAAAAACATTTTATTTAGAAAAATTGAGAGTTGTAAATCCGATATTTTTCTCAGATTAACAAGGACCATAGCCACCCTTCACGGAAGTTACAACGTGAACAAGACTTATGAGCTATATTAATCACGAGTACTAATGTGTATAGTTTGGATGGTTTGAAAATATTAGATTTTGGACAAAACTAGTATATTTTAGATATTTTAGATGTTATTAAAAAAAAGATATGGAGATTTATAGAACTGGATGTCATTTAAAAGAAAAGACAAGTGATGTTTTAGTTAGTTTTTGAGATTTTATAAAAAGAAAAAATAAAGAGAGGGATTTGCGAAATCGCGCACGCCGCGATTGCAGTCTACAAACAGAAAATAACACTTTCAACAGAGAAAAGAAGGAGTGAACTGAGAGCTTTCTAACCAAGTGTCTAGGGGGTTTTGTTCCCCATTCGGAGCCAATGGAACAATCAGATTTACAATCTGAGCATCAGATCATTGATCTTTCTAAGATTCCCCTCCACAAAGAGCTCCACTTCTCAGCCACAAGCCCTCTTCTCTAATTCACTATAAATATGAGGCATGGGGAGGCACAAGGGAGAATAAGGAAACCCTGAGAGGCTACGAGAGAGAGGTAGATAGAAGGATATCCCTCCAAGAGATTGTGAGAAAGAGCTTGAGAGAGAGAGAGAGAGAGAGAGAGAGAGAGAGAGAGAGAGAGAGAGAGAGAGAGAGAGAGAGAGAGAGAGAGAGAGAGAGAAGAGTTTGTCAAGATTGTGGGAGAGAAGGAAGGAGTCTCACTTGAAGCTTTCTTGCTTGCACAATGGGGGAAGACACACAAGGGTGGAGGCTGAAAACAGTTTTCCTCTTCTTAGTTGTGTAAGCCAAAAGAACTCTCATACAAAGAAATAGAAGAACCCTATATATGGGTCTTAAACCAAACTCAACTAACTAAGGTGGCATACTAACTGAGCCACGAACTAGAGTAGATAAGGATAGCTATCATGTAGCTATTATTCATGGGCGGTGTACCAACCGCGTCTGCAACTGACAAGTCGGTGACATAAATACACAATGGTCACCCTGGCGTATCACGAGTGGAGCTCGATATCTCAACACTCCCCCTCGAGCTCAATCCCAATTCCTGCACACCAAGCAGGTCTCTGAACTTGTGCAGCTTCTCTGCGCCCAATGCCTTCGTGAATATGTCAGCTACCTGATCCTCTGTGCTGACATAAACTAGATCAATAAGACCTAGTAAAACCCTCTCGCACATAGTGATAATGCACCTCAATGTGCTTTGTTCTAGCATGATAGATTGGGTTATTTGCCAAGTGTATACTACTCATGTTGTCACAATAAATGACAACTGGCCCATCTGTAGACTGATGCATATCATAAAGTAGCTTATGCAACCAAGATACCTCACATGCAGCCATTGCTGCACCCCTGTACTCAGCCTCTGTGCTCGACAAGGCAACTGTAGGCTATTTCTTGCTGCTCCAAGTGACTGCAGCACTCCCAAAAGAGAACACATATCCACTGGTAGATCGTCTCAGAAATACTACCAGCCCAATCAGCATCAGTGTATCCATGCAAGTGTATCTAAACCCCAGTCTCATAAAATAGTCCATACTGCAATGTGGACTTCACATACCTGAGTATGCGTCTAGCTGCATCCAAATGTGGTTTCCTTGGAGCCTGCATAAACTGACTTACCAATCCAGCAGCATAGCTCAAATCTGGCCTGGTAATAGTCATATAAATCAAACTTCCTACTATGCGTCTGTACATAGTAGGGTCTTCTAGAAGCTCAACTGCATCTGTGCTCAGCTTCATATTCTGCTCCAAAGGAACTGAAATAGGCTTACAGCCTGTCATCCCATATTTGGACAGCATGTCCAATCCATACTGCCTCTGCAAGAGCTGTATCCCACTTGGTGATCTAATCACCTCAATGCCCAAGAAATAACGCAGCTCTCCCAAATCCTTCATCTCAAACTTCTACTTCAATAGCATTTTCACATGAAGGATATCTTCATTACTGTCACCTGTGATAATCAAATCATCAACATAAATGACAAGCAGCATAATACCTTTCTCTGTTTTTCTCACATAAAGTGAGAAATCTGCCTTGGAAATCTAAAAGCCAATAGTGACAAGATACTGTCCTATCTTGTCAGACCATGCTCTAGGTGCTTGCTTCAAGCCATACAAGGCTTTCTTCAACCTGCAAACAAACTCAGGATGAACAGCATGCACATAACCTGGTGGCTGCTCCATATAGACCTCTTCTTGCAAATCACCATGCAAGAAGGCATTCTTTACATCCATTTCATGTAAAGACCATCCCTTTGATGCAGCCATAGCAATGACTGCTCTTACGGTTGCCATCCTTGCAACCGGACTGAATGTTTCTTCATAGTCAATGCCATATGTTTGTGCATACCCCTTGACTACTAATCTTGCCTTGTATCTGTTCACAGAACCATCTGCATTGTGCTTCACCTTATAAACCCACTTACAGCCAATTGCATTTTTAGCTTTAGGCAAAGGTACCAATTCCCATGTAGCATTTGCTTCCAAGGCATCCATTTCTTCATCCATGGCTTTCTCCCATTTTTCTTTTCCCATGGCTTGCTAAAAAAAAGTGGGTTCTGGTTCCTGTATCACTTTGACCATATATGCATAGTGAATGGCTGTAAATCCATCATATTTCAGCCTATCCATAGGATACCTAGATCTCCTAGACCTGCGCAAAGTAGGTTCACTCCCAGGTGCTCTCAAAACATCCATGGTCTTCCTTACTCCAGGTGTAACAATAGAAGGAATACCCAACTCATCATCAATGCTCTATTCTGAGCCACTAGATTCACCATCCACATAAGAGTGACCTGCATTCACATCAAACATGGGCTGATCAACCTTCTCTTTTCCTTTTCATGATACCTGCATACCACTATCTGCATTACTTTGAGAAGATTCTCCTGATCTCAATCTACCTGTCCATGGTGAAGAATATGAACCACTGCTAGGGGACGCTCCAGGTCCACTAATATTTTGTGACTGCTGCTGTGAATTCTGTGCAGCATTACCATTTTGTGCATCTACATCATCAATCACATTTACTGGTTTATACCAGCTACTCATCTCATAAAAAACAACATCTCTGCTCACTGTAAACTTACGAGTAGAAGGGTTATAGTATCTATACCCTTTTTGCTGCAGAGAGTAACCAATAAAGATGCACTTCTCAGCTTTTGGATCCAACTTGGATCTCAACTCATTTGGCACATGTACATAGGCAATGCAACCAAAAATTTTCAAATGAGAAATATCTGGTTTCCTACCAGTATACCTCTCCTCTGGAGTCATTCCATGTATTGCTGCAGTGGGAGTCCTGTTCATTATGTAGACTGATGTAGCAACTGCTTCAGCCCAATAAAAATCTGGCAAGTCTTTTTCATTGAGCATGGCACGAGATACCTCTCCAATATGCCTGTTTTTCCTTTCTGCAATTCCATTTTGTTGTGGGGTATAACTGCATGAATATTGCTGCTTTATGCCATGCTCCTGCAAGAACTTTGCAAACTCATTTGAGAGGTACTCTCCCCCTCCATCTGACCTTAGGCATTTTATTTGCAGACCTGTTTCTTTTTCAGCTATAGCTTTAAGGGTTTTGAAATGCCCAAAAACTTGACTTTTCTTTTTCATAAAATACACCCAAACTTTTCTGCTATAGTCATCAATAAAAGTGACAAAATAATGACAGCCTCCAAGAGATGCAGCTTTAGTAGTCCACACATCAGAGTGGATTAATTCCAATGGCTTCTCACTCTCTTGAACATGTCTAGGAAATGGTTTCCTTGCCTGTTTTCCAAACTGACAGGCTTCACATACCTTATGCATTTTTGCAACCTTGAATTTAGGCAAACCTGCAACAATATTTTGGGCCTGCATTGATTTAAGTCGATGTACATTAACATGACCAATGCGTTTATGCCAGATATCAATATCTGCAACTACATTGGTCCCATGTGCAAACATTGCTGCACTCAATTCAGACATGTCTGCATCCAATGTAAACATTCTGCCATTCTTCTTTCCTTTTGCTATCAAGCGACCTTTATTTTTCATATCCTCAACAAAGCATCCATGAGGATTAAATCTGATTTACAAGCCCTGCTCAACCATTTGACCAACAGATACCAAATTCTTGGTGATATTCGGGACATGAAATACATCAGACAGATATTTCTTTTTTCCATCCTTCATAGACAAATGAATTTTTCCAATATGCACAATAGGATGTGCAGTATCATCACCCGTCTCCACAAATCATGGTTTTTCCATTTTTCTTGCATCCTCCATCCATTCTGCATGACCTGTCATGTGGTTTGATACACCTGAGTCAACATACCATACATCATTGCTTTCTTCTGCACTTGTCACAGAATTGTTCATGTGCTGCACCATAAACAAGTGCTCATTTCTGTCATCACCCTGTCTACTAGAAGATGCATAATTCCCTTGTTGCAGTTTTCCATTCATGATGTCATTCTGCTTTTTATAGCAGTCTTTAGCCATATGACCCATTTTACCATAGTAGTAGCATTCAACATTACTGTTTGTATTTTGGCCTCTTTGCCATCCACCACGGCCTCTTTGGCTCCCCCTGCCTCTAGAGTTACCACGTCCTCCTCCATAGGACTGGTTTTCTTGAGTTTGCTGCATATTCTGATTTCTACCACGGCCTCCATATCGGCCTCCTCTACCTCTGCCTCTACCTCTTCCAGCATTTGAGTAGAAGACAGCTTCTTTTGAAGTTCCTCCTGAAGAAGATGCACCACCATTTCTCTGCTCCTCAGAAATTAGAAGAGCAATCAACTCCTCAAAATCAGGAAATCTTTCACGGACGGAAATGGATGTTCGGAACTGTGCATAATCCTTTCCTAGACCATTCAAGGTCACAGAAACTAAATCATCATCTTCCACTAGCGACCCAATGGAAGCAAGTGCATCTGCAATCTTCTTCACCTTCATGTGGTAGTCATTGATGCTCATATTTTCTCTTTGCACATTATGCAACTCTTGCTTGAGCTGCATTTTCCTGGCTTGCGTATTTGTGCTATACATTTTTGACAAAGTATCCCATGCCTCCTTTGGCGTACTTGCATCTTGAATATGCACAATCATAGAGTCTGAAATGCTGATAGACAGCCAGTACATAACTTTCTTGGCTCTCTCATGCCATGCTTTAAATGCCTGCATTTGCTGTTGATTGGGAACATCAGGAAGAACTGGTTCTTCTTCATTTCCTGCAACAAATTTCCAATATCCTTTTCCCATAAGGAGATTTGTTATTCTAAATTTCCATGCTTGGAAGTTGTTCTTGTCAAGCTTTTCAGTGACAATCTGTGAAAGAGAATCAGATGCCATTACAGAACAGTGCAAAAAATTCTGTCACTGCAAAAAACACAGCTTCACCCTCACAAGGGAAAATCTGCAAAACTGTCGAAAGTGGTATTTGACCACACAGTCACTTCCTAGTGACGATTTTGCATCAACAGGCAACAGGATGATTCTATAACTCCCAATGTCTCTGCGCACAAGCATACGATGCAATTTCTACAATAACTTTTCACTGACCTGTAGAACAGTGGCTGCACAGCATAAAACTGAGCCTTTTCCTGAGTGCGTGCAGAAAACTTCCGCCTCCAAAACAGGCCCTAAAATGGCCTCAAATAAAAAAAACAAGGTCGCCAAGGGCTAAAGTCTTGTCCCGCAGCATATACTGCCCTCTTGCTTCACCGCGAAGGGCATCTCAACCTGAGACAATGCACTCCTGCACTTTCCGGCTGTGCTACCTGCAAAGATCTGCTTCCAAAATAGAAAATGAAAGCAACACTGCTCCTCTTACCAGAACACCGCGAGCTTGGCTTGCTTTCTTGAGCTCCTTACCACGAACAAGGCTCTGATACCATGTTAAGATTGTGGGAGAGAAGGAAGGAGTCTCACTTGAAGCTTTCTTGCTTGCACAATGGGGGAAGACACACAAGGGTTGAGGCTGAAAATAGTTTTCCTCTTCTTAGTTGTGTAAGCCAAAAGAACTCTCATACAAAGAAATAGAAGAACCCTATATATGGGTCTTAAACCAAACTCAACTAACTAAGGTGGCATACTAACTGAGCCACAAACTAGAGTAGATAAGGATAGCTGTCATGTAGCTATTATTCATGGGCGGTGTACCATCGCGTCTGCAACTGACAAGTCGGTGACATAAATACACAACGGTCACCCTGGCGTATCACAAGTGGAGCTCGATATCTCAACAGAGTTAACCCGAGAGGCTGCACAATTCCCTCTATCTCGATCCTCGACTTAGCCATCTTCTCTTACACTCTCCCATCTCGAATCTATTCTGCCTTCTTAATCTCTTGAGTCTACTTGCAGACGATGGCCCCCAAGCAAAGAATGTCACGTGCGGATGGCAATTCCACAACTAGAAACGAAGCTTTGGGCAAAGGCATCACTGTTAATCCAACTACGGTTCTGGTCGTAAGTAATGCATTTCCAAATTGATAGATGCTTGCTTTGATTCTCGTATGAGATAGGCTAGGCCCCATACTATGATGCACGAGCATAGGTCATCGAAAATGATAAATTTCATCTCACCTACTCGGAAGATGGAGTTTGTGAAGTGCATATATGAAGGGAAGTTAGTTGCACCTAGTTACATATGGCTTATTTGCTAGTAGAGCAATTACAAGAGAGAATTGGATAAGGGTTATGAATGGCATAGTCGTCAAAAGAATGACATTAAAAGATTGTGCTTACAAGTGCTAGATTAAAGCATAGTCAAGGGTTACAAATAGCATAATTACTAAAAGAATATGACATTGAGAATCATGAATAGAAAGTACTAGTTTAAAGTTTAAATACTTCAAAAGTACTTAGCCTAAGAGCCCAAATATTAAGAAGAACTAGATTCTAGCTCAATGCAAGGCCTATTGAAGTCTAATAACTTGAGATCATCTCACACTTATCTTATCAAGTACTTACACATTATGTCTATAACATGTTTGATATATGAATATAATTTTCTAGTTGCCTCATGACTTGACTAAGAGATAGTATAAGAAATTAATCATAAGGATTAAAACTAAGATGTCTTGAGATTCGTAAGATAACGACGACTTTTGCTAATCCAAGTTCAGGGTTGGGCTATCGATCAATGTAAGTGACCTATAGAACTTACATCATGAATAGTGTTTGAACCCTTAACATATGCCTTAGCCGAAGGAAGAAGTGTTAAGAAACATTTTTCATAGTATCGCTCTTAGATCCCAAGGGGAAGAAAAAATATGCAACGAAAATATTATAAATCTATTCTAGCATTGTTTGGAAAGAATGCAATTGGTTTTGTTGGTTGATCTAACAACATCCTAAATGCTTTTACATTCAATTGGTTGTTAGTTTGTTGTTTGGATGATTGTTCCAAGTGCTTTTGATTTATGCTAAATGCATGGCTAGGGTCTGTGATGACAAGTTGCCATGGGGATAAATGACTGTTTTCCTAGAAAATGATATTAGGGCTGAATGCCGTGTTTGTGATTGATTCTTAAAGGATTTAATTAAGGAAGGATATGTTACACAGGTGGACCACCTCCATGATCGCATTGTAGATTAACCCAAAGAGGGCACTCCTCAATTCATGGGCCGAAGGTCGAGTGGTGAAAAGGTCAACCATGGGAATGATGTTTCACTTCTAGATAGCTTGCGGGTCAGTTGGAGCTTTGGACACCCTTGGCTAGATCTAGAATGGATTTGAAGACCTCCATGGCCCCCAATGTCTGGGTATATTGGGAGATCCTATTCTAGATAAAGGATTGAGTTTGTGGTGCCATGTGATTTGGACTAGTTACTTCTGCAGGGCAGAAGGGATACTTGTGTTGGACATAAGGGATACATAATTTCACCTGACAAAGATTAACTTGAAGATAAGTTAAGGAACTTATTTGAACTTGTTTTTCAAATAGATTGTTTGCTCTATTTTCGTGTCTGTGCTATAAGTTATGCGAACGAGCCATGTTCCCTAAAAGGCTTAATTAATGAAGCTGACTTTAAGTGTCACACATAAATGTGGTAGGACCTAATTAGAAAACTAAAGTTATTAAGGGAAGTGGGTGGGTGGAACCTTTGATGGGTCGTCCTATGGCAGGGTGGTCCTAGAGAATTAGGAGGCTTCTCACAAGATTTTACTATCGTTGGACCTTTAGGTATTGTTAAGTTAGAACCCTGATTCATGCCATTTTAGGGGATCAGAAATGGGACTATGCTCTATAGACAGAGAGGTTGAGCGTGCATCCCTCTCATTTTCCATTCTCTTTGAACCAAGTGTGGTATGGATCTGCTTTGGATTGGGTATCTCTGTTGAGATATCGAGCTCCACTCGTGATACGCCAGGGTGACCGTTGTGTATTTATGTCACCGACTTGTCAGTTGCAGATGCGGTTGGTACATCGCCCCTGAATAATAGCTACATGATAGCTATCCTTATCTACTCTAGTTCGTGGCTCAGTTAGTATGCCACCTTAGTTAGTTGAGTTTGGTTTTGAGACCCATATCTAGGGTTCTTCTATTTTCTTTGTACTAGAGTTCTTTTGGCTTCCACAACTAAGAAGAGAAAAACAATTTTCAGCCTCCACCCTTGTGTGTATTCCCCCATTGTGCAAGCAAGAAAGCTACAAGTGAGACTCCTTCCTTCTCTCCCACAATCTTGACATGGTATCAGAGCCTTGTTCGTGGTAAGGAGCTCAAGAAAGCAAGCCAAGCTCGCGGTGTTTGTCAAGATTGTGGGAGAGAAGGAAGGAGTCTCGCTTGAAGCTTTCTTGCTTGCACAATGGGGGAAGACACACAAGGGTGGAGGCTGAAAACAGTTTTCCTCTTCTTAGTTGTGTAAGCCAAAAGAACTCAAGTACAAAGAAATAGAAGAACCCTCTATATGGGTCTCAAACCAAACTCAACTAACTAAGGTGGCATACTAACTGAGCCACGAACTAGAATAGATAAGGATAGCTATCATGTAGCTATTATTCATGGGCGGTGTACCAACCGCATCTGCAACTGACACGTCGGTGACATAAATGCACAACGGTCACCCTGGCGTATCACGAGTGGAGCTCGATATCTCAACACTCCCCCTCGAGCTCAATCCCAATTCCTGCACACCAAGCAGGTCTCTGAACTTGCGCAGCTTCTCTGCGCCCAATGCCTTCGTGAATATGTCAGCTACCTGATCCTCTGTGCTGACATAAACTAGATCAATAAGACCTAGTAAAACCCTCTCCCGCACATAGTGATAATGCACCTCAATGTGCTTTGTTCTAGCATGATAGACTGGGTTATTTGCCAAGTGTATACTACTCATGTTGTCACAATAAATGACAACTGGCCCATCTGTAGACTGATGCATATCATAAAGTAGCTTATGCAACCAAGCTACCTCACATGCAGCCATTGCTGCACCCCTGTACTCAGCCTCTGTGCTCGACAAGGCAACTGTAGGCTGTTTCTTGCTGCTCCAAGTGACTGCAGCACTCCCAAAAGAGAACACATATCCACTGGTAGATCGTCTATCAGAAATACTACCAGCCCAATCAGCATCAGTGTATCCATGTAACTGTATCTGAACCCCAGTCTCATAAAATAGTCCATACTGCAATGTGGACTTCACATACCTGAGTATGCATCTAGCCGCATCCAAATGTGGTTTCCTTGGAGCCTGCATAAACTGACTTACCAATCCAACAGCATAGCTCAAATCTGGCCTGGTAATAGTCATATAAATCAAGCTTCCTACTATGCGTCTGTACATAGTAGGGTCTTCTAGAAGCTCATCTGCATCTGTGCTCAGCTTCACATTCTGCTCCAAAGGAACTGAAATAGGCTTACAGCCTGTCATCCCATATTTGGACAGCATGTCCAATCCATATTGCCTCTGCAAGAGCTGTATCCCACTTGGTGATCTAATCACCTCAATGCCCAAGAAATAACGCAGCTCTCCCAAATCCTTCATCTCAAACTTTTGCTTCAATAGCATTTTCACATGAAGGATATCTTCATCACTGTCACCTGTCATAATCAAATCATCAACATAAATGACAAGTAGCATAATACCTTTCTCTGTTTTTCTCACATAAAGTGAGAAATCTGCCTTGGAAATCTGGAAGCCAATAGTGACAAGATACTATCCTATCTTGTCAGACCATGCTCTAGGTGCTTGCTTCAAGCCATACAAGGCTTTCTTCAACCTGCAAACAAACTCAGGATGAACATCATGCACATAACCTGGTGGCTGCTCCATATAGACCTCTTCTTGCAAATCACCATGCAAGAAGGCATTCTTTACATCCATCTGATGTAAAGACCATCCCTTTGATGCAGCCATAGCAATGACTGCTCTTACGGTTGCCATCCTTGCAACCGGACTGAATGTTTCTTCATAGTCAATGCCATATGTTTGTGCATACCCCTTGACTACTAATCTTGCCTTGTATCTGTTCACAGAACCATCTGCATTGTGCTTCACCTTATAAACCCACTTACAGCCAATTGCATTTTTACCTTTAGGTAAAGGTACCAATTCCCATGTAGCATTTGCTTCCAAGGCATCCATTTCTTCATCCATGGCTTTCTCCCATTTTTCTTTTCCCATGGCTTGCTCAAAAGAAGTGGGTTCTGGTTCCTGTATCACCTTGACCATATATGCATAGTGAATGGCTGTAAATCCATCATATTTCAGCCTATCCACTGGATACCTAACTCTAGTAGACCTGCGCAAAGTGGGTTCACTCCCAGGCGCTCTCAAAACATCCCTGGTCTTCCTTACTCCAGGTGTAACAATAGAAGGAATACCCAACTCATCATCAATGCTCTGTTCTGAGCCACTGGATTCACCCTCCACATAAGAGTGACCTGCATTCACATCAACCATGGGCTGATCAACCTTCTCTTTTCCTTTTCGTGATACCTGCATACCACTATCTGCATTGCTTTGAGAAGATTCTCCTGATCTCAATCTGCCTGTCCATGGCGAAGAATGTGAACCACTGCTAGAGGACGCTCCAGGTCCACTAATATTTTGTGACTGCTGCTGTGAATTCTGTGCAGCATTACCATTTTGTGCATCTACATCATCAGTCACATTTACTGGTTTATACCAGCTACTCATCTCATAAAAAACAACATCTCTGCTCACTGTAAACTTATGAGTAGAAGGGTTATAGCATCTATACCCTTTTTGCTGCAGAGAGTAACCAATAAAGATGCACTTTTCAGCTTTTGGATCCAACTTGGATCTCAACTCATCTGGCACATGTACATAGGCAATGCAACCAAAAATTTTCAAATGAGAAATATCTGGTTTCCTACCAGTATACCTCTCCTCTGGAGTCATTCCATGTATTGCTGCAGTGGGAGTCCTGTTCATTATGTAGACTGATGTAGCAACTGCTTCAGCCCAATAAAAATCTGGCAAGTCTTTTTCATTGAGCATGGCACGAGATACCTCTCCAATATGCCTGTTTTTCCTTTCTGCAATTCCATTTTGTTGTGGGGTATAACTGCATGAATATTGCTGCTTTATGCCATGCTCCTGCAAGAACTTTGCAAACTCATTTGAGAGGTACTCTCCCCCTCCATCTGACCTTAGGCATTTTATTTGCAGACCTGTTTCTTTTTCAGCCATAGCTTTAAGGGTTTTGAAATGCCCAAAAACTTGACTTTTCTTTTTCATAAAATACACCCAAACTTTTCTGCTATAGTCATCAATAAAAGTGACAAAATAATGACAGCCTCCAAGAGATGCAGCTTTAGTAGTCCACACATCAGAGTGGATTAATTCCAATGGCTTCTCACTCTCTTGAACATGTCTAGGAAATGGTTTCCTTGCCTGTTTTCCAAACTGACAGGCTTCACATACCTTATGCATTTCTGCAACCTTGAATTTTGGCAATCCTGCAACAATATTTTGGGCTTGCATTGATTTAAGTCGCTGTACATTAACATGACCAATGCGTTTATGCCAGATATCAATATCTGCAACTACACCGGTCCCATGTGCAAACATTGCTGCACTCAATTCAGACATGTCTGCATCCAATGTAAACATTCTGCCCTTCTTCTTTCCTTTTGCTATCAAGCGACCTTTATTTTTCATATCCTCAACAAAGCATCCATGAGGATTAAATCTGACCTGCAAGCCCTGTTCAACCATTTGACCAACAGAAACCAGATTCTTGGTGATATTCGGGACATGAAATACATCAGACAGGTATTTCTTTTTCCCATCCTGCATAGACAAGGGAATTTTTCCAATCTGCACAATAGGATGTGCAGTATCATCACCAGTCTCCACAAATCCTGGTTTTTCTATTTTCCTTGCATCCTCCATCCATTCTGCATGACCTGTCATGTGGTTTGATGCACCTGAGTCAACATACCATACATCATTGCTTTCTTCTGCACTTGTCACAGAATTGTTCATGTGCTGCACCATGAACAAATGCTCATTTCTGTCATCACCCTGTCTGCTAGAAGATGCATAATTCCCTTGTTGCAGTTTTCCATTCATGATGTCATTCTGCTTTTTATAGCAGTCTTTAGCCATATGACCCATTTTACCACAGTAGTAGCATTCAACATTACTGTTTACATTTTGACCTCTTTGCCATCCACCACGACCTCTTTGGCTCCCCCTGCCTCTAGAGTTACCACGTCCTCCTCCATAGGACTGGTTTTCTTGAGTTTGCTGCATATTCTGATTTCTACCACGGCCTCCAAATCAGCCTCCTCTACCTCTGCCTCTACCTCTTCCAGCATTTGAGTAGAAGACAGCTTCTTTTGAAGTTCCTCCTGAAGAAGATGCACCACCATTTCTCTGTTCCTCAGAAATTAGAAGAGCAATCAACTCCTCAAAATCAGGAAATCTTTCACGAACTGAAATGGATGTCCGAAACTGTGCATAATCCTTTCCTAGACCATTCAAGGTCACGGAAACTAAATCATCATCTTCCACTGGCGACCCAATGGAAGCAAGTGCATCTGCAATCTTCTTCACCTTCATGTGGTAGTCGTTGATGCTCATACTTTCTCTTTGCACATTATGCAACTCTTGCTTGAGCTGCATTTTCCTGGCTTGCGTATTTGTGCTGTACATTTTTGACAAAGTATCCCATGCCTCCTTTGGCGTACTTGCATCCTGAATATGCACAATCATAGAGTCTGAAATGCTGATAGACAGCCAATACATAACTTTCCTGGCTCTCTCATGCCATGATTTAAATGCCTGCATTTGCTGTTGATTGGGAACATCAGGAAGAACTGGTTCTTCTTCATTTCCTGCAACAAATTCCCAATATCCTTTTCCCATAAGGAAATTCGTCATTCTAAACTTCCATGCCTGGAAGTTGTTCTTGTCAAGCTTTTCAGTTACAATCTGTGAAAGAGAATCAGACGCCATTACAGAACACTGCGAAAAATTCTGTCACTGCAAAAACTCAGCTTCACCCTCACAAGGGCAAATCTGCAAAACTGGCGAAAGTGGTATTTGACCACACAGTCACTTCCTAGTGACGATTTTGCATCAACAAGCAACATGGATGATTCTGTAACTCCCAATGTCTCTGCGCACAAGCATACGATGCGATTTCTACAGTAACTTTTCACTGACCTGTAGAACAGTGGTTGCACAGCATAAAACAGGGCTTTTTCCTGAGTGCGTGCAGAAAACTTCCGCCTCCAAAACAGGCCCCGAAATGGCCTCAAATCAAAAAAACAGGGTCGCCATGAGCTAAAGCTCTCTCCCGCAGCATATACTGCCCTCTTGCTTCACCGCGAAGGGCGTCTCAACCTGAGACAGTGCACTCCTGCACTTTTCGGCTGTACTACCTGCAGAGATCTGCTCCCAAAACAGAAAATGAAAGCAACACTGCTCCTCTTACCAGACCACCGCGAGCTTGGCTTGCTTTCTTGAGCTCCTTACCACGAACAAGGCTCTGATACCATGTCAAGATTGTGGGAGAGAAGGAAGGAGTCTCGCTTGAAGCTTTCTTGCTTGCACAATGGGGGAAGACACACAAGGGTGGAGGCTGAAAACAGTTTTCCTCTTCTTAGTTGTGTAAGCCAAAAGAACTCAAGTACAAAGAAATAGAAGAACCCTCTATATGGGTCTCAAACCAAACTCAACTAACTAAGGTGGCATACTAACTGAGCCACGAACTAGAATAGATAAGGATAGCTATCATGTAGCTATTATTCATGGGCGGTGTACCAACCGCATATGCAACTGACACGTCGGTGACATAAATGCACAACGGTCACCCTGGCGTATCACGAGTGGAGCTCGATATCTCAACACTCCCCCTCGAGCTCAATCCCAATTCCTGCACACCAAGCAGGTCTCTGAACTTGTGCAGCTTCTCTGCGCCCAATGCCTTCGTGAATATGTCAGCTACCTGATCCTCTGTGCTGACATAAACTAGATCAATAAGACCTAGTAAAACCCTCTCCCGCACATAGTGATAATGCACCTCAATGTGCTTTGTTCTAGCATGATAGACTGGGTTATTTGCCAAGTGTATACTACTCATGTTGTCACAATAAATGACAACTGGCCCATCTGTAGACTGATGCATATCATAAAGTAGCTTATGCAACCAAGCTACCTCACATGCAGCCATTGCTGCACCCCTGTACTCAGCCTCTGTGCTCGACAAGGCAACTGTAGGCTGTTTCTTGCTGCTCCAAGTGACTGCAGCACTCCCAAAAGAGAACACATATCCACTGGTAGATCGTCTATCAGAAATACTACCAGCCCAATCAGCATCAGTGTATCCATGTAACTGTATCTGAACCCCAGTCTCATAAAATAGTCCATACTGCAATGTGGACTTCACATACCTGAGTATGCGTCTAGCTGCATCCAAATGTGGTTTCCTTGGAGCCTGCATAAACTGACTTACCAATCCAACAGCATAGCTCAAATCTGGCCTGGTAATAGTCATATAAATCAAGCTTCCTACTATGCGTCTGTACATAGTAGGGTCTTCTAGAAGCTCACCTGCATCTGTGCTCAGCTTCACATTCTGCTCCAAAGGAACTGAAATAGGCTTACAGCCTGTCATCCCATATTTGGACAGCATGTCCAATCCATATTGCCTCTGCAAGAGCTGTATCCCACTTGGTGATCTAATCACCTCAATGCCCAAGAAATAACGTAGCTCTCCCAAATCCTTCATCTCAAACTTCTGCTTCAATAGCATTTTCACATGAAGGATATCTTCATCACTGTCACCTGTCATAATCAAATCATCAACATAAATGACAAGTAGCATAATACCTTTCTCTGTTTTTCTCACATAAAGTGAGAAATCTGCCTTGGAAATCTGGAAGCCAATAGTGACAAGATACTGTCCTATCTTGTCAGACCATGCTCTAGGTGCTTGCTTCAAGCCATACAAGGCTTTCTTCAACCTGCAAACAAACTCAGGATGAACATCATGCACATAACCTGGTGGCTGCTCCATATAGACCTCTTCTTGCAAATCACCATGCAAGAAGGCATTCTTTACATCCATCTGATGTAAAGACCATCCCTTTGATGCAGCCATAGCAATGACTGCTCTTACGGTTGCCATCCTTGCAACCGAACTGAATGTTTCTTCATAGTCAATGCCATATGTTTGTGCATACCCCTTGACTACTAATCTTGCCTTGTATCTGTTCACAGAACCATCTGCATTGTGCTTCACCTTATAAACCCACTTACAGCCAATTGCATTCTTACCTTTAGGTAAAGGTACCAATTCCCATGTAGCATTTGCTTCCAAGGCATCCATTTCTTCATCCATGGCTTTCTCCCATTTTTCTTTTCCCATGGCTTGCTCAAAAGAAGTGGGTTCTGGTTCCTGTATCACCTTGACCATATATGCATAGTGAATGGCTGTAAATCCATCATATTTCAGCCTATCCACTGGATACCTAACTCTGGTAGACCTGCGCAAAGTGGGTTCACTCCCAGGTGCTCTCAAAACATCCCTGGTCTTCCTTACTCCAGGTGTAACAATAGAAGGAATACCCAACTCATCATCAATGCTCTGTTCTGAGCCACTGGATTCACCATCCACATAAGAGTGACCTGCATTCACATCAACCATGGGCTGATCAACCTTCTCTTTTCCTTTTCGTGATACCTGCATACCACTATCTGCATTGCTTTGAGAAGATTCTCCTGATCTCAATCTGCCTGTCCATGGCGAAGAATGTGAACCACTGCTAGAGGACGCTCCAGGTCCACTAATATTTTGTGACTGCTGCTGTGAATTCTGTGCAGCATTACCATTTTGTGCATCTACATCATCAGTCACATTTACTGGTTTATACCAGCTACTCATCTCATAAAAAACATCTCTGCTCACTGTAAACTTACGAGTAGAAGGGTTATAGCATCTATACCCTTTTTGCTGCAGAGAGTAACCAATAAAGATGCACTTTTCAGCTTTTGGATCCAACTTGGATCTCAACTCATCTGGCACATGTACATAGGCAATGCAACCAAAAATTTTCAAATGAGAAATATCTGGTTTCCTACCAGTATACCTCTCCTCTGGAGTCATTCCATGTATTGCTGCAGTGGGAGTCCTGTTCATTATGTAGACTGATGTAGCAACTGCTTCAGCCCAATAAAAATCTGGCAAGTCTTTTTCATTGAGCATGGCACGAGATACCTCTCCAATATGCCTGTTTTTCCTTTCTGCAATTCCATTTTGTTGTGGGGTATAACTGCATGAATATTGCTGCTTTATGCCATGCTCCTGCAAGAACTTTGCAAACTCATTTGAGAGGTACTCTCCCCCTCCATCTGACCTTAGGCATTTTATTTGCAGACCTGTTTCTTTTTCAGCTATAGCTTTAAGGGTTTTGAAATGCCCAAAAACTTGACTTTTCTTTTTCATAAAATACACCCAAACTTTTCTGCTATAGTCATCAATAAAAGTGACAAAATAATGACAGCCTCCAAGAGATGCAGCTTTAGTAGTCCACACATCAGAGTGGATTAATTCCAATGGCTTCTCACTCTCTTGAACATGTCTAGGAAATGGTTTCCTTGCCTGTTTTCCAAACTGACAGGCTTCACATACCTTATGCATTTCTGCAACCTTGAATTTTGGCAATCCTGCAACAATATTTTGGGCTTGCATTGATTTAAGTCGCTGTACATTAACATGACCAATGCGTTTATGCCAGATATCAATATCTGCAACTACACCGGTCCCATGTGCAAACATTGCTGCACTCAATTCAGACATGTCTGCATCCAATGTAAACATTCTGCCCTTCTTCTTTCCTTTTGCTATCAAGCGACCTTTATTTTTCATATCCTCAACAAAGCATCCATGAGGATTAAATCTGACTTGCAAGCCCTGTTCAACCATTTGACCAACAGAAACCAGATTCTTGGTGATATTCGGGACATGAAATACATCAGACAGGTATTTCTTTTTCCCATCCTGCATAGACAAGGGAATTTTTCCAATCTGCACAATAGGATGTGGAGTATCATCACCAGTCTCCACAAATCCTGGTTTTTCTATTTTCCTTGCATCCTCCATCCATTCTGCATGACCTGTCATGTGGTTTGATGCACTTGAGTCAACATACCATACATCATTGCTTTCTTCTGCACTTGTCACAGAATTGTTCATGTGCTGCACCATGAACAAATGCTCATTTCTGTCATCACCCTGTCTGCTAGAAGATGCATAATTCCCTTGTTGCAGTTTTCCATTCATGATGTCATTCTGCTTTTTATAGCAGTCTTTAGCCATATGACCCATTTTACCACAGTAGTAGCATTCAACATTACTGTTTACATTTTGACCTCTTTGCCATCCACCACGACCTCTTTGGCTCCCCCTGCCTCTAGAGTTACCACGTCCTCCTCCATAGGACTGGTTTTCTTGAGTTTGCTGCATATTCTGATTTCTACCACGGCCTCCAAATCGGCCTCCTCTACCTCTGCCTCTACCTCTTCCAGCATTTGAGTAGAAGACAGCTTCTTTTGAAGTTCCTCCTGAAGAAGATGCACCACCATTTCTCTGTTCCTCAGAAATTAGAAGAGCAATCAACTCCTCAAAATCAGGAAATCTTTCACGAACTGAAATGGATGTCCGAAACTGTGCATAATCCTTTCCTAGACCATTCAAGGTCACGGAAACTAAATCATCATCTTCCACTGGCGACCCAATGGAAGCAAGTGCATCTGCAATCTTCTTCACCTTCATGTGGTAGTCGTTGATGCTCATACTTTCTCTTTGCACATTATGCAACTCTTGCTTGAGCTGCATTTTCCTGGCTTGCGTATTTGTGCTGTACATTTTTGACAAAGTATCCCATGCCTCCTTTGGCGTACTTGCATCCTGAATATGCACAATCATAGAGTCTGAAATGCTGATAGACAGCCAATACATAACTTTCCTGGCTCTCTCATGCCATGATTTAAATGCCTGCATTTGCTGTTGATTGGGAACATCAGGAAGAACTGGTTCTTCTTCATTTCCTGCAACAAATTCCCAATATCCTTTTCCCATAAGGAAATTCGTCATTCTAAACTTCCATGCCTGGAAGTTGTTCTTGTCAAGCTTTTCAGTTACAATCTGTGAAAGAGAATCAGACGCCATTACAGAACACTGCGAAAAATTCTGTCACTGCAAAAACTCAGCTTCACCCTCACAAGGGCAAATCTGCAAAACTGGCGAAAGTGGTATTTGACCACACAGTCACTTCCTAGTGACGATTTTGCATCAACAAGCAACAGGGATGATTCTGTAACTCCCAATGTCTCTGCGCACAAGCATACGATGCGATTTCTACAGTAACTTTTCACTGACCTGTGGAACAGTGGTTGCACAGCATAAAACAGGGCTTTTTCCTGAGTGCGTGCAGAAAACTTCTGCCTCCAAAACAGGCCCCGAAATGGCCTCAAATCAAAAAAACAGGGTCGCCAAGAGCTAAAGCTCTTGCCCGCAGCATATACTGCCCTCTTGCTTCACCGCGAAGGGCGTCTCAACCTGAGACAGTGCACTCCTGCACTTTTCGGCTGTACTACCTGCAGAGATCTGCTCCCAAAACAGAAAATGAAAGCAACACTGCTTCTCTTACCAGACCACCGCGAGCTTGGCTTGCTTTCTTGAGCTCCTTACCACGAACAAGGCTCTGATACCATGTCAAGATTGTGGGAGAGAAGGAAGGAGTCTCGCTTGAAGCTTTCTTGCTTGCACAATGGGGGAAGACACACAAGGGTGGAGGCTGAAAACAGTTTTCCTCTTCTTAGTTGTGTAAGCCAAAAGAACTCAAGTACAAAGAAATAGAAGAACCCTCTATATGGGTCTCAAACCAAACTCAACTAACTAAGGTGGCATACTAACTGAGCCACGAACTAGAATAGATAAGGATAGCTATCATGTAGCTATTATTCATGGGCGGTGTACCAACCGCATCTGCAACTGACACGTCGGTGACATAAATGCACAACGGTCACCCTGGCGTATCACGAGTGGAGCTCGATATCTCAACATGCCATGGGACTGGCACTTGACTAGGAGGGGGGTAATGTTTACCATATTTACCGCAACAGGAGGAGTGGGAAATTGGAAAAAAGTAAAAAAGAAAAATAGCAAAAAAAGGCACAGGATAAAAGAAGGAAAATACGCCCTAGAAATTTAAATGCTCGGGCACGACCCCCGAAAAGTCTTAGTGTTGCCCCGAGACATCAAAAGAGGAAAAGGCGCACCATTAAACGTGAAAGCACTCCTAAATCCTTGTAAAAGAGTGCCAGCCTCGCTCCTATGCAAAGTGTACACATTAGTTGGGAATAGGATAAATTAGAATGGTGGGAAATGGGAAAAATGGCCTAGGCTACGGCCGGCCATGTAAAAAAGGGAAAAAGGGGATGACCGCCCAAAAGGGATTTAGGATTTTGTATATAAAGTTGAAAAGTGAATGAGAAGCTCATTCTTTTGGTGTGTGGCAAAAGGAGTCTTCTTCTTCCTCTCTTCTTCTCTCCTTCTTGCTTGTGTGTGCTCTTGAGAGAGGGAGTGTGAGAGGGTGAGGGAGTGAGTGTGTGGGAGTGAGGGATCAAGTGGGTGAAGCTCTTCACCATCTCCTCTTCTCTTCTTC
Organism: Lygodium microphyllum; assembly: GCF_053477565.2. NCBI lineage: Eukaryota > Viridiplantae > Streptophyta > Polypodiopsida > Schizaeales > Lygodiaceae > Lygodium > Lygodium microphyllum. The sequence goes on along the minus strand of NC_141138.1, from coordinate 34,464,073 downwards.
CCTTCTCTTCTCTTCTCTCGCGCACGCGACTATAGAGGATGGAGCTTGGAGATGGAGGAGGCTTGAGGATGCTTGAGCCAGCATCAAGGATCATGGAGCTATCGAAGTGCAAGAGAGAGGAGAGTACTTGATCAAGCATCAAGGTAAGCTCACTACACTCTTAGGATCGACGGCGCGTCGGCTAGGTGAGAGATAGCCATTAGAGCTCGCTTGGAACACTTGAAACAATAAGTGGTCTGTGGGTCTTAGCGGTTGAGTGAGAGCTCCCACAATCCGCTTCGACTCTATTGTTCCTACTCAAAGTGGGTCATCTGGAGCTCAATGCTAGCTAGTTCCTAGAGACTTGGCTGATAGGAAAGAAACCCTGACTTCAAGTCGGTCATAAGTGGGAATGGCCGGATACTTCCGCTTTGGGGTAGACTCGAGAAGACCTAGATCGCAAGCCCTGTGTCATTCCTTGCGAGTGCCAGGTGGCACTTTTTAGACTCCCCTCTTGATGGGCTGTTAAGACGTGTCCCACAAGTGGTCAGGCGGACACATTACATTTCTTGTAACATCAATCATTGTATGTTGCATAACAAACATATGCTTAGTTTTGTGTTCATTTTATTGTGAAGATGATGTATAGTTTCCTTGCTAGAATTTACCACTGCGCATATCATCTTTCTTAGCATAAGAGTGGACTGCAATGTGACCTATTCTACCACAATAATGGCAAGCAATATCAAAATTGCTAGAACCTCTGTTGTGCCATCCACATCTTCCTCTAGATCTCCCCCTACCTCTAAGTTTCCATGGCCTCTTGAAAAATGCATTTCACTAAATCTTTGATTTAACCTATTTTGCTGGTTATCAGAGCATGTCCCATACCATGACCTCTTGAAGAGGATCTATTATGTTCCCTTCCTAAACTTGAGTAAAAAGCTTGGACCTATTCGCCACTTCTCTCAGATGATTCACCCCACATCTTGATCTCTTTAGTAATCATGAGAGAGACCAACTCATCAAAATCTCAAAATGGCTTTTGTACATATATAGAAGTGCCAAGTGATTTTCAGGCCTTCCTATTATTAAGGCCACCTAAGGTAGTTGAAACCAAATCATCATCATCAAACATTACATCAATTGCTACCAAACTATCTACAATGCTCCTCAACTTCAAAACATACTAATTGAGACATGCGTTTTTCCTTTCTTCAAAGTATTCAACTCTTGCTTGAGTTCAATCTTCCGTGCCTTTCTATTTACTAAAAATAGTTCTAAAAAAATATCCAAGCTACATGTGAATTTTTTGAAATCTTGATATGTCCCAACATAGTATTATCAATGACTACAAATAGTCAGTACATCACCTTTTTGTCCTTTGCATTCCATTTTTTCCACACTGTTAATTCATATGTAGTCGTAGTGTCACTTAGCTCTGGCTCATTTTCTTCACCTGAAACAAACTCATAAAGACATTTTCTAATAAGGAATTTTGTCACATGGAACTTTCATGATGTGTAGCGTATCCAGCTTCTCAATGATAGGATTTCCACTATTCTCTACCATTATCAAAAAAATGTTTCAAAATAGCAAGCAAGTCTTCTACAACCTTCCACAACAAGTGCACAACAATACACAATATTTTTCACTAATTGCTTAATAGTACATGTAATTTGAGACTTGTTTGCAGATAAAACTTATGCCTATTTCTTGGAAAACACCTCAAAACTTACATATTTGAAATCTATAGCCTATATACGCACTATCTGCCAACATAGTTGAAATTGCAATATACCTTGAAACTCTTTCCCACAACCTTGCATATTTAGAATGGGGACCTAAAAAGGCCTCAATTGCCCAAAAAAGTAATTCGAGATTTTTACTCTATTGCCCTACTTTTGGTGCCTCCATAGGCATTATCCAAGAGAAGGAGTGGAAGAATGGGATAGCTTCTTACCCGTTGCTTACTTGCTTGAATTTTTTACTTCTTCTCCTTCACTTTAGCCTTCAAAAAGAGTCTCTCTTAGTGGCAGTGCTCTAATATCCTATCAAGAATGGTAGGCAGACTTGCTTGAGCTGCTATGCCAAAGACACACCATATATATAAGAAGAGAGCTAGAGGCCAAAACGTTTTCTTGCTAGTTTTTTCTTTTTCTTCTATGCACAATACAATGTACACACAATATAGATAAGATAAAGCATAAAGACTTACTAAGTCAAACAGTGTATAATTGACTATAATAATCAACTAGTGCTATAACTATGCTAGTTGTAGATAGGTGCAATAAACTAAATATAATAAGTGATAAATCAGTGGCCATGTGAGGATCATAAATGACCACCGATGTGCTAAGTGTAAACATATGGACCCATCTTCCATCATCAATGCTCACATTGAGCTTTCCATCTCAATAAAATCTCATTGATCCAAGCTATGCTTAGGAATATATTGAAATTTTTGTGCACACTGGTCCAATGGGATAGGGTATAAGTAGCCCTTGTATAGTCATAGATAGTGAGCTACAAAAAATTTTGAATATTTTTTCTCATAAAAATCTTTAGAACATCTCGTAGAGGGCATTTTCCTCTTTGATTTAAATCAAAAAGTACTCCGATCAGGGTTACTTATCAAAAGTTATAGTCATTTTATTTTGACAGTGGGTCTTGTGGAGGATTGTACTAAAATAGAAGGGCATAAAGGCAAAGGGAAGGTCCAAGATAAAGTCTAGGGGGAGATCAAAGACTCTTGAGTATCAACAAATGATAATCCTAGGTTATATCAACATTATAATGGTGAAATGCAAGAAGAACTGATGAATATGGACCCCTAGCATTCTTAATCGACTTTATATCAACATCAGATTCATCATTTAGAGATGCACAATGACATGATTTCCAACCATCATCAAATACTCTCTAAGATCAACCTAGCAAGAAAACAAATGGCTCTCTCCAACTCTAGGTTGCAACAAACATTGGATTATCTCACCACTCTTGTTGCCCCATTAGCCACTACTTTGGTGCAAGATAAGGCAAATGATTCCAAGTATAAAGCATAGGGGCCTCCACCATTAGAGCTAATACATGGGCCATAAGATATCCTTGGTGCTAAGGCTATCCCACCTATCACTTGCCAGGTTGGTGAACCCTTTCATGTTAATGATGTGCCTCTTTTGAGCTCTCCCATCATCCATGTAACCAACTCTCCATGTGAGAACCATGCCCGCCATTGGCAGAAGCTCTTCCACTCTCTTTAGAAGCCCCAATGGCAATTACATAGCTCAATCCAATAATGGATAGCATGGTAGTAATGGCTAGCATGGAAATAATGGATAGCATGGCATTCAATAAGATATGTATGAGAGATATTGAGGAGGTAAAAATGGATTTCATGACTAATTGTGGGCTCTACCACTTCCTAGTGATGCCTTTTGGTTTGAAGAAGGACCTATTATATTTCAAAGCCTTACACTCCCTTCTTTTTCAAGTTTGTGCTTGTATTTCTTGATGACATTCTTATTTACAGTAGGAATGAGCACTTGACACATGTGAGAGGGTGTTTGATATCTTGAGAAGGCATAGGTTATCTATTGAAGAAATGAAGTGCATATTCATTAGACATCAATGGAGTAATTGGGGGCACATTGTGAGTGAAAATGGCATATAGGTTGATCCCAAAAAGGTGCAATATGTGAAGGGTTGTCCCACACCCTCCAATACCACTTCCTTACATGGTTTCCTTGGTTTATTCTCATTTTATATGAGATTAATCAAGCATTATGCCACAATTGCAACACCCTTGACATATCGACTAGACAAGGAGTCTTTTTTTTGGATGCTATTGCTAATTGTGTCTTTAATCAATTGAAGGAAATGATTTATTCAGTCCCTATCCTCATATAACCTAACTTATCAACAAAGTTCACCATTCAATGTGATGTTAGTGGTAGAGGTATAGGCGTTTTTTTGCTACAAAAATATAATATGATTGCTTTTGAGAGCTATAAGATTAATGCAAAAGGAAATGCAAATGAATTTTTATGTGACTGGACATCCTTCACATTGTTAAGAAATGAAATCATTATCTCTATGGCATTCGGTTTAGAGTCTAGAGTGACCATTGAGTCCTCTAGTACTTCTTGACTCAATCTACTTTGACTCCTAAGTAGAGGAGATGGGTGGAAACTTTGGGAAATTATGATTTTGATATCTCTCACACTAGGGACAAAGACAATGTAATAGCTAATTCACTATCATAGATGCGAGCATGTAGAGAGTAATGCATATTGGAGTTGCATAGTGATTGGCTTGAGGAGGAGATCCAAGAAGCCTACTTGCCAAATGAAGAACTCAACTATATATTTTAGAAATTACAGCATGGGGTAGTGGAAGAAACTCCCAATATGAGCTTAAGAATGGCCTCATATGGTCCCATGCTAAGATTTTCATCCCCTATACTTCTCCCTTCATATGGAAGATAATGGAAAAGATGCATTCTCACCCCACTACTAGTCATTGCTTGGGTGTCTTCAAAGCATATTATAGGCCAAGAGCTTTCACTAGAACAGCCTATGGAGGGATTTCAAGGATTTTTTATCAAGCTATGTTCCATTCCAACAACAAAACAAGGAAAACATGGTTAAACCAACTAGTCTATTGTAGCCCTTGCCTATTCCGAAAGGGAAATGTATACATATCACTATGGAATTAATTATAGGCCTACTCATAACTACAAAGGGATGGAACAACATATATGCGATAGTAGATTGGCTTACTGAATATACCCACTTTATCCCCACTAAGACTTAGTATATAGTGTCTCAGGTGGCTACTCAATTTATAGAGTATATGTTTAAATTACATGGGTTACCACATGTCATAGTGCATGATAGGGATGCTAATTTTATGAGAAAATTTTTGGCAAAATTTTTTCACATCTATGGGTACCAAGCTTGCTCCATTCATAGCATAACCCCTAGACTAATGGTAGGATTAAGAGGGTTAATAAATGGTTTGAGACCTATTTGAGGCACTTTTGCCAAATTTATTGCATAGTTGGGATATGTGGCTCCATTTGGCTAAATTTGCATACAACAACTCAACCCACTCTAGCATTGGGGTTTCTCCTTTCAAGATACTATATCGGTATAAGACTCCCTTCCCTATCTTCCTAGTCAATGAATAGATAAACCCTCAAAGCAAAAAATATTTAGAGTGAATACATGTCCTACTTCAACAATGTAAGGTGAATCTTTAGAGAGCACAAGATAGCATGAAGCTTTATGCTGATGAGAGAAGAAGGCATATGGAGATCCAAAAGGGAGAGTTAGTCCTGTTGAAAGTGTCAAAGTTTCCTCACTCCACTCTCAAGGATGGTAGCTCCCATAGCTGTTTCATGTCAGCTAGTTGAAGCCCTTCATTGGTACCTTTGTCGACTATATGGAGGTGGTGTTGAGATATCGAGCTCCACTCGTGATACGCCAGGGTGACCGTTGTGTATTTATGTCACCGACTTGTTAGTTGCAGATGCGGTTGGTACACCGCCCCTGAATAATAGCTACATGATAGCTATCCTTATCTACTCTAGTTCGTGGCTCAGTTAGTATGCCACCTTAGTTACTTGAGTTTGGTTTGAGACCCATATATAGGGTTCTTCTATTTCTTTGTACTTGAGTTCTTTTGGCTTACACAACTAAGAAGAGGAAAACTGTTTTCAGCCTCCACCCTTGTGTGTCTTCCCCCATTGTGCAAGCAAGAAAGCTTCAAGCGAGACTCCTTCCTTCTCTCCCACAATCTTGACATGGTATCAGAGCCTTGTTCGTGGTAAGGAGCTCAAGAAAGCAAGCTAAGCTCGCGGTAATCTAGTAAGAGGAGCAGTGTTGCTTTCATTTTCTGTTTTGGGAGCAGATCTTTGCAGGTAGCACAGCCAGAAAGTGCAGGTAGCGACCTTGTTTTTTTTATTTGAGGCCATTTCGGGGCCTGTTTTGGAGGCGGAAGTTTTCTGCACACACTCAGGAAAAGGCCCAGTTTTATGATGTGCAACCACTGTTCTACAGGTCGGTGAATAGTTACTGTAAAAATTGCATTGTATGCTTGTGCACAGAGACATTGGGAGTTACAAAATCATCCCTGTTGCCTGTTGATGCAAAATCGTCACTAGGAAGTGACTGTGTGGTCAAATACCACTTTCGCCAGTTTTGCAGATTTTCCCTTGTGAGGGTGAAGCTGTGGTTTTTGCAGTGACAGAATTTTTTGCAGTCTTCTGTAATGGCATCTGGTTCTCTTTCACAGATTGTCACTGAAAAGCTTGACAAGAACAACTTCCAAGCATGGAAGTTTAGAATGACGAATTTCCTTATGGGAAAAGGATATTGGGAATTTGTTGCAGGAAATGAAGAAGAACCAGTTCTTCCTGATGTTCCCAATCAACAGCAAATGCAGGCATTTAAAGCATGGCATGAGAGAGCCAGGAAAGTTATGTATTGGTTGTCTATCAGCATTTCAGACTCTATGATTGTGCATATTCAGGATGCAAGTAGTCCAAAGGAGGCATGGGATACTTTGTCAAAAATGTATAGCACAAATACGCAAGCCAGGAAAATGCAGCTCAAGCAAGAGTTGCACAATGTGCAAAGAGAAAATATGAGCATCAACGACTACCACATGAAGGTGAAGAAGATTGCAGATGCACTTGCTTCCATTGGGTCACCAGTGGAAGATGATGATTTAGTTTCTGTGACCTTGAATGGTCTAGGAAAGGATTATGCACAGTTTTGGACATCCATTTCAGTTTGTGAATGATTTCCTGATTTTGAGGAGTTGATTGCTCTTCTAATTTCTGAGGAATAGAGAAATGGTGGTGCATCTTCTTCAGGAGGAACTTCAAAAGAAGCTGTCTTCTACTCAAATGCTGGAAGAGGTAGAGGCAGAGGTAGAGGACGCTGATATGGAGGCCGTGGTAGAAATCAGAATATGCAGCAAACTCAAGAAAACCAGTCCTATGGAGGAGGACGTGGTAACTCTAGAGGCAGGGGGAGCCAAAGAGGTCGTGGTGGATGGCAAAGAGGCCAAAATGCAAACAGTAATGTTGAATGCTACTACTGTGGTAAAATGGGTCATATGGCTAAAGACTGCTATAAAAAGCAGAATGACATCATGAATGGAAAGCTGCAACAAGGGAATTATGCATCTTCTAGTAGATAGGGTGATGACAGAAATGAGCACTTGTTTATGGTGCAGCACATGAACAATTCTGTGACAAGTGCAGAAGAAAGTAATGATGTATGGTATGTTGACTCAGGTGCATCAAACCACATGACAGGTCATGCAGAATGGATGGAGGATGCAAGAAAAATGAAAAAACCAGGATTTGTGGAGACTGGTGATGATACTGCACATCCTATTGTGCAGATTGAAAAAATTCCTTTGTCTATGCAGGATGGGAAAAAGAAATACCTGTCCGATGTATTTCATGTCCCGAATATCACCAAGAATCTGGTTTCTGTCGGTCAAATGGTTGAGCAGGGCTTGCAGGTCAGATTTAATCCTCATGGATGCTTTGTTGAGGATATGAAAAATAAAGGTCGCTTGATAGCAAAAGGAAAGAAGAAGGGCAAAATGTTTACATTGGATGCAGACATGTCTGAATTGAGTACAGCAATGTTTGCACATGGGACCGGTGTAGTTGCAGATATTGATATCTGGCATAAACGCATTGGTCATGTTAATGTACATCGACTTAAATCAATGCAGGCCCAAAATATTGTTGCAAGTTTGCCGAAATTCAAGGTTGCAGAAATGCATAAGGTATGTGAAGCCTGTCAGTTTGGAAAACAGGCAAGGAAACCATTTCCTAGACATGTTCAAGAGAGTAAGAAGCCATTGGAATTAATCCACTCTGATGTGTGGACAACTAAAGCTGCATCTCTTGGAGGCTGTCATTATTTTGTCAGTTTTATTGATGACTATAGCAGAAAAGTTTGGGTGTATTTTATGAAAAAGAAAAGTGAAGTTTTTGGGCATTTCAAAACTCTTAAAGCGATGGTTGAAAAAGAAATAGGCCTGCAGATAAAATGCCTAAGGTCAGATGGAGGGGGAGAGTACCTCTCAAATGAGTTTGCAAGGTTCCTGCAGGAGCATGGCTTAAAGCAGAAATATTCATGCAGTCATACCCCACAACAAAATGGAATTGCAGAAAGGAAAAACAGGCATATTGGAGAGGTATCTTGTGCCATGCTCAATGAAAAAGACTTACCGGATTTTTATTGGGCTGAAGCAGTTGCTACAGCAGTCTACATAATGAACATGACTCCCACTGCAGCAATACATGGAATGACTCCAGAGGAGAGGTATACTGGTAGGAAACCAGATATTTCTCATTTGAAAATTTTTGGTTGCATTGCCTATGTACATGTGCCAGATGAGTTGAGATCCAAGTTGGATCCAAAAGCTGAGAAGTGCATCTTTATTGGTTACTCTCTGCAGCAAAAAGGGTATAGATGCTATAACCCTTCTACTCGTAAGTTTACAGTGAGCAGAGATGTTGTTTTTGATGAGATGAGTAGCTGGTATAAACCAGTAAATGTGATTGATGATGTAGATGCACAAAATGGTAATGCTGCATAGAATTCACAGCAGCAGTCACAAAATATTAGTGGACTTGGAGCGTCCTCTAGTAGTGGTTCACATTCTTCGCCATGGATAGGCAGATTGAGATCAGGAGAATCTTCTCAAAGTAATGCAGATAGTGGTATGCAGGTATCACGAAAAGGAAAAGAGAAGGTTGGTCAGCCCATGTTTGATGTGAATGCAGGTCACTCTTATGTGGATGGTGAATCCAGTGGCTCAGAACAGAGCATTGATGATGAGTTGGGTATTCCTTCTATTGTTACACCTGGAGTAAGGAAGACCAGGGATGTTTTGAGAGCACCTGGGAGTGAACCTACTTTGCGCAGGTCTATGAGAGCTAGGTATCCTGTGGATAGGCTGAAATATGATGGATTTACAACCATTCACTATGCATATATGGTTAAAGTGATACAGGAACCAGAACCCACTTCTTTTGAGCAAGCCATGGGAAAAGAAAAATGGGAGAAAGCCATGGATGAAGAAATGGATGCCTTGGAAGCAAATGCTACATGGGAGTTAGTACCTTTGCCTAAAGGTAAGAATGCAATTGGCTGTAAGTGGGTTTATAAGGTGAAGCACAATGCAGATGGTTCTGTGAACAGATACAAGGCAAGATTAGTAGTCAAGGGGTATGCACAAACATATGGCATTGACTATGAAGAAACATTCAGTCCAGTTGCAAGGATGGCAACTGTAAGAGCAGTCATTGCTATGGCTGCATCAAAGGGATGGTCTTTACATCAGATGGATGTAAAGAATGCCTTCTTGCATGGTGATTTGCAAGAAGAGGTCTATATGGAGCAGCCACCAGGTTATGTGCATGCTGTTCATCCTGAGTTTGTTTGCAGGTTGAAGAAAGCCTTGTATGGCTTGAAGTAAGCACCTAGAGCATGGTCTGACAAGATAGGATAGTATCTTGTCACTATTGGCTTTTAGATTTCCAAGGCAGATTTCTCACTTTATGTGAGAAAACCAGAGAAAGGTATTATGCTACTTGTCATTTATGTTGATGATTTGATTATGATAGGTGACAGTGATGAAGATATCCTTCATGTGAAAATGCTATTGAAGCAGAAGTTTGAGATGAAGGATTTGGGAGAGCTGCGTTATTTCTTGGGCATTGAGGTGATTAGATCACCAAGTGGGATACAGCTCTTGCAGAGGCAGTATGGATTGGACATGCTGTCCAAATATGGGATGACAGGCTGTAAGCCTATTTCAGTTCCTTTGGAGCAGAATATGAAGCTGAGCACAGATGCAGTTGAGCTTCTAGAAGACCCTACTATGTACAGACGCATAGTAGGAAGTTTGATTTATATGACTATTACCAGGCCAGATTTGAGCTATGCTGCTGGATTGGTAAGTCAGTTTATGCAGGCTCCAAGGAAACCACATTTGGATGCGGCTAGACGCATACTCAGGTATGTGAAGTCCACATTGCAGTATGGACTATTTTATGAGACTGGGGTTCAGATACAATTGCATGAATACACTGATGCTGATTGGGCTGGTAGTATTTTTGATAGACAATCTACCAGTGGATATGTGTTCTCTTTTGGGAGTGCTGCAGTCACTTGGAGCAGCAAGAAATAGCCTACAGTTGCCTTGTCGAGCACAGAGGCTGAGTACAGGGGTGCAGCAATGGCTGCATGTGAGGTAGCTTGGTTGCATAAGCTACTTTATGATATGCATCAGTCTACAGATGGGCCAGTTGTCATTTATTGTGACAACATGAGTAGTATACACTTGGCAAATAACCCAGTCTATCATGCTAGAACAAAGCACATTGAGGTGCATTATCACTATGTGTGAGAGAGGGTTTTACTAGGTCCTATTGATCTAGTTTATGTCAGCACAGAGGATCAGGTAGCTGACATATTCACAAAGGCATTGGGCGCAGAGAAGCTGCGCAAGTACAGAGACCTGCTTGGTGTGCAGGAATTGGGATTGAGCTCGAGGGGGAGTGTTGAGATATTGAGCTCCACTCGTGATACGCCAGGGTGACCGTTGTGTATTTATGTCACCGACTTGTCAGTTGCAGATGCGGTTGGTACACCGCCCCTGAATAATAGCTACATGATAGCTATCCTTATCTACTCTAGTTCGTGGCTCAGTTAGTATGCCACCTTAGTTACTTGAGTTTGGTTTGAGACCCATATATAGGGTTCTTCTATTTCTTTGTACTTGAGTTCTTTTGGCTTACATAACTAAGAAGAGGAAAACTGTTTTCAGCCTCCACCCTTGTGTGTCTTCCCCCATTGTGCAAGCAAGAAAGCTTCAAGCGAGACTCCTTCCTTCTCTCCCACAAACTTGACAGGTGATAACTCCCATAGACAAAGAAGACATTATTCATTATTTTCCTGAGGCAAATCATTAGGTAGCAAGTTAAGCATTTGAAGTCTTGATATAACAAAGAATAGCTCATCAATTGACAAGGCCTATCCCTAGAAGTCGCCTCCTGGAAATCAACCACCATTTTAGAGGATTTTTCCCACTTAAGAGAGGCTCAATAAATTGAAGACTAACTAGACATACCTTGTTTCGACCTCGGACTATATGTAGCATCACTTTGTTTTAGAATGCTTTTGTATCCCCATTAATTATAGCCAAGAGCTTCATACATGTGATAAAAGTACTTGTCATAATCTCCATTTTGACAAGTGGCATGTCCCATTTGGAGTAGCCCATCAAAAGTTATGGTAGATTTACCCTAGAAACCCTATGGTAAACAACATGCTATTCATAGTCTTCAAGACCTCATTTATGATGAATTAGGGCTCATTTTTTGTGTACCCATGCCTATTTCACCTATATCATCTATATATATCCATGCACCCTGCTTTCTCTTGTATATGAGATCCCTTTCCATAAGATTCTCTCATTTAGTACTTTGCAATCCCACTCCTTAGTGACTAAAGTAAGTCCTTCTCATTTGATTTTTAAAAAAAGGGTAAAAACCTTTGGGGTTGGGATGGAGTGTAAAGAGAGATCATACAAGAACCACATGTAAATACTGAGTCATACTAATTGGGGTATAAAAGGTATAAGAGACCTAGTTTAAGGTATCCACAAATTATCAAGAACTGTCTCTTCACCTTCTCCTAAGCTTACAAGGCCTCCTCCTCTTCTTTCTCTCTCTTTCTAAATTTCTCTCTCCTTCTGTAGGCTTTATCTTTCCTTCTCTCTCTCTTTCTCCCTGTAGTTTTCTCCTTCTTCTCTTCTCTCTCTTTTCATCTTCTTTAAAACTCACATTAGTGTATCTAGAGTATTTTTCACTTATTTTCCAAAATAATAAAGCCCTTTTAACTTCTTTACAATAGGTATGTAAAACAATGATAGACTTGAGAATGGACAATGGGTGAGGCTACCTACACCAAAAACCTAATGTATATAACATGTAAAATGGATAAAAAATCTCATTGTTATATATGCATAATTTTAAAGCTTAAGCTTTTCCTTCACCTTCTTCCATCCACTATAGCTTGTGTTTGGGAAAGAGTGAGATTGTATGAGAGTGGGAGGGTGTGGCCAACTCTCAAAAAGAGAGAGAGAGAGAGAGAGAGAGAGAGAGAGAGAGAGAGAGAGAGAGAGAGAGAGAGAGAGAGAGAGAGAGAGAGAGAGAGAGAGAGAGAGAGAGAGAGAGAGAGAGAGAGAGAGAGAGAGAGAGAGAGAGAGAAGCCATTTCTTTCTTCTATCCATCTTCTTCTCTTCTTAGAGTGAAAGAGAGTGAGAGATCAGGAAAGGGAATCCTTTTCCTTCTCTATTGCTCTTCTATCTTTCTTGGTTGCATGGAGTGGGTCAAATTGATACTAGATCAAGAGATTCATGCAAAAGAGAAGCATACTTGGATTATTTTGGCCATTTACTTCTCCCTTTGGTTGTAGACTACAATGAAGAGGATGAGCATAGGTGAGTTAACTACAAACTTTGGGTCTTCATTATTTCTTTTCTTTCTTTGAGAGAGAGAGAGAGAGAGAGAGAGAGAGAGAGAGAGAGAGAGAGAGAGAGAGAGAGAGAGAGAGAGAGAGAGAGAGAGAGAGAGAGAGAGAGAGAGAGAGAGAGAGAGAGAGAGAGAGAGAGAGAGTGTGTGTGTGTGTGTGTGTGTGTGTGTTGGTAGCATAGAGCTAGAGCATGAGTCAGAAAAGTAGGAGACTAAGTTGTATTTACACAACCATATTATATAATAATATATTTTATATATGCAATATTGCTATATATACCATATAGTGTCTTGATCTACCATACCTTTACTAAAATCTCGAACAAAAGGTCTTCATTTGTATAAAATAGTGTTTTATGCAAAAAGTTAGCTTGTTATCAAACTTTTTTTCACATACAAATATGTATTATTTAGTACTTAAATTTTTGTATTAATCATAAGACTTTTACCATCTTAATCATGTTGAGATAGCAAGATCAATATGTGTAGACATTGATGATGGACCAGTTGGATGGATGGATTTGCACGTCTACGCACTTTAGCACGTGGATGGTCATTATGATCCTCACATGGACACTTACTTATCACTTATTTTATTTAGTTTGTTGCACCATCTACCCACAGCCAGCTGGCATAGTTATAGCACGTGTCCAATTATTATAGTCATTTATGTGCCATTTGACTTAGAAGACCACTTTCCTTTATGTTTTATCTTATCAATATGTTGTGTACATTTTATTATGTGTGGAAGAAAAAGAAGAAATCATCAACAAAACTTTTTGTCCTCCATCTCTCTTTTTGTGTTCTTGAGTGAGCTTCCTCTTGTGTGTATGGTGTGTATTTGGCACATGAGCTCAACCATGTCTCCCCATTACGCGATTCTTGGCATGATATTAGAGTAGCACCACTAAGAGGAGATGGTTTTGAAGGCTAAAATGAAGGATAAGAAGAAAGGATTCAAGAAAGCAAGCAATGGGTAAGAAGCTCTCCCATTCTTCTACTCTTTCTCTTGGATAGTATCTATAGAGGCACTAAAAGTAGGGCAGAGTGGAAATCTCTGATTGCTGTAAGAGTTGGTGTGCAAGAAGAGAAATTTATATTCTATAGATTATCTCTTTAGGAAATTCCCACAATTTTTTGGGCACCTAAGGTGGTTTTGGGCCTCGTTGTAGATATGCAAGGTTGCGGACAACATTTCTAGGGAAAATTGCAATTTTTGCTATGTCAGTCTTGAGAGTGGGTGTACATGCTACAAATTATAAATCTATAAGTTTTGGTATGTTTGACAAGAAGCAAACATAAGTTTTATCTGCAAATAAGTTTCAAATTACATGTACTTTTGAGTAGTCCTCAGTGAAAAAGGCTGCTTGGTGTATTGTTGTGAAAGGTTACAGAAGACTTGCTTGTTTTTTGTATCATTTTTGTGATAATGGAAAAGGATAATGGAAACCCCATCATTGAGAAGCTTGACAAGAAAAAGTATCCATCATGGAAGTTTTCTGTGATGAACTTCCTTATTGGAAAAGGCCTTGTATCCTATAAGCTCAAGAGGCTTACCATACTCATAAAATAGTCCATAATATAATGTAGCCTTTACATACCTCATAATCCTTCTCATTGCATCTAAATGAGGTTTCCTTGGCCTTTGCAAGAATTGATTGATCAACCAATTGCATAACTGAGATTGGGTCAAGTGATGGTAAGATAAATCAAGCTATCAACCATCTGCTTGTACATAGTCGCATTCTCAATCTGATTTCTTGTATTAGTTATCAACTTAACATTCTTCTATAATGGAGTATCCATGGACTTGCACTCTAGCATACCATCATTTTCTAGCATATTATGTACATAGTGATTTTGAAACATCCAAATTCCTTGAGGTGTATGTATGACCTGAATACACCAAAGAAAATTTTCAACTCTTCAAGCTCTTTTATATAAAACTCTTTCTACAATATAGATTTGACCTCATCAATCCCTTGTATATCATCACTTGTAATAACCAAGTTATCTACATAAACCACCAAAATCACGTAGCCTTTCTATGTTTCTTAGTAAACAAGCTATGATCAACTTTTCCCATCTCAAAACCAATTCTCTGTAAGTATAATATCTTTTTTGCATTCCATGCCCGTGGTGCCTGTTTCAAACTATATAATGTTTTCTTCAATCTACAAACGTAAGATGGATAATTTGCATGGCTAATCCATATAGACTTCTTCCATCAAGTCACTATTTAGAAAAGTATTCTTTACATTTATCTCATATAGGTTCCAACTTTTGGATGTAGCTAATGCAATGGCAATTGGATAGTTTCCATCTTTGTAGTAGGACTAAAAGTCTCCTCATAGTTGTAATATCCCAATTTTGATTTAAAATCTTCCCGACTTCTTGTAGAATGGACTTGAAGAACTCTAAAATCATTAAATAGAGAATATCTCAAGCAAAAAACTTGATATTTTCCCAAATTAACAAGGACTATAGCCATCCATCATGGAAGTTACCGCATGAAAATGAGAGTTATGATCCATATTAGTCATTAGTGTCAGTGTCTATAGTATGGATGGTCCAAAAACACTCGATTTTTGGACAAAACTAGCATATCTTTAAGATTTTGGATATAATTTATTATAAATATTCTAAAAAACTATGGAAACTTCTAGAATAGGGTGTCATGCAAAAAAAGCAAGTGGCTTTTTCAGCTAGTTTGGGAGATTTCATGCAAAAAGAAGAATTGGCGAGATCGATTGCATCACGATCACAGTTTACAGGCAACAAATAGCACTCCGAACAAGGAGAACAAAGAGGAGTGATCTAGAAGAATTCTGATTCCTAAGGTTTTACTCCCCCTTTCGGAGCCAACGGAACCATCATATTGCATCTTGGAAGCTTTATATTCCTAATTTTGCCAAGTTCCCTTCCATAAAGAGCTCTTCTTCTTAGCCACAATCCTTCTTCTCCAATTTAGCTATAGATACGAGGCATGAGGAGCCCTTGAGGGTAGTTATGGAGTAAGAGAGGAGAGGCACCTCTCAAGAGTATAGAGTAAGAGGAAGTGGGGCAAGAGAATCACAAGCACAGGAATTCCTCATCAAGAAGACAAGGAGATACTCCGTGAGCTCTCAAATTCAATTCCTCTACCCCTTCTATAATATTCCCCTATGGAATCAAGGCTCTTCTTGATTTCTCAGAATTCTTAGTGATTGCTTCCCCCCCCCCCCTTCTATTCAATAAAAAATTATGTCAATCTATTTATCCCCAAGCTTCTTCGCCAAATTCCCATTTTTTGCGATCTTGTGATTAAAGACCATGGCCTTGAAGAAGAAAGCTACGAAGGTCGCTAAGGCAGGAGCTGCCAATAATGCTATAGAAATAAATACTACAAACAGAATGGTGAGTACATGGATTACAAACAAAGCTGCAAATACCATCAACCAAGCACCCGTCATGGACCTTTAGGTACTACTTTTCTTAAATAAAAATAGCTAGCACACCTTTATCTCGTGAATAGGCAACACAAGCTGCATGCATAAAATAAGATTTCATTTGATTCATGCATATAATTTCTTTGAGGAATTTTGAACCACAAATTCCAAGGGGTAACTTGGGTCTGTACAAGATGAACCTAAGCGAGTACAAGGAAGGTACTGTGTCTCTAAAAGATTTAATATTGTTGATTTTTGTGTTGATCAAATGAAATCTCTGATGGGTAATAATAGACGCTAATCCTCGGTATATAAGAGACCTTGAGATGCAATTTCCAAATGATATTATTCATAATTAAACTAACAAAGATTTTCTTTTATTGTGAGCAAAGATCCACAAAACTCCAAGGGAGTTATCCTTAAGTATAAAATTATTGCTTAAATTCATTCCAAACTAATCCCCAAGGAAGAGGAAGTCCAAGAAGGCTATTGGAAGGTATTGCCACTTATGCTGAATTGTCTCAAAGTTATTGTAATGTCCATGCTGCTGAGTTAATTGCCCCCTTTTTTTAATCCAACTTAATGAAAAAAAATTCCCCCTATCCACATCGTAGGCAAAGGGGGATCTGTAAAAGATAGCGTCCTCAGCACGATGTGGCGGGAGATGGCGATGACACCGAGGAGGAAGTAAGAAGATGATGGGAAGGCGATGATGAGGAAGGTGTCAATGAAGGCAAAGATGATGATGATGATGATGGGGAGGAGGGGCACACATGTGCCATCTCCCTCCCCTCCCCACTATCCTTTCTGCCATCCTAACAGGTGGTGGGTGGAGTTAACACCACCACTCCACCATTCCCCCCTTCCCCCCAAAAGGAGAGCAAGGAGGCCACCTTATTCTTCCCCCCCCCCCCCCCCTATCATATATATATATATATATAGAGAGAGAGAGAGAGAGAGAGAGAGAGAGAGAGAGAAGAAGAAGAAGAAGAAGAAGAAGAAGAAGAAGAAGAAGAAGAAGAAGAAGAAGAAGAAGAAGAGGGAGAGAGAGGGAGAAGAAGAGAGAGGGAGAGAGAGAGGAGAAGAAGAGAAAGGGAGAAAGAGAAAAGAAGAATAGAAGAAGAAGAAGAAGAAGAGAGAGAGAGACAGATAAAGAAAGAAGGAGATAACCTTCTAGAAGGCTCCTCCCTCTTCCCCTCCTTAGAGGAGGGTGGCCACACCCATTTCCTCTTCCTTCTTCGCCGAGTTTTATTGCCTTTCCTGCAAACTTAATCCCTATCATGCAAATTTTTCCTCCCTCTTTTGCTCAAGTGGCTGTTGAAATTCCTATGGGAATTACACCTAAAGCAAGGAAGATCGGGGATGGACCCCAAGCAAAGAATGTTGAGTACAGGTGGCAATCCCACAAACTGCGACGAAGCCTCGGGCGAGGGTACCACTACCAACCCAACTGCGGCTCTGGTCGTAAGTAATGTATTTTCAAATTAATAGATGAGAAAGATGCGGGATCTAGAGCATGGCAAAGGCGGAAGCTATGGAGGATGGAAGATGAAGATACTACTCATGTTGACATTGACAAAGAAGACAACTGTTACACAAGTGAATTAGGTTTCAAGATTGAGACTTGAACTCATAAACACAATCTTGTGTAGGACTAAAAATGACACAAACACTTGACAGAAAGAGACAAGTACTATTGCATTATCATCATATGAAAGTGATAGTCAAGTACATCATTATATAGGATTGCTTGGTAGCACACTACATCCACTATGCCTATGGGATCTATCTCTCTTCCTAGAATGAACTGCATCTTCCTAGCCTAGCTGTTCCATACAAAGGGGCATACATAGGGTGTGATTGGCAAATTCTCAACACCCCTCCTCAATCACAACTTGAAAGTACAAAGTGTGTAGGGGCTTTAGTGACATCAACACCCGCAAAGTGTGGGCGTACCACAAACATGGCAAAACACCAGAGGTTGTCGCAGAAAAGGCTAAGTGTGGGTAGCATAAACATGGTGGACATCCAGAGGCTGTAACAGGGGCCTCACAAAGTGTACAGAGGCTATAGTACAAGGCTACATGAGGAGTTTTTACAAGCTTATGAAATGAACATTAAGGCAGGTACAATGCTTTTAAAACAGAAAATGAGAGACAAGGACCAATAGGTCCTTGTGGTCTTTTTCATCATATGCTTTCTCTTTGTCAGCATGGAAAATCTTCTTGTCTTTCATCTTTGGTTCTTCAGCTTTGAATGATGTGGTCTTTTGGTCTTCATGGCTGGTCTTCTTCTCTTCTTCTTGTCCTTCTTCTCTTCTTCATGGTCTTTTTCGTCTGCTTCTTCTTTGACTTTGCTTGCAGCTTCAGTCTTCATGTCCATATCCCCCTCAAGCAAAGGTATCATCGTTGAGGCAGTGGAAATGTCTTCAAAATATTTTGATGGATTCATTGATTGAACTTTGATGTAAACAACTCCATGTCTTTCTGCAAGTAAGATAGCCAAGTCTTGCATGCAATGTAAATGGGCAACAAGAGTAATGTTACTCTTTATGACAGGTAACCACCCAAGAGACTTCATGCTTGGCATTTCCATGATGGAATCAGCTTAAAATCTCTGAAACTTTCCATCACAGAGTTGAAATCTAATGTGTCAAAAGACACAACCAATGGCACTGTGAAAACACACTATGTAGTATCAAAAGATACTATGGTTGAACTTGATGATGATTCTTGATGCTTTGATTTTGTTGATGCTTATCTTTTTGAATCTTTTTCTTGCTCGGAACTTCAGTAACATAGTGGATCAGAGTGGCAAAAGCTTGGGTTGAGTATCAGGAGAGAGAAAATGAAAGAAAAATGAGTTTGGGAGATTTTGGCTATGGTGGAATTAGGGTTTCTGAGACAGGGGCCTGGTTTTTTTCAAATTGCCAGAGCTATACTTGATGATTTAAAAAAAAAAATTATAGAAAGATAGCTTACTTCATGGGCTATCAAAGCCCCATAGCAAACAATCAGATTGCGGGTAGTACGACGCGTGCAAAGAGCTTGATCATAAACGGCGCTGATCAGGATAGGAGGCAACGATTTCTGCAATGTCGACGTCAGGGTTCAATAATGTGATCGATTGATGTACCAGGCTGGAGTGCATTGAGCAGGAGAACAATCTCCTAGAAGGAAGCAGGAGCTGAAGTGGCCTGGTTGAGGAGTTATGGAAGCTCCAAGTGAGGTAGGTCCTATCTGGCTATGGCAAACACAGGGCACAGATTGAGAATTTTCACAATGCTGAAGCTATGCTTGCCCAAAGTCAGTGATTGATGTGTCAAGAAGAAGCTCTGAAAGCACATGAACACTTTTCCAAAAGGAAGCTCCAGGAGGTTTGACCTGTGGAGTGAGATATAAGAGCTTCAAGCTGGCAGGGTGATGTTGGCTATGGTTGCCATGGAAGCTCAAGTGAAGATAGAGTTGAGAGATGAAGTCATGGGCTGGAACTGTGGTGACCAGAGTTGAAGAGGAACTGAGAGAGAGCATAGAATAGCTAAGCCATGCTCAGCTGCACTATGATACCATGAGAAAGATGCGGGATCTAGAGCATGGCAGAGGCAAAAGCTATGGAGAATGGAAGATGAAGATACTACTCATGTTGACATTGACAAAGAAGACAATTGTTACACAAGTGAATTAGGTTTCAAGATTGAGACTTGAACTCATAAACACAATCTTGTGTAGGACTGACAATGACACAGACAATTGTCAGAAAGAGACAAGTACTATTGCATTATCATCATATGAAAGTGATAGTCAAGTACATCATTATATAGGATTGCTTGGTAGCACACTGCATCCGCTATGCCTATGGGATCTGTCTCTCTTCCTAGAATGAACTGCATCTTCCTAGCGTAGTTATTCCATACAAAGAGGCATACATAGGGTGTGATTGGCAGATTCTCAACAATATATGCTTTCTCGATTATTGCATGAGACATGTTAGGGCCGTATTATGTCCGCTCAAGAATAGGACATTGAAAAGGATAAACTGCATCGTAAGTATTTGAAGGATTGAATTTATCAAATGCATACATTAAAAGAAGTTAATTGCATTTAGATTCCATATGACAAACTCATAAACAACATATAAGGCTTCAAGCATTGCCATCTTCTCATCCTCACAATAATAAGTGTGTTTCCACCACACCATTAGTATGATGTAGCTTGCACACTTGATGGAAGGCTTGATAAGAGATTTAGCCCAAGGAAATTCATTTTTGAAGCTCTAGACTTTGCCCAACTCTTCCTAACAATACAAACTAATAGCTCATGTTTGGTAGATTGGAACCTTGATGTTATGCATAGTTAGCACAAATAACAATCATAAGGGCTAAAGCTAAGAATGCCTTGTTTTCTGACTGATAATCGCTACAATTATCAATCCTATTTGGATTGGTCTCTGACCCCCAAAGGCAAATAGAGAGCTCAAGGGATTATGGAAGCTTGAGGCAAAGGAAAGTCCGATGCTTTCGTACTTGCTGAGAAGTGGGTTAGGTTATTGATCAATATAAGTGCTCAATGGAATTTACATTCTTACATAATTGTATGAGACCTTAGCATGAGTCTTAGCCAAAGTGTCAAGTAAATTTTGCATGAAACACATAGTTGTATGAGACCTTGGCATGAGTCTTAGCCAAAGTGTTAAGTAAATTTTGCATGAAATCGCCTTGATTCTAAGGGGGAGAGTAAGCACGCAATGGAAAGGTTATCACGACTATTCTTGCAACATTTGGAAAAGGATACCATTTTTTTGTTGATTGATCATATAACATTCTAAATGCTTTTGCATTAAACTAATTGTTGGAATGTGATTTAGATGATAGTTCCAAGTGCTTGTGTTTGATGGTAAATGCATGTTAAGGGTCTATAAGTTGCCATGGGAATAAATGAATGTTATCTTAGAAGATGATAATAGGACTGATTGCCTTGATTGTGCTTGATTCTTAATGGGATTAATTAAGGAAGGATATTTTACGCGGGTGGATCATCTCAAAGGTCACACCACGTTTCAACCTGAGAGGACACTACTTGATTTACGAGTCGAAGGTCCAATGGTGAAAAGGCCAACAACGAAAAGTGTGTCTCACTTCTAGGTCGCTTGGGTGAGTGGTGCTCTGGACACCCCTTGCCTAGTCTAGAACGGAGGTAAAGACTGCCATGAGCCCAATGTCTAGGGCATTGGAAGATCCTATTCTAGATAAATGATAGAAATTATGGTGCCATGTGATTTGGACCGGGTACTTCTATTGGACAAAAGGGATACATAATTTCTCATGTATGGGTAGGAGACAAAGATTAACTGGAAAATAAGTTAAGGAACTTGTTTGTCAAAAGGATTGTTTGCATTGTTTTCGTGTCTGTGCTATAAGTTACGCGAACAAATCCTATTCCCTAAAAAGGTTAATGAATGAAGTTGATTTTAAATGTCACATATAATTGTGGTAGGACCTAATTAGAAAACTAAAGCTATCAAGGGAAGCGGGTGGGCAGAATCCCCAATAGTTGAGGTGGTCCCAGAGAACTGCGAGGCCTCTCACAAGGCTTTACAGTTGTTCGACTTTAGATATTGTTAAGTTAGAGCTCGATTCATGTTGTTTTAGGGGACCGCGATGGGACTATGCCCTATGGGTAGAGAGGTTGAGCAATGCATCCCTCTCGTTTCCCATTCTCTTTGAACCAAGTGTGGTATGGGTAAACTTTGGCTTGGGTATCTCTATGTAAAGTAAGATGTCCAAAACTCGACACAAGAATTCCATCAGGAGACCTTGGCCACTATAAACCCAGATTTCAAGTCGATCCTAGTGGGTTCCACCATGAATTTTCCGTTCCGAGGCAGACTCAAGAAACCCTAGGCAGAACAAACCCTGAAACATTCCATGGGAGTACCGGGCAGTGACTCTTAGACTCGTTTCTCGATGAACCGCTAAAACGTGCTTGGGCAACATGTTACAGTTATTATGCCACTTATACTAAATTTTCTCGAAGTTATCTTGCCACTTATGCTGATTTGTCTTAAAGTTATTTCACCACTTATGCTAATTTTCCTCTTTTATTACTTTTGGAAAGAAAAGATTTGTCTTGGAAATAAACTTGTTAAAATGTATAATGCATTTGAAATAAGATGTTTGTGATTGTAAGCTAGGTATTGACCTTTCCTAGAATCATCAGGCTAAAAGATGGATGACTGAGTACTGATCACTGAGGCAGCATTCCTGTGAAGACAAAACGATGATTGGGATAGTATTCTTAATGGCGCTAGATCTCCCCAAGGCGAGCATGAATAAAACATACTCCAAGGGTTTTTTTTTCACGTTAGCGAGTTTAGACCAATCATGACGCGAAAGATCTTGTCATAATGGGAGCTCTAGTCAACAGGAGGAGGTGAGGATACCAAGGGGCTCTGGTCATAAACTCCTTAGGCTCTTATGAACTACCAACTACCCTTCGATTTCAAGACTATGTTTGGAAGTTCCAATACTAGTTGGGGAATGGAGCTAGGAGATAATAATACCTTTGAATAAGAAAATATTTGTAAAATGTCATTTTTCTAAAATGAACTATTAAGAAGGAATTGCTTTACTATGTTTATGTGTCATGAATTAAGGGTGTGTAACAAGTTTATATTAGGAGATAATTCAAAGAAGCTCTTTATATATATATGAATCTAAAGTGGTAGGTAATTAGATAACTAAAACTAATCTCTTGAGGAAAGTGGGAGGATGGTGGATCCAGACCTATGGTTGGGTGGTCTCGATAAGCCAAGAGTGGTCTTGATAAGGCAAGAGCTTTTCTAAGAAGGAATAAAAATCACACTTGATGGACCATTAGAAACCAAAAAGTCTGATTTGCATCACTTTAGAATGCGCTAATACTAATTAGCCGCTAGTAATAGATTTAACTAAAAGAACTTAGGTCGATCCTCGTGGGAGCAGTCAGAACTTCCACTATGGGGTAGACTCAAGCGAGCCTAGCTAGCAAACTCTGATGGTTTTATCAAAATCCCGGACGGTGCTTCCTAGGATATCTCTTGATGGGCTACTAAAAACATGCCACCACGAAAAGCTTGGGTGGCATGTTATAATAGTCTAGCCTATACTATTGAGTATAACTCTTCACAATTAAACTGGCCTTGTAGTATCCTTTAAGTGAGCCATTTGATTTGCACTTAACTTTGTAGGACCAGTTGCATCCAATAGAAATCTTGCCTTTAGGTAGCTTAATTAAATCCCAAGTTTCATTTTTTAGCAAAGCACCATATTGTTCATCCATTTCTTTATACTAGTTCCCATCCTTAATTATTTCTATAAATGGCATGACTTCTTTGTACTTCATTACTTCTATCATATATGCATGGTGTTTAGTTGAGTATCCACTGTAAGTAAATCTATCGACATATTTTCTTTCTCTTTATAATCTTTGTAGCTATGATGCATTATGTGATTTTTATCTCTCATTAGACAGTACATACCTCTACTTAACACCATGTGTAACAACTATAGGTATGCCAAGCTCACTATCCAAGCTGTTAATGGAACCATATCTCCATATTAACAGACATATTAGATCATCAAAGTATTTTCTTTGAACCATGTTCAATCTCCCCCTCACGGACACATCCATGTTAGTGGAATGAGATCCATGACTGCATAATCTTCATGTCCAAGGATCACACTACTAGATACATCATGTATAGGTCCACTACAAATAGTGGTATCTTGAATTCCATTTTTAGCATAGGCACTTTGTGAAGAGTCATCATGGACTACCAAGATGCTAGCTCATCAAATGCCACATCACTACTAATCAAAGTCTCATGAGTAGATGGAACATAGCAATTATAAGCCTTTCGTTCCTATGAGTAACCAATAAAGATAGCCTTCACTACTTTTGGATCAAGTTTCTTCCATTTTCCATCAGGTACATGCACATATGCAATACTACCAAATACTCTCAATATGTAATGTTAGGCTTATAACCATAAAGTTGCTCATATGGTGTCTTCTCACACATCCCAACTATAGGTGTCAGATTCATGACATAAATAGTAGTTAGAATTGCTTCATCATAGTAAGAAAGTGACACATCTTTCTCATTTAGCATTGCCATGGCTGCTTCCATAATGGCCCTATTTTTTCATTCAACCACTCCATTTTTCTATGGAGTATAACTACATGTCAACTATCTCATGGTTCCGTGCTTATAGTCAAAGTATCTTTCAAACTTCTTTGGCACACATTCATCACCACTATCAGACTATAAAAATGATGCATAATAGTCCAAACTATTTCTCTACATGGCATTTGAAATCCATAAAGCTATCCAAAAATTCATATTTATGCTTCAAAATGTATAATCGAGTATACATGCTGAAATCATCCACAAAGATCACATAATAGTGAGACCCTCCAAGAGTGCATTATGTGATGCAAGTCCCCGTACATCGGATTGAACAAGCTGTAAGGGTCTACTACTATTCCATATATGTTTGACAAAGGGAAACCATGCTTGTTTCCCAAATTGACATGCTAAACATACATATCCCAAATCAACATATTTGAATTTTGATAGACATGAATTAATTTCCTTATGGTACATATTTTTCAGTCTTTGAGCATTGATGTGCCCAATGCATTTATGCCAGATATCTATGTCTTTGTACACTTACATCATCATGAGCAAACATTGCAACTTTTAGCTTAGAAATATTTGCGTCCAATATAAACATTCTACCATGTCTTTTGCCATTTGTAATTAGCTTATAACATCTACCATATTCCTATATAAGAATGCCATATTTGTTAAAGCATGCGTGCAAGTTTTGCTGAATCATCTAGCCAATATATAACAAATTCTTCATGATTGATGGAACATGCAAAACATTCTACTGTTCTTCTTCTTGCCATCAGGCAGAGCCAATAGATAACAAATTCTTCATGATTGATGGAACATGCAAAAAATTATACTATTCTTCTTCTTGCCATTAGGCACATGACTAATGGAACAACTCTAATATGAACTATATCAGACGCTGAGTGTCATCTGTGGTGCATATACAACCATTTGTACTTGCTTTCATCTCATCAAATGACTCCCCATGTGGTGCCATATGATTTGACACTCTTAAATCAATATACCAAATGTCATCAGTCTTTTCTTACTAAGTAGCCTTGTTCCACATATAAGTCATGGCAAATAGTCTATCACCACTCTCATGCTTTACATGACTAAACATGGCATAGTGATCTGAAAGGAGCCCTCCCACGAATAGAAACAGCCACAAAACCAATGAGAAAGCACACAAAATCTATGTGTATGGCTCTTCCATTAATCTCAAAATGGAAAAAAACCATAAATCTCTCTCTTAATAATTATTAAATTCATCATCTTCATCCATAGCTTCAACCATTATGCACAAAAGGAAAGAGCAAAAGGGAAAATAGGAAATTTTGTACAAAAGACAAAGGAGAGAGGAGAGAGAAATATTGGCACCATAATGGGAGAATGTATGTATCTTGGAAGAAAGGAGAGAAAGAGGCACATAATCCACCCCACCCCACCTTTCTTCCAAAAGACACACAACCCTTCATCTTTTTTATTATTTCTTTGAATTTTTGATACATTGACAC
The DNA here is from genome assembly GCF_053477565.2 of Lygodium microphyllum. Lineage (NCBI taxonomy): Eukaryota > Viridiplantae > Streptophyta > Polypodiopsida > Schizaeales > Lygodiaceae > Lygodium > Lygodium microphyllum. Next base: position 34,438,419 of record NC_141138.1, on the reverse strand, counting down.
CAAGGAAACGAGATTTCTACTGCATGAAAATCAATTCTCCCATGGCTTTAACTTTAACAGAATCCATCATGCTCTTCATATTCTTCATATAATTCTTTGATAGACCACAAAAACACAAAATAATGCACCACTTTGAATAGAAAAATATAACATATTATTCATCTTCAAAGTTTCCATAGCTTTCTCTTGCAATCTCTCATATGTAGATACATTGTTTTGCATAGAATTGGCTATCTCTGACTCTCTCTCTCTCTCTCTCTCTCTCTCTCTCTAGTACATCATCTCTTCAATAAAATACTTAATAATCACTCACAATAACCCTTATTTGGTTGTGAATACCCCTCCCAAGAGGTGTGTCTAATATGAAAGGTCACTATAGCCACTACAATGACTCTTTATAGCTCACTACTATCACTTCACTCTAGTCTTCTCTTGAGTTTTCGGCAGCTACTTCTTCGACTTTCTTGAGCTCTTTTGAACTTTCATTCACCTCTTTCCAAGGCTAGAAAACTTTACCATACTACACACTCATCCAACAAAACATATATAGAGGCATACTAAACATAACATGAACATGAACAAAGGTTTCACAAAAGCTCAACAAAGGGTTATAGAAGGTCAAAAGAAAGCATCCATCTCAACTAAAACCAATAAAAATCATAAAAAACCATTCAATGAGCTTTAAAAAAACCTGAATCTTCATCAATCATTACTCCATCATGTAATGTGTCCACCTATTCACTCGTAGGATATGTCTTAGCAGCCCATCGGGAAGAGAGTCCAGAAAGTGCCACCCCGCACTCCCATGGAATGTCACAGGGTTTGTGATCTAGGTCTTCCTGATTCTCCCACGAAGCATAAGCATTTCAGCCATTCCCACTTAGGACCGACCTGAATCAGGGTTTTCCTAGTGATCAATTTCCTAGAACCGTAGCCAGCGTCGAACCCCACGCGAACTACTTTACGCAGAAACGTAAGGGTCGAATCGGATTCATGCTGTACTTGGTTCAAGGAGAATGGAAAATGAGAGGGATGCAAGGCTCGACCTCTCATCCTGTAAGGCATAGTCCCATTCCGTTCCCCTAAAACAACATAAATCGGGACTCTAGTACTCTAGATTCTAGGTCATCGTTCCTTGCTGTCAATTTCCTTTGAGAAAAGTTCTCGGCCAACCGAGACCACCCTTCTGTAGGAAAAACCCATGGTCTCATCCACCGCACTTTCCTCAGGGTGCTTTAGTTGTCTAATTACCTACCACATTTAGTTTGACAAGTAAAAACAACTTCCTTAATTAGCCAATTAATCACCGGTTCCTTCACGTAACTGGCATAGAAAAACAATGTCAAGCAAGTTCCTTTTTAACATTTGATCTTTATTTATCAGTCTTTGGAATACATCATATAATCTGCCCGAAGGCTATACCAGCAATCCTCAGGGATCGCTTTTCCAAGTTCCACCCGTTGACTAGTATGCGGGCCTCGAGATCCAATCTCGAGTCATGTCAATCTCTTGTGCATGATCCGCAGGCAAGGGATTTATGGCCAGAGCCTCCCTTGGCACCCAAGCATCCTCCTACTCCAAGTAGCACCCACGCAGAGACCTCTTGCAGCAGGTTCAGTCCACGTCCCTCGCACGGCTAACAACCCCCTTGGATAGGGTCAAGTAGGCAATCGGAGGTAATTGATGCTGCCTCTCCCTCCAGGCTTTCAACCTAAAGCGTTAGTTATTTTTCCAGTATTAGTTCCTTGAGCAAAGAAGTACAAGCAGTGCTCCTAAGTGTACAATCACGAGCATTCCAGTGGTCATTTACATGGCCAACAGCTAAGGTGTAAATTCCTTCTCCTCGAATACTTCCAGCATTTGATCCAGGATCAATCGCAACTTGGCAAGATCCCAAGGGTTTCGTAAGCTGAGTTGCTTGTTTACCCTCTTTCCTTGGGTTAGGGTCTATACCCCGTTAACCCAAATTGTCACTACTTTAGGTTTCCATATATTATGGTCAATAAATCCTAGACAACCTCGTTGTCCTCACTTAATTGCTTACTAGGCAATTCATAGTTACCTTGGCTTGACAAATCAGTCTTCAAGGAAGAGTGTTGAAGCAGGACGACTTCTCAATTCTTAAGAAATTTGACTTGCGATTAGAACTCGCCAAACTTGGTCTAAGGACTAGCAATACTATTTTTTGATTTAGACACAAGATCGTATGGCATTGCAGCTCGTAGCACGAGATAGGTGTTAGTATCTGACTTGTGGGAGTATATCTTTCTTCGTACGGTCTTTCTTGATCAAGAATACCATTGATCAAGATAAGGGCTTGGGAGTCTTCTTGACCCAACCCAACGCTAACCCTACTAGGCCGATAATGATTTGGCCCTAGGGTTCCTAAATTCATACGGAAGTCTAGTATTTAGTCAATTAATCCTTAGGGTGAGAACCCTAGATCATTCTTGCATGGGCGTTTAGATAACCCTAACATTCGGTGAATGTGGGTAGGACCTTTGAGATCGGAAATATTAGGTAGGCATCCTAAGTGTGATACTAGGCAGAATTTTAACATAGCTTAACCCTATCTAGCACATTGAGGTGTTTGTCGTACACTAACTATTTATGCCTTTATGAATCCCATGTGAGTTACACAATTACAAGCGATTTACCTAATTGATCTAATTGTCTTACAACAAGAGGTGATCTTTTCCTTAGAGATGCAAATACTTTCCCTAAAATATGTAAATAACTGCAAGATATAAGAGATGTATCATTCCATGCGAGTATGCAATTTCAAACCATAGACCTTCTACTTTTATGCAACTTATAGCGATCTTTCTTTTCCTTGCCCTATGAGATATTTATTGACTTTCAAAGCTCATTCTTTAAAATCCTACATTTTATGCATCGAATTCAAGCTTTAATATGAGGATGCATCCTTTCCCAAATCAAACTTCCAATAAAAGAACTCCATGCATGAGCGAATGCCATGAGTCCATCATTGACTTAATCCTTCCTTTAGCACTTAACACAAACTAAAATGTAATTATCATTGCATGAGATTAGCAAATACATAAATCCTTTCCATGCGTTGCAATTATTCGGACATCATTTAATGGGCGTCTACGATTATCTTATACACGAGTCACAACTATGCATTATGTGTTATATGCCTTATCCTATGTGCGATGTAACAAATATGCCTTTGCATAATTTTGTCTTTTTACTTATGCATCATACGTTTAGAATTTTGACTACCCTTAACCACAGAAGTGCAAGCAATTACAAATACTTGACATGCAACTAAATTTTGTAAATCGGATGAGTTTATAAATTTCCCAATGCATTTAAATTTCTCTACGAGAATTAAACATGCTTGGTGCATCCTTTTCATGCGAGAATATTATCGAAACCTGGGCATTAAGAATCGGGCCTCTCCCTAACATCTAAGATCTTGTCAGGCCGTAGCTCAAGGACTCCTTGGCTTGGCATTACAACTTCAAGCACGTGACTAGGGTTAGGCATATACTTTTTCAATAGGCTGATATGGAATACATTATGAACTTTTAGGTTTTCGGGGAGTTGCAGTCTGTAAGCATTAGTCCCTAGGCACTTGAGGATCTTGTAGGGTCCATTATGAACTAAAGCAACCCGAGGAAAGTGCGGTGGATGTAACCCTGGGTCCGCCGTCCTACGGAAGGGTGGTCCCAGATTGCCGGGAACTTTTCTCAAAGAAATTGACAGCAAGGTAAATGATGACCTAGAATCTTTTAGAGCTAGAGTCCCGATTTGTGTTGTTTTAGGAGAACGGAATGGGACTATGCCTTAGGATAGAGAGGTTAAGCTTCGCATCCCTCTCGTTTCCCATTCTCCTTGAACCAAGTGCAGTATAAATCCGCTTTGACCCTGATGTTTTAGCACAAGTAGTTCGATGCTAGTTACCTTCTAGGAACTTGACCATTAGGAAAACCTTGATTCAGGTTGGTCCTAAGTGGGAATGGCCGGAATGCTTTTGCTTCGTGGAAGAATCAAGAAGACCTAGATTGCAAAATCCGTGACATTCCTTGGGAGTGCCGGGCGGCGCGTTGTTCTAGACTCCCTTCCCGATGGGCTACTAAGACGTGTCCTACAAGTAGACAGGGGGACACGTCACATTAAGAACTTGGGAAATAGTCTAGTCCTCCTAGGGAATGTCAAAATGGACACTTGGAGATCTTCTCTAGTAAATCTTGATGCTTCCTCATGCCCAACTATCTCTCATTTGATACACCTCATACCCTAAGGATTAGAAATATTGGATACACATACTTGCCACTCATGTATTGTCATTTACAAATGAACCAGAGCATCAAGAAGCATATGAAGACCTAAGCCAATAGGGAGCATGAGAATAACGTGAATATAAGTTAAGGAAGTGTTTGATCTTGTTTTATCTTGTCTTCGTGTCTATGCCCTAAATTACGTAAAGGAACTTGTGATTGACGGGTTAATTAAGGAAGCTGCTTTTATGTGTTAAACATAATGTGGTAGGTAATTAGATAACTAAAACAATCCCCGAGGGAAGCATGGTGGATGTGACCGTCGGGTCCATCCTACGGCAAGGTGGTCTCAGTTAGCCGAGAGCTTTCCTCAATGGAATTTATTTGATGCAAATGTTAGTTAGACAAGGATCTTACAACTTGTATGTTGAAACCCTGATTCATATCGTTTTAGGGGACTGGAACGGGACTATGCCCTATGGGTAGAGAGGTCGAGTGATGCCTCCCTCTCGTTTCCCATTCTCTTTGAACCAAGTTCTCATTTCCAATTCTCTTTGAACCAAGTGTGGTATGAGTCTGATTGGGTCCAGTTATATCTACGCAAAGTGGAACGGCTATCGCGACTGACGCTAGAAGGCTGTTACGAAGACTTGACTGCTAGGTACCCGGACTTCAGGTCGATGCTAGTGGGAATATCTGGATAAGTTTCGTTGCGAGGCAGACTCGAGAGACCCTAGTTGGCAAACCCCGTGTCATTCCTTGGGAGTCCCGAGCGGCGTCTTCTAGATTGATCTCTCGATGGGCTGCTAAGACGTGTCCCGCAATCTAAGGGCCAGGCTCGTTATATGCACAGGAGTCCAAGATTCAGAGAGTGCAACTTTCTAGCAATATTTGATGCCTCATGAGAAAAGATAAAGAGAGACACCTAGCTATTTCTATTTGTTAGATTTTTCCCTCTTTTGGCATTTGGTGCAGATCATGTTGTTTGTCCTACCGGCAACCTGCGGCATTAGCTGCATCATCGAATACCTCTTTCCTTCTTTCTTTATTCGATCGCAAACCAATTAACAAACAATCGGTTAATAACCGACCGCTCTACCACTGAGCTATCGAGGAAAATGACGACGGTCTCATCCCATACATGTTGAATGAATCGATACTTTATAAAGCGTGGATACAACTCAAGTTCTATCATAGGAGGAAGCCATAGTGATAGCAATCCCTTTTGCCTTTTTGGTCGAAAAGATTCTACGAATTGGGGGGGGGGGTGCGGAAGATCCCAATCCCATCATGGTTTGGCCTACCCCCTCTTCCCCCCCACACACGACATATTGATCAATAACCAATCACGAGTTTTTCTTCCTCCCTTTCTAAGAAGCATGGTAGAATAGTCACAATATTTATTTTGGTAAGAGTCTCAGAATGGAAAAAAAACTCTTTTGAAAAAATATATATTAATAATTAATTATGAATATTTATTGCATACACATTTCTAATGTTTTAGTTGGTCTTTGGGAGATCAAGGAGCACTCGCAATAATCAATAAGAATTTGGAGCTTTGCAGAACAAAAATAGCAATTTATGGTAAAGGTGGAATAGGAAAATCAACAACTAGTTGCAACATATCAATAGCCTTGGCCAACTAGAGAAAACGAGTATTACAAATTGGATGTGATCCTAAACACAATAGTACTTTTACACTTAGTCGATTTTTAATACCTACGATTATAGATACTTTGCAATCAAGAGATTATCATTACGAAGATGTATGGGCGGAGGATGTTACTTATAAAGGTTATGGTGGAGTAGATTGTGTTGAAGCTGGTGGACCGCCAGTGGGAGTCGGCTGCGAGGGATACGTAGTCGAAGAAACAATAAAGCTATTAAAGTAATTAAATGTCTTTTATGAATACGATATTATTTTATTTGACGTACTAGGAGATGTAGTCTGTGGTGGTTTTGCAGCACCATTAAACTATACTGACTATTGTATCATAATCACAGATAATGGTTTCGATGTGTTTTTTGCAACAAATTGTATATATACATCCATTAGGGAAAAGGTACATACGCACCCTCTGCGATTAGCAGGTTTAGTTGGAAATCGAACATCTGAAAGAGATCTTATTGATAAATAGGTTGAAGCTTGTCCCATGCCCGTATTGGAGGTACTACCCTAATTGGGGATATTCCGGTATCTCGGGTGAAAGGAAAACATTGTTTGAAATGGCTAAATCTCAACCTACTGTTAATTACATTTGTGATTTCTATTTGAGTATAGCAGATCAGATATTGTCTCAACCAGAAGGAGTTGTACAGAAAGAAATTCCAGACAGAGAATTATTTAGCTTACTATCTTTTATTTAAATTAAAATAATGGAAAAAGAAAGAGTGATTTAGGCATTCAACAAAAAAATTCAATAGATTCTATGATCATTTGATTCTACAACCAAGTACCTTATAGTAAATCCATGCATTTACTCTTTTAGAGGAGATTTCTTTATGCAAACTATCAATGTTACTAATTTCGAGTGTGAAACTAGTAATTATCACACTTTCTGCCCCATCAATTGCATAGCCTGGTTGTATCACAAAAGATTGAAGATAGCTTCTTTTGAGTGGTGGGTACAAAGACTTGTGGTTATTTTCTACAAAATGCTCTCGGAGTTATGATTTTTGCGGAACCTCATTACACAATGGCAAAATTGGGAGAAGGAGATACTTCAACTCCATTGAATGATCAAGAGGAGTTTTAAAAAATATGTATTCAAATAAAAAGAGATAGAAAACCTAGTGTTATAATCTCGATTGGGACATGTACAACATAAATCATAAAAATGGATCTAGAAGGTATAGCACCTAGGCTAGAAAATGATCTTGGGGCCCCAATTGTAATGGCATGGGCCAATGGCTTGGATTATGCCTTTATTCAGGGGGAAGATACTGTACTCTCCACCATGGTGCATCGGTGTCCAAAACATAATATGTCCAAACCTCAATATAGGGAATATGTAGTTGATACCATCAATGGAGTGGAACCTAATGAGTTGAAAAGTAATTTACCCAACTCAAAAATACGAGAATCGGACAATAATTACTTAGTCCTTTTTCGCTCCTTACCATCTAATGTATCTTTTCAATTGAATTTGGAATTCAAGTGACAATCCATTGATGTATCGGGTTGGTTACCCTCTCAACAATACATTGAACTTCCTTCATTAGGTGAAGGAGTTTACGTCTGTGGCGTAAATCCATTCTTGAGTCGTACAACAACGACTCTAATGAGGCGTGAAAAATGTTGGTTAATTGGAGCACCTTTTCCAATTGGACCTGATGGAACGCGGGAGTGGATAGAAAAAAATTGTTTTGCATTTGGTATAGAACCTTGTGGTTTGCAAGAAAGAGAGGTTAACATTTGGGATAACCTAAAAAATCATATTGAAATAGTCAAGGGAAGTTTTGTTGTTTTAATGGTAGACAATTCGCTGGAAATCTCAATAGCGAGATTCTTGATTCGATGTGGAACGATTGTTTACGAAATAGGTATCCCATATATGGATAAGAGATATCAGGCTGATGAAATACTTTTTTTGAGAAACACTTGTGAAAGAATGAATATTCCAATACCATGAATTGTAGAGAAACTAGTCAATTATAATCAAATTCAGCGTATACACCAATTGGAACCTGATCTAGCCATTACTGAAATGGCCCATGCAAATCCTTTAGAAGCAAGAGGAATTGATACAAAATGGTCCGTTGAGTTCACATTTGCCCAAATTCACGGGTTTACCAATGCAAAAGATGTGCTCGAACTTTTAACTCGTCCTTTAAAACGTAATTTCAAATTGGGAACTTTAAAGCAAAACGTCTTGCTGAGACAAAAAACAAATCACTAAAGAATTTTTCACTGGTAAATAAAAAAAACTAGTTTCTAATTAGTAAGAAAAATAGCAATAAACATAAAAAACAATGAGTTTCCATCTATCTTTTCTTTAGTAAATGTTACAATTTTTTACTAAACATTTTCATTGATCCCATGCATAGTATGAATGTCAAACATGGTATGCAAAGGCATACTAATTATATGTATACTACCTTTTAGATATTACGAAGAACATATTGACTCACGCGGCATAAATTATTTTTTTTATTGATCCAATTCAAAAATTTTCATTTATAAATTAGTAAATAAATCTATCTATCTATTGACTATTAATTCCAAAATGAGGATATAATAAAAAAGGACTTTCTGATAGTAATAGTGTATAATCAATCATTATTCATCAAATAACATAGGAGGGAGAATCGGATATTATTAAAAACAATAAGATCAAATTAGGATCTTGCCTTTTTGGAATGACATCATTTTTTTGGATTGGAAATGCTAGTACCTTGTTAATCCTTGGATTTTACCATGGCCTATTATCGACATTACGCATGAGTCCTTCGCAGAAATTATGTGTAAGATTCCTTTTTATAGAAAGGAGGATCGGTGCTTAGCCTGATAATTTTAGGAAAAATCAGTACCTAACTTACAATCACAAACATCTTACTTCAAATGCATAAACATTTAACGAATTTATTTCCAAGATAAATCTTTTTTTCTAAAATAACAATATAAGGGAAAAACTTAGCGCAAGTGGCAATATCTTCCAATAATCTTCTCGGATTACTCTCCCCTCAGGATCTAGTTTGGGTTAAATTTAAGAAAGAGATTATTCTTTCTAGACTTCTATTTTTGAGAGCAACTTTTGTGATGATCTTTTTCTTTTTTTAACAAATTTTTGTGGGTCCTTGTCTAGTGTGATGATTCAAATTTTCTAATTAGTTTTATTATGAAAACTATTTTTAACAATTTCATCTTTTAGGACTTTTTTCTTTTCAGAGAAGTAGCAGCTATATTTATCAATCAGAGGTTCCGCTAGTTCAATACAAATGAAAATTTTAACTCTTTTAGGAAGTGATATATCTTCCTTGCATCCTATTTTTGGTGCATCTCATACAAACCCAAATTATTCCTTGGAATTTGTAGTTAAGAATTTCTCTAAGAATTTTATATAGAAGATTTTTTTTAAAAGTACTATTCTATGAAGGTAGTTTTTTTTTTCATTACCAACCCATAGGATGATGATTTGCATGCTGCCTTTAATATTTAAATTAAGAATCAAATATGATAGTGTAACATGCCTGCTATCGAATATCCAAGCACATTTTAGCGGTCCATCAAGAAACAAATCTAAGTATCGCCGCCCGACACTCCCATGGAATGTTTCGAGGTTTGTCGCCCAGGGTTTTCCAAGTCCGCCTCCCAATGAAATGTACACGGCCGCCCACTAGGATTGACCTAAAATTTGGGCTCCTAAGAGTCAAGGTCTCCTGACAGTATTCTAGCTTCAAATTCTAGATATCCTACTTTATGTAGAGATACCCAATCCGAAGTAGACCCACACCGCACTTGGTTCAAGGAGAATGGGAAATGAGAGGGATGCATTGCTCAACATTGTCAAGATTGTGGGAGAGAAGGAAGGAGTCTCGCTTGAAGCTTTCTTGCTTGCACAATGGGGGAAGACACACAAGGGTGGAGGCTGAAAACAGTTTTCCTCTTCTTAGTTGTGTAAGCCAAAAAGAACTCTCATACAAAGAAATAGAAGAACCCTATATATGGGTCTCAAACCAAACTCAACTAACTAAGGTGGCATACTAACTGAGCCACGAACTAGAGTAGATAAGGATAGCTATCATGTAGCTATTATTCATGGGCGGTGTACCAACCGCGTCTGCAACTGACAAGTCGGTGACATAAATACACAACGGTCACCCTGGCGTATCACGAGTGGAGCTCGATATCTCAACACTCCCCCTCGAGCTCAATCCCAATTCCTGCACACCAAGCAGGTCTCTGAACTTGCGCAGCTTCTCTGCGCCCAATGCCTTCGTGAATATGTCAGCTACCTGATCCTCTGTGCTGACATAAACTAGATCAATAAGACCTAGTAAAACCCTCTCTCGCACATAGTGATAATGCACCTCAATGTGCTTTGTTCTAGCATGATAGACTGGGTTATTTGCCAAGTGTATACTACTCATGTTGTCACAATAAATGACAACTGGCCCATCTGTAGACTGATGCATATCATAAAGTAGCTTATGCAACCAAGCTACCTCACATGCAGCCATTGCTGCACCCCTGTACTCAGCCTCTGTGCTCGACAAGGCAACTGTAGGCTGTTTCTTGCTGCTCCAAGTGACTGCAGCACTCCCAAAAGAGAACACATATCCACTGGTAGATCGTCTATCAGAAATACTACCAGCCCAATCAGCATCAGTGTATCCATGCAGCTGTATCTGAACCCCAGTCTCATAAAATAGTCCATACTGCAATGTGGACTTCACATACCTCAGTATGCGTCTAGCCGCATCCAAATGTGGTTTCCTTGGAGCCTGCATAAACTGACTTACCAATCCAACAGCATAGCTCAAATCTGGCCTGGTAATAGTCATATAAATCAAACTTCCTACTATGCGTCTGTACATAGTAGGGTCTTCTAGAAGCTCACCTGCATCTGTGCTCAGCTTCACATTCTGCTCCAAAGGAACTGAAATAGGCTTACAGCCTGTCATCCCATATTTGGACAGCATGTCCAATCCATACTGCCTCTGTAAGAGCTGTATCCCACTTGGTGATCTAATCACCTCAATGCCCAAGAAATAACGCAGCTCTCCCAAATCCTTCATCTCAAACTTCTGCTTCAATAGCATTTTCACATGAAGGATATCTTCATCACTGTCACCTGTCATAATCAAATCATCAACATAAATGACAAGTAGCATAATACCTTTCTCTGTTTTTCTCACATAAAGTGAGAAATCTGCCTTGGAAATCTGAAAGCCAATAGTGACAAGATACTGCCCTATCTTGTCAGACCATGCTCTAGGTGCTTGCTTCAAGCCATACAAGGCTTTCTTCAACCTGCAAACAAACTCAGGATGAACATCATGCACATAACCTGGTGGCTGCTCCATATAGACCTCTTCTTGCAAATCACCATGCAAGAAGGCATTCTTTACATCCATCTGATGTAAAGACCATCCCTTTGATGCAGCCATAGCAATGACTGCTCTTACGGTTGCCATCCTTGCAACCGGACTGAATGTTTCTTCATAGTCGATGCCATATGTTTGTGCATATCCCTTGACTACTAATCTTGCCTTGTATCTGTTCACAGAACCATCTGCATTGTGCTTTACCTTATAAACCCACTTACAGCCAATTGCATTCTTACCTTTAGGCAAAGGTACCAATTCCCATGTAGCATTTGCTTTCAAGGCATCCATTTCTTCATCCATGGCTTTCTCCCATTTTTCTTTTCCCATGGCTTGCTCAAAAGATGTGGGTTCTGGTTCCTGTATCACTTTGACCATATATGCATAGTGAATGGCTGTAAATCCATCATATTTCAGCCTATCCACAGGATACCTAGCTCTCGTAGACCTGCGCAAAGTAGGTTCACTCCCAGGTGCTCTCAAAACATCCCTGGTCTTCCTTACTCCAAGTGTAACAATAGACAGAATACCCAACTCATCATCAATGCTCTGTTCTGAGCCACTGGATTCACCATCCACATAAGAGTGACCTGCATTCACATCAACCATGGGCTGATCAACCTTCTCTTTTCCTTTTCGTGATACCTGCATACCACTATCTGCATTGCTTTGAGAAGATTCTCCTGATCTCAATCTGCCTGTCCATGGCGAAGAATGTGAACCACTACTAGAGGACGCTCCAGGTCCACTAATATTTTGTGACTGCTGCTGTGAATTCTGTGCAGCATTACCATTTTGTGCATCTACATCATCAATCACATTTACTGGTTTATACCAGCTACTCATCTCATCAAAAACAACATCTCTGCTCACTGTAAACTTACGAGTAGAAGGGTTATAGCATCTATACCCTTTTTGCTGCAGAGAGTAACCAATAAAGATGCACTTCTCAGCTTTTGGATCCAACTTGGATCTCAGCTCATCTGGCACATGTACATAGGCAATGCAACCAAAAATTTTCAAATGAGAAATATCTGGTTTCCTACCAGTATACCTCTCCTCTGGAGTCATTCCATGTATTGCTGCAGTGGGAGTCCTGTTCATTATGTAGACTGCTGTAGCAACTGCTTCAGCCCAATAAAAATCTGGCAAGTCTTTTTCATTGAGCATGGCACGAGATACCTCTCCAATATGCCTGTTTTTCCTTTCTGCAATTCCATTTTGTTGTGGGGTATAACTGCATGAATATTGCTGCTTTATGCCATGCTCCTGCAAGAACTTTGCAAACTCATTTGAGAGGTACTCTCCCCCTCCATCTGACCTTAGGCATTTTATTTGCAGACCTGTTTCTTTTTCAGCCATAGCTTTAAGGGTTTTGAAATGCCCAAAAACTTGACTTTTCTTTTTCATAAAATACACCCAAACTTTTCTGCTATAGTCATCAATAAAAGTGACAAAATAATGACAGCCTCCAAGAGATGCAGCTTTAGTAGTCCATACATCAGAGTGGATTAATTCCAATGGCTTCTCACTCTCTTGAACATGTCTAGGAAATGGTTTCCTTGCCTGTTTTCCAAATTGACAGGCTTCACATACCTTATGCATTTCTGCAACCTTGAATTTTGGCAATCCTGCAACAATATTTTGGGCCTGCATTGATTTAAGTTGCTGTACATTAACATGACCAATGCGTTTATGCCAGATATCAATATCTGCAACTACACCGGTCCCATGTGCAAACATTGCTGCACTCAATTCAGACATGTCTGCATCCAACGTAAACATTCTGCCCTTCTTCTTTCCTTTTGCTATCAAGCGACCTTTATTTTTCATATCCTCAACAAAGCATCCATGAGGATTAAATCTGACCTGCAAGCCCTGCTCAACCATTTGACCAACAGAAACCAGATTCTTGGTGATATTCGGGACATGAAATACATCGGACAGGTATTTCTTTTTCCCATCCTGCATAGACAAAGGAATTTTTCCAATCTGCACAATAGGATGTGCAGTATCATCACCAGTCTCCACAAATCCTGGTTTTTCCATTTTCCTTGCATCCTCCATCCATTTTGCATGACCTGTCATGTGGTTTGATGCACCTGAGTCAACATACCATACATCATTGCTTTCTTCTGCACCTGTCACAGAATTGTTCATGTGCTGCACCATGAACAAATGCTCATTTCTGTCATCACCCTGTCTACTAGAAGATGCATAATTCCCTTGTTGCAGTTTTCCATTCATGATGTCATTCTGCTTTTTATAGCAGTCTTTAGCCATATGACCCATTTTACCACAATAGTAGCATTCAACATTACTGTTTGCATTTTGGCCTCTTTGCCATCCACCACGACCTCTTTGGCTCCCCCTGCCTCTAGAGTTACCACGTCCTCCTCCATAGGACTGGTTTTCTTGAGTTTGCTGCATATTCTGATTTCTACCACGGCCTCCAAATCGGCCTCCTCTACCTCTGCCTCTACCTCTTCCAGCATTTGAGTAGAAGACAGCTTCTTTTGAAGGTCCTCCTGAAGAAGATGCACCACCATTTCTCTGCTCCTCAGAAATTAGAAGAGCAATCAACTCCTCAAAATCAGGAAATCTTTCACGGACGGAAATGGATGTCCGAAACTGCGCATAATCCTTTCCTAGACCATTCAAGGTCACAGAAACTAAATCATCATCTTCCACTGGTGTCCCAATGGAAGCAAGTGCATCTGCAATCTTCTTCACCTTCATGTGGTAGTCATTGATGCTCATATTTTCTCTTTGCACATTGTGCAACTCTTGCTTGAGTTGCATTTTCCTGGCTTGCGTATTTGTGCTATACATCTTTGACAGAGTATCCCATGCCTCCTTTGGCGTACTTGCATCCTGAATATGCACAATCATAGAGTCTGAAATGCTGATAGACAGCCAGTACATAACTTTCTTGGCTCTCTCATGCCATGCTTTAAATGCCTGCATTTGCTGTTGATTGGGAATATCAGGAAGAACTAGTTCTTCTTCATTTCCTGCAACAAATTCCCAATATCCTTTTCCCATAAGGAAATTCGTCATTCTAAACTTCCATGCTTGGAAGTTGTTCTTGTCAAGCTTTTCAGTGACAATCTGTGAAAGAGAATCAGATGCCATTACAGAAGACTGCAAAAAATTCTGTCACTGCAAAAACCACAGCTTCACCCTCACAAGGGAAAATCTGCAAAACTGGCGAAAGTGGTATTTGACCACACAGTCACTTCCTAGTGACGATTTTGCATAAGCAGGAACCAAGGATGACTCTGTAACTCCCAATGTCTCTGTGCACAAGCATACAATGCAATTTTTACAGTAACTATTCACCGACCTGTAGAACAGTGGTCGCACAGCATAAAACAGGGCTTTTTCTTGAGTGCGTGCAGAAAACTTCCGCCTCCAAAACAGGCCCCGAAATGGCCTCAAATCAAAAAAACAAGGTCGCCGAGAGCTAAAGCGCTCACCCGCAGCATATACTACCCTCTTGCTTCAGCGCGAAGGGCGTCTCAACCTGAGACAATGCACTCCTGCAATTTCCAGCTGTGCTACCTGCAAAGATCTGCTCCCAAAACAGAAAATGAAAGCAACACTGCTCCTCTTACCAGAACACCGCGAGCTTGGCTTGCTTTCTTGAGCTCCTTACCACGAACAAGGCTCTGATACCATGTCAAGATTGTGGGAGAGAAGGAAGGAGTCTCGCTTGAAGCTTTCTTGCTTGCACAATGGGGGAAGACACACAAGGGTGGAGGCTGAAAACAGTTTTCCTCTTCTTAGTTGTGTAAGCCAAAAAGAACTCTCATACAAAGAAATAGAAGAACCCTATATATGGGTCTCAAACCAAACTCAACTAACTAAGGTGGCATACTAACTGAGCCACGAACTAGAGTAGATAAGGATAGCTATCATGTAGCTATTATTCATGGGCGGTGTACCAACCGCGTCTGCAACTGACAAGTCGGTGACATAAATACACAACGGTCACCCTGGCGTATCACGAGTGGAGCTCGATATCTCAACAAACATCTCTGCCCATAGGGCATAGTCCCATTCCAATCCCCTAAAACAGCATGATTCAGGTTCTAACTTAACCATGCCTAAAGGTCAACCGACGGTAAACCTTATGAGAAGCCTCCCAGTTCTCTGGGACCAACTTGCCATAGGAGAGACATGTGGAGGTTCTTCCCACCTACTTCCCTTGATAGCTTTAGTTTTCTAATTAGGTCATATCACATTTATGTGTGACATTCAAAATTAGCTTCCTTAATTAGGTCTTTTATGGAACATGGTTTGTTTGCATAATTTACAGTACTGATATGAAAACAAAACAAGCAGACCTTTTGACAAACAAGTTCCTTAACTTATCTTCAAGTTAATCTTTGTCTCCTACCCATACAAAAGAATATATATCCCTTCTGTCCAACAGAAGTACCCGGTCCAAATCACATGGCACCCTAATTTCTATCCTTTATCTAGAATAAGATCTTTCAATGCCCTAGACACTGGGCTTATGGCAGTCTACAACTTCGTTCTGGACTCAGCAAGGGGTGTCCAGAGCTCCACTGACCCCCTAGGAATGAGACACAGCATCCGTGGTTGGCCTTTTCACCACTCGACCTTCAGCCCGTGAATCGAGCAGTGCCCTTTCGAATTGAAACGTGACATGACCTTGAAGATGATCCACCCGCACAAAATATCCTTCCTTAATTAATCCCATAAAGAACCAAGCAAAATCAAGGCAATCAGCCTAATATCAACTTCCAATAAGAACATTCCTTTATTCCCATGGCAACTTGTCATTATAGATCCTTGCCATGCATTTACATCAAACACAATGTAACGTGTCTATCCATTTGCTATCTAGGCACGCTTTTAGTGGTCTTTCGAGAAACGAATCTAAGCATCATTGCCCAGCACTCCCATGGAATGTTTCGAGTTTTGTTGCCTAGGGTTTTTCGAATCTGCCTCGCAACAGAACATTCACGGCCGAACCCAGTAGGATCGACCTAAAATTTGGGCTCCTAGTGGCCAAGGTCTCTTAACAGCATTCTAGTGTCGAATCCTGGGCATCCCACTTTGTGCAGAGATACCCAAGCTGAAGCAAACCCATGCCGCACTTGGTTCAAAGAGAATGGGAAACAAGAGGGATGTGCAACTCAACCTCTCTGTTTGTAGGGCATAGTCCCATTCTGGTCCCCTAAAATAGCATCAATCGAGGTTTATCCTTACAATTTCTAAGGTAAAAGACAGTAAACCTTGTGAGAAGCCTCCCAATTCTCTGGGACCACCCTGCCATAGGACAGACCCATCGGGGGTTCTACCCATCCGCTTCCCTTAATAGCTTTAGTTTTCTAATTTGGTCCTATCACATTTATGTCTGACACTTAAAGTCAACTTCATTAATTAAGCCTTTTAGGAAACATGGTTTGTTCACACAATTTATAGCAAAAACATGAAAATAGAGCAAACAATCTATTTAACAAACAAGTTCAAACAAGTTTCTTTAATTATCTTCAAGTTAATCTTTGTCTCCCGCCCATACGGGAGAAATTATGTATGCCTTCTATCCAATAGAAGTATCTCTTCTACCCTGCAAAAGTAACTAGTCCAAATCTCATGGCACCACAAATTCAATTCTTTATCTAGAATAGGATCTCCCAACATGTAACGTGCCTGCGTGTCCGCTTGTGGGACACATCTTAGTAGCCCATCGGGAGGAGTGTCTAGAAGGATCTACCTAGCACTCGCAGGGAATGACACAGGGTTTGCGATCTAGGTCTTCCTGAGTCTGCCTCGAGCGAAAGTGTCCAGCCATTCCCACTTGGGATTGACCTAAGGTTAGGATTCCTTTCCTATCAGCAAAGTCTCTAGGAAGGAGCTAGTGTCGAGCTCGAGATGTACCACTTTGCATAGGAACAACAGAGTCGAAGCGGATTCATGCTACACTTGGTTCATGGAGAATGGGAAACAAGAGGGATGCGGAGGTCAACCTCTCTGCCATACAGCATAGTCCCATTCCATAAACCAAAAATTCTACATCTACTATCTTACTATCTCATCATTTGAGAAAAGTTCCCAACTAACCGGGACCACCCTTCTATAGGACGGACCTAAGTCACGTCCACCGCACTTTTCTCAGTTTGCTTTATTTATCTAATTACCTAACACGTTACGTTTTGACATACAAAATTAGCTTCCTTAATTAAAAAAATTAATCACGAGGTCTTTCACGTAACTTAGGCATTGTCACAAAAACAATGCCAAGCAAGTTCTTTTTTCTCCAATAACTGCTCTTTATTTATAAAAATCCTGGAGTACATCCAATATCATGCCCAAAGGCTATCCCAGCAATCTATATGATTGTTGCTCCAAGTTCCGCCCATTGACTAGTACCCGGGCCTTAAGATCCCATCTGAGTCACGTCGGCTTCCTGTGTGGGATCTAGAGGCAAGGGATTTATAGCCAGAGCCTCCCCTGGAACCCAAGCATCCTCGCGCTCCAAGAAGCACCCACGGAGAGACCTCTTGTGGCGGGTTAGGTCCATATACCCAGCGCGGCTAACAACCCCCTTGGATAGGGCTAGGTAGACAGTTGGAGGTAAATGTTCCTTCCTCTCCCTCCAGGCTTTCAACCTGAAGCATTAAAAGTTTTCCTTGAATTAGTTCCTTGAGCAGAGAGATCAAATAATGTACCTAAGTACAAGCACGAACATTTCGGAGGTCGTTTATATGACCGACTGCTAAGGTGTGACTCCTTTTTTCCACGGGTGCTCCTAGCATCTAATCTTGGGTCTTTTTGCAACTTGGCGAGATCCCAATAATTTCAAACAAGATATGCAAGTAAATGGTCTTGGTAAGTTGACTTGTATTTGCCCTTTTCCCTTGGGTTTTACCTTAGGGTATCTTAGTCCCTAACTCAAGCATCAACTGGTTAGTCAAGGCAATGGACATGCCTTATTCGTAACCCAACAAAGGGTCTTTTAATCTCTAATTTCAACCAAGCTCAATTAACACACATGGCAACACATGATTCTTTGTTTAGACTTTAAAGATGCAGTCTAGATGCATGCGATCCTTCCAATTGTCTTAGTGCGGTTCTATGCAGGATTTCCCAATCAACCTTAACCATCATGCACATTGTGTGTTTAGTAAAGTTGTACCTCCTAACGACTTTTATCTCTCTTTAATCCTAGCAACAAGTACTTATTTCTAATGCACCAGATCACATGTGACTTGCGTATATGAAAGTCTAAGGTTTTGTCTAACGATGCAAGTGTATCTCATGAACAGAAATTAACATTTCATGTGTTTCTTTTAACCATGATTGCGAAACGTGAATTCTAAAATGACTATTCATGCACTGAATTTGTTAAAAAGCTATCATTTTATGTGAAGTAAGGTGATAGCCCTATTATTTTATGTGTGTAAAAGCTACCATTTCATGTGAGGTAAGGCGATAACCTTATCATTTTATGTGAGTAAAAGCTATCATTTCATGTGAGGTAAGGCAATAATCTTATTATTTTATGTGAGTAAAAGCTATCATTTCATGTGAGGTAAGGCGATAACCTTATCATTTTATGTGAGTAAAAGCTATCATTTCATGCATATAATCTTATGCGAATTCCAAACTCTACCGTTTCATGCATGCCACTTAGTACTTAGAGTAAACAGAACCCTAAGACTCGCTCTTCTTCCATGCATGTCACCAATCCTTTCATCTCTTCCACGAGAAATAACACCTAATTAATTTTTAAAGCTTAGAACCTGGGCTTGATTCGTGTGTGTTGTGTTGGTTGCTCTGCTTGCCTCTCCAACATTATCGATAGCTTGGGCGCCTACGCTTCCCGTGACTTTCTTCTTGGGAGCCATTTGCCTCGCGGAGATTGGGCAATCCGGACCTTAACGTGTTTCGTGTTGACAAATTCGGTAGAAAAGACAGTTGGATGGGGGTCCTTTGCCAAGGGAGTGGTTTGGGTGACTTGTTGTGGTTACTTACCAACTCCCACTCCCTCTCCTTCTTTCTTTCTCTCTCTCTCTTCTTCTTCTTTTTCTCCTCTTCTCCTTCTTTCTCTCTCTCTCTCTCTTCTTCTTCTTTTCTCTTACTCTCCCACTCTCTCCTTCTCCTTCTCTCTTATTCCTCTACACACTCTCTCTCTCATTCTCCTCTCTGAGAGCGGAATTTTGGTGTTGAGAAGTGCTTAAAAATAGCTAAAAATTATGAATATCAAGAGAAAAATATTCAACGTCGAAGGCGGCGGCTCGATCTAGGACGATTTTAAGCGTCAAAGTGCTTTAACGGCGCACGAGTGACACTTGTTGATTTTTCATAATTTTTCAGACTATCGTGCGGGTTGACAAGAGTTACCAGCCAATGCAGGATGCCGAGACGGACGCCTAAGATTTTTCAGAGCTCAATTTGGAGTCCGGACGGGGAAGGAGCCAAGAAACCGGTCAAGATTTGAAGAGGTGGACCAAAGTTTGGCCAAGTGGTCATGACCTTTGGGGGGACATGCAAATTTTAATGTAGCACGACATTTCATGTGAAGAGAGAGAGTAAAAACATGATGCAAGCGTGGAGGTACAGGGCGCCGATTTTCACGCTATGATGATGGAGAGGCCATCTCCTGCCTATGAGCAATCATGCCAATTGACATTGGGCCTTCAATCCCCTCTGGATGCTGACTCTATCGATGTGCTTCGCTCCTCCAATGGCGGTCTCTATGAAGATCTCTGATTTCAGTCTTTCTCTCTCCTCCCTCTCTCTCGCCTAAAGGCACATTCATGTGGTGAAGAAGAAGAAGAAGCATGGATGACGGATGCTTGTCCAATGAAGACCGGATTGCTCCGTGGTTCAAGAGGAAGGCATATTGTTGATTGTGGATTGTCATGAGCATTAATGGTGGCTGAAAATTAGTCCCGAGATATGACAAATAAAAACCCGCAACTCGCAAAGAACGGTAATCTCATTTTTACAAAGGAAATTGATGTTTTATGCAAATTGCTTTATGAATATTTGTTCCCATGGGATGATTATGCATTATAATGTTTTTTGCAATGTCTTCCAATTGTTTGAAATCAAAAAATCATAAGTGTTGTGGATAAAATTAATAGTGTAAAACCCGTAAAACACGTGAAATATGGGAAAATTGGGTGTTTTTGATATAAATGGAAAATACAATAAGACACACCAAGTAAATTTGTGTTTTTGCTGCAAATGAATCTAAGGGCCACAACCCACAATCCATTTTGTATTTTTAATTATTTAATATTGCAAAAAAGATAAAAAAAATAGAGAAAATGGGTAAAAATAGGGAAAAAATAGATTTTGAGTGCCGAAAATTAAGAAAAAATAAGATTCATGGTTGTGGATGTATGGGGGGTTTTAAGTATGAGGTTTAGCCTCAGTTCAGCCCTACCTTTATGTTTTAGTGAGTTTTTATGGCTTTTTATGCAATAAAAATGTGGAAAATAAACCCTAAACCGGTCAATAATGCACAACCTAAAGGGGTGAGGGGGTAGAGTGTATAAAAAGTGTTTAAATGCTGAATGAAATGATGAAAATCTTACTGGTTTTTATGCATATCATTTAGGTTGGTCGATAAGTAAAAATTAAGAACCTAGTAGCACGAGGGTTTCTCGGTGCTAGGTTCATGCAACGCCACATACGAGCGATAGTCGAAATCATTGAAAGAAATGGTTTCCACATGTGCACAAATGCTGATTTTCTTAATTGTTTGAGCACGTGGGCATTCACAATTTGCATAAATCATAAAGAAATGATAAAAGGTATCAGACAATATCTCCTGGATGCATGGCAATTGCTTTCTAGAGGAACATGACCAACGTTGAGTGAGTAAGGTTGTTCTAAGCTGTAGGCTAGGCGTTGGGTCTAAGGGGAAAGGAAGTGAGGTATGATACATTCCTGGATACGATCAATTAGTACCTTGAGTGGAAATATGTGCGATAATGTGTTATATATGTTTAGCGACGCATCGAGGGGCCAATCCCTAAGGTGTAGGAGAGTTGCAGTGAGATGGTGGCAATCAGCCCCGTGGGAGGACCTCCTATGTTTGTACTTCATGCTATTTGGCAATGTGCTGGGACTCCCTCTGAGGAGTGTTAATTGGGTTAGAGTTAGACTACGAGACGTGATACAAATGCAAGATATTTAGGAAGATGATGTATGTGTCATCCATGCTCTTGGTTGCAAGGCCGTGGGGTTGTTGAGTGCATGATAGAGGTCCGCGGCTAGTGCATGAGCCAGTGCTGGCCCGTTTTAGGTCCCATAAGTGGTGCGTCTGCCAGGAGCCACTTAGAAGTGGCGGTCCTTGAATCTTGGTTGTCTAGGGACCAGTTAGTAGTTTATGCCAAAGGATACTGAGATTGACCCGTTATTTATCGATAAGCATCGTCTAGCCAAAATCCAAAAGCAAGAGAGAGATGAAAGAGCTAGGCGACGTACTGAAATTCTTAGGAGGTATTCCCCTAAGCATAGCAGTGCTGAACCCTTACGAGGGAGTGGATCTAGTGGTCTTGGTGTCACAAGCAGTAAGTTAGGAGAAGGTGGAAGCTCTAATGCTTCCCTTTCTCCCATAAGCTAGTCTACATCAAGTGTGGGAGGTATAACCCCACCATCCCCTATTCCTAGTGCAAATCCAATTTCCGTCATCATGGCGCAGCCCATTGCAATTCCTCCAGGAACGACAGATTTGCCGGCTCTAGGTTACCTGCTACCCATTTTTAATGGGCTAGTTGAGGAAGATGTGGAACTCCACATCAGGGAGTTTCAAAAGTTGATGTTTAATTGTCACATCCAAGAAGGACATTTAATGATGTTCTTCAACATGACTCTCAAAGGAAGAGCTGCCATATGGTATCGTGGCTTAGAAGCTGGAACCATATTGAATATTGATTCATTTATGGAGCTTTTCGAAGGGAGTTTGCCCCTGAATGGGTTGGGAAATATTGGTTGTGTGTACTCAACGTGACCCGCCAAGAACCACATGAGAATATTCGTGCTTATGCAAAGAAAATAAAAGAGGTTTTCCATAAGTTGGAAGTCTCTATTCCTATCCCCGCGGCTGCCCAATTGCAATATTTTCTACATGGTTTGGACTTTAATATCCAATTGCAATTGAGTAGTGTCCCTTTGGGGGATATAGATACTGCCATTACACGAGCACAAGAAGTGGAATCCCGACTACAAGTAGCCTATGCCTCTCGAGGCAATTCGAATATGGGTCTAGCATTGGGAAATAATATGGCGATAGCCAATGGCAGTGGTAGCCAAGGGATAGCGATGGCTAATCCTAATGGGAGAGGGAACATGATGCAGAATGTGCCTTTATTACCAGCTCCCCCTAGCATGACAATGCCTACGGGCAGTCAATTGGCTCTAAATGGTGGAGGCCAAGTAGTTAATCCTAATACCATGCCTGTGGTTCAACAACTAGTGCCTAATCGGATCGTTAAGCCGATGGAACGACAGGGTAATGATCAAGGCTATGAGTCGAGCACTTTCAATGTTCTTGGCGAGGTTAAGGACATGATGAAGCATTATACTGACATGATTACAGAGCAGTATCGACAAATAGCCGTTGATGTCAACTTTCTTAAAAAACAACAAAATTTAATAGGAAGTAGATACCCAGATGAGGGTGTACCTTCGAGGTTTAGCTGCAAATGGTGTGGTGGGCAACATTATCCACGAAATTGCCCAAATTTCAAGTGCAAAATTTGTGGGAAATCCGGCCATTTAGCAGCCACTTGTTGGAGTAAGATTAGTTCCCTCTAGCAAGGTAGTCGGCAACCAAGGCCTGTTAATCATCGTGCACAAGGAAATGATTCCCACGGAGAAGACGGACCTAAACAAATACTCCAACAACCAAAGACTACAGTGGAGGAGCTGCCTAGAGGTAGTGTGGCTAGTTTGATTGAGGCTATGCATGTTAATGATGCTGAAACCTCTAATCTGCGAGCTGTCCTTACCGACAAGGATAAGCCTGTTGATGGAAACCCTAAATAGGGCGACAAAGGAACGCAAGTTCTAGATCCTGCCATGGAAGGAGGACCTCTGAAGCCCGTGGAGAGTAAAGCCGATGCTAAGAAGGATAAGGAACCATCGAGGAAGAAGGTGAAAGTTAAAAAAGAGGCAATAAAGCCGGTTCAGCGACCTAAAGAGCGGATGGTTTGGCGTGAAAAGCGAGCTCTATCAAACTATCATGAATTCGATTTGGCGAGCTCTCTTTGTGAAGTCAAACGAGATGTGAATCTTTTACAGCTTATTAAGCTTTCTCCAAGAGTATGCAAGGAATTTAGAAAGATCGTGCGTACCGGGTATATAGTAGATTATGTTATTATTGACACGGGATCATCTGTTAACATTATGAGCTTTGAAGTGGTGGAAAGGTTGGGTCTTGCGGATCGACTCACGTTTGGGCGATCTTGTGACCCCAAGCAATTGATGGACAACAAGAGTGCCATGAATAGAGTGCAGTAGTACTAGCAATTCCTCTACTCTCAAGCCTAGGAATTACTCAAGGGGTGAAGAGCCAGTCAAAAATCCATGTAGTAGCTAAGCAGCTGGACAAGTACCAGCCTAGTAGCGACCCGTATAGCTTCGTATAGTAGTTCAAGCAAGTTTGCAAGGCCAATGGTCTCACGGACCTTGCACAATGCTCCAATGCATTTGGGCTCTGCTTAGGCGATAAAGGCAGGATGTGGTACACTAGCTTAGACATGGCGGAGCAAGCAAACTTTTCTCGACTAAAAGATCTCTTCATTAAGAGATTCTACAGGATACTCTAACAACTCATAGTTCGATTGATGAACATCAATCAAAAGGACAAGGAGGACATAAGAGACTATGTCACTCATGTGCATAGCCTCTTCAAGAGAATCCCTACGAATGAGCAACCCAATGAAAGAGCTATCTCCACCATGTTCATAAACGGAATCCGTAGTAAGGAGTTGTACAAGGCTCTAGCAAGTAACTCTAGCTTGCAGCGAGATGTGTTAGCTAGGGTCTTTGAGAAAGCAATTAGAGTGGATGACCAGCTGAGAGAGAGAAGCTCTCGAAGTTCAAACCACGACAACTCCTATGAGAGGACCTCACAGAAGAAAACAACCTCTAGTGAGGGATCAACCCCTAGCATGTAGGACAGGGGGAACAATGTAGATCAGGGCTAGGAGCTCGCCGAGGTGAGAATGGAGCTAGCACAACTATAGGAATTGGTGAGGAGACCAGTGTGACCACACGTTCAATACATGCATTGCGACAATAGCCACCAAACCTCCTGGCCGAGTGCCAAGATCCTAGATCTAGGTCTTGCACAAGTTTGAAGATTCAGCCATGATGCCATGCACTATAGGTTGCCTAGGAGATCCCCCTATGTCCAATAGTACACCCCACCACACCTGGGGAATAGGCCACTAAATTTCTTTGGAAGAGGAGCGCAGTTGGCACTTCCAGCACCAAATGATTTAAATCTTGTCATCCCTAATATGGAGATCAACCCGACAGGCATACCCTAGCTACTAGGACCCTACGTGACCCATCCACCGAGTGATGCTCCAATCCATTGTGTGGAGGAGCCTAACAAAGACAAAGCCTATGGAAACCCTTATATCTCCTACAACAAAGAGGGTAATCCAGTCCTGATGGACTATTGACCAGTGTCAGTGATGGTGTTAGGTAAAGGTAGGGGAAGAGGATCCACATGGCTAACCCAAGATCCAATCTTGTGTTAGACTTGTGGTCACCCGGGCCACATATCATCAGAATGTCCAGAGAGAGAACAAGCGAGTGAGGAAAAGGCTGGCCTCAGATGTGCCAAGTGCGGTATCACTCACCTCTTTTTTGATTGCCCTAGATGGAAACCATCCCCCAACCTGGCAAACTCACCCTCAGTGCCCTTGGGGCTATTTAGGGTTGAGACATTCGGGCAGCAAGGACATACCCATCCTACTGCATGTCATGACTAGAGCACAAATGAAATATGTAGGCATATCACCACCAGGGCCAAGCAATGTAGATGCAATCTTAATAGGGAAAAAGAGCCGACAAAGGAGGAAAAAGACAAACATAAAAGCCCCTCTTAAGGTTGAGGTTGTGACAATGCTAATGACCAACAATAACATCATGGATGTAGAGGTAGAAACTACCACTCCAAAGATGGCAAAGAAAGGGAGTGCAAAGGTAGGGGAGTATCCCCACCCTAGGTACCAACTTGAGGCAATAGCCAAGGTCAAGGAATGGGTAACAGAAGCCCAAGAGCACCTCAAGGATGTTGAGCCTATCTTAGAGGATGAGATTGAGGATCTCTCCAATGTAAGCATGCCACAGTCTCACCTGCACGACCAAGGTTAAGAGACACACCCATGCCATAGGTGGTGCCACCTAGGCCAAGTCTAGATGCCACATGCCAGCCAATCAATCAAAACCAGTGGCCAAGGAGCACAAACCTAGGAGAGAGACAAACAACAAGCAACCTCCTCATGACCTTAGTGAACACCCCTGTGATCTTGAGTTTAGGAGACCTGCTCATACAGCACCCCACGCTATGGCAGGAATTGAAACACTAGGTAGAAAAACCGATGGAGCATGCTATCGCTGACTTGCAAGACCATGATGCAGTCACACAAATACCCAGCTTGACAGTGTACTTAGTGCCAAAGTCACTACACATTAATGCCTTTTGGGAAGGCACTAAGACATACATAGTTTTTCCAATTGTATCCCTAGGAGATGCAGTACGAAAGGGAATTGTAATTATCAGGGCAGGAGTGAGTGTGTTGAGCCATACTATGCTCCAGCCTTGGGAAAATCTTCCTCTCAAAATCACAAGGTTTAACGTCACTCTAGCTAATGGGATGAAAGTAATACCATTTGGAGTCTTAAAGAATTGGCCACCACTGAAGATCGTGGGTGTCCAGTTCTCCTTGAACTTCATTGTCATGAAGAGAGTGGACTATGACATTCTACTAGGATGACCCTAGATGAGGAATGCTCAAGTCATTTAAGATTGGGGCAATAGATTAATGTTCCTAGGGAATCAAATGGACATGGTGAGGATTGAGATGGGTACACTTGGAAGACAACCCTTGTCAACCTGGATGCCATCTCTGCCATACTCAGGGATGATGCACCAATAAGGAAGTCTCATAGACCCCTAACCAAATACATCCCTTATCTTGAGGATGAGCAAGATTGGATGCACATCCTAGCAACCATCGATCTCCCATTCTCAAATGAGGAGGAGGCATACAAGCAGGCTGAAAAAATAGCAAATGTCTCAAGGAGGGAGCTTGCAGTGCCACTCTATATGATGGCCAGGAGCTCAAGCAGCTGACCTAGACCTATCCCTTCCTGTGTTCCTAGCAACAAGCTAGAACTGCATGAGTCCCCCATGCTAGATGCCCCTATAAATGTTCGAGTAAACACCGTCACTGAGCTAGAGGATGAGGATGAAGAGGTGGTAGTATCAACATACCTATGCATCACGGCCACCGCTTGGCACACGCATGCTTTTGATGTCTTTATTGACAAGGGAGCTGACTTCAATGTCTTGACCTATGCTCATTGGACCCTCATTGGTTAGCTACAATTACAGCCCACCAACACTAAACTCAGCCCATTCAGGGGCAAGGCATATGCACTCCTAGGGAAGTGCAAGATCGCAGTCTCTATAGAGTCTGAGAGCCTACCAGTCATCTTCTACATGTTGCCAAATACGAAGGATGCAGGTCAAGAAATCCTATTAGGATGCACTTTCAAGAAGCAAGCACACTGCAATGTGGACTAAAATCAGCAATATATTCACCTTTCTATTGGTAGCATTCGAATTGTGATAGCTTCTAACAAGGGCAGCAAGGCTCCACCAAAGCCCGTTATGTTGTGGATAGAGCCACTTGGGACCAAGCCAAAAGGGGGGGGTCGTGAGTTATCACAACTCGCCTAGACCACAAAGCCATCGCTAACTAAGGCCATTCCCAAGGCCGCATAGCCCACACTTAAATGGGTGCCAAGGCACCAAAAACGGTTGATGCATAGTAAGCAAACATGGCCCTATAGAGCCAATAACTATCGTTTGAAACCTAAGCGACTAATCCAACACTATCGACATAGATGCACAATCAAGCCACGATGAATTCCCAAAGATCTGTTGTGAGAACAAGGATACTATCAATTCAACACCTGGATATGGATGCCTAAGATGAGAGATCTTAGAAGCATAACCCAACCATGACCATCGACTGCCACCCCATCCCCAAGTGCCCCCACTTCTGCTAAGACAAGGAACACCCAGGAAATCCGAGTTGTAGAACAAAACTCGTAACAGTCACGGTAAAAAAACTCCAACCAATATATTGACCGAGACAGCAAATCGATATCCCAAAATCATCCAAGTCCTGAGAACTTGGCACCCAAGTGGTTGCACAAGAGGGAAAACAATGCACCGTCCATGCCACCAGAGCCACCCTTAGTACCCAAAACAGCACTGGACACATGGACTTGACTATGGAGCTACCCTTAGACATACCATGGCCAAGTCCACTGCCATTAGAACCATCACCATCTAGCCCAATTCCACCCCAATAGTAGGTATTCTTAGGCCTTCCTACGAATGACCTTCATTTCTATCGATCGCCAAGGACCTTGATAAGAATATGAGAGATGACCTGGTGACTTGCATCAAGCTCTTGGATAAAACCTTCACCACAATTGCTAGGATCTACGAATTGACCTTAGCTTGCTTGATGAACCCCTTGCCTTTGAGTTTTGTTCCCTTCCATGCACTTGGGAAGAATATGAGTTTATGATCATAACCTTCCCCAAGGTCTCAAAGGAGTTGATCAATAGTGGGGAAATCTCAAAAGAGCATGCACTCATTAGACGACTAATAACATCATACCACAAGCCCTAAAGGTTTGTGTTAGCTGTTGAGATTGAGGAACTCACTTGCCTCGCTCACTCTAACTCCTCGTTCCTACAAAAATGGGGTAACCTATGTCTCCAATGGGAGAAGAGGGGTTCCCAAATAATGACTAATGCTGAGCAACGTTGCACCATCAAGACAACTGAGTATGACCTAACTTACATAGCACGAACCTCGTTTAGGTTCTTGGCCGCCACTTGCACCAAACACTTAGATGACTAGATCTTGGCCCATCCTTACATTGACCATATCCTATTACGAAAGAAGAGCTACATGTGGCTAGCCGCATCAACTCAGGTGACTTTCTAACCAATGTCCTGACCTACATTACCCAAGTATGCATTAGCCCTTATAATCTCGATTGTCATGCCCAATTTGAATACAACCTCAATTTCTATAATTATCTGATGCCCAAGTAAATGGCACCCTACGATGCTCAATTTTCTTAGCTCTCCCATGTCCAATCCTAGGAGGATCCTTCTCAAGGGGGGGTAAACAAGAAGAAGGGTGAGATCAAGGAAAAGTGTCATAAGATCTTGGAAAGGAATAGAATTTCTTAAGGGGAAATTCCTTTTGTTGCTTAAATCATGTTCTTCTTGCCATAAAGCATGATCTAACCTTATTTATTTTCCAAGAGAATGTCTTAGGAATACTAATGGTGAACCATGATATGTGGCAGGAACCTAAAATGGTAGAGCAAGATAAAGGCAGAAAGCTTCCGTTAATGGGGGAAGAGCAAGCTAAGCATGGCTTGACAGTAGAAACGAGGGGCTACAGTTTGTTTACATTCAAGCATGCCATGAACCTAGATGATGTCATCATGGAAGAACCACCCATAAAATGACTCATGAACTAGTGTAGCCTATAGAAGTAAGTAGAAAAGGTTGGGCAAGTGGTCAACTACAAAAAATGTGCAGAGTTTCTAAGGAGCTTCAATGCCGATAGGAACTGTGGCATGGTGACAATTAGGAAAGGGGAAGAAGCCCAACAAGTGGAGGTGAAACTGAGCCTTGAGGTGGTGGAGAGGGCCCTAGGCTTAACTAGCAGGACCAAGAAACGCCCAAAAAGGGACGTGTACATCATGCTAGGGATGAACAAGGCTGTCATATGCACAGTGGATGGGGTAAGTTCAGTAGATATTCCAAATCTTGATATCAAGCTGCAAGCAAAGATGGTCCATACTCTATTCTCCAATCAAAGGTACAATGCCCTTATGAATAGAATCAGTGTGCCATTGTTGGAGAGCATCCCTAGGGGGTTCACTATATATGTTGTATGGTATCACGTGAGTGTAAGGGAGGGGGGTTTTGGAAGGGGACACTTAAGCATATACATTAGAGGTATACCCCTCTTAATTTCCTATATTGAACTTAAATTTAAGGAGGGGATAGAGGGAAAAAAGAAGGGGGGGATGCATTTGATCACCTGTCTCCATAGATTAGTTTCTCCATGGGATACAAGAAACCTTGAAAAGTAAGGTTAAAACCCTAAACCTCACATAGTAGGGTTATTGAATTAATCATAGTGTGGGAGGGGGGGAGTTGGCACTCTCCCATGGTTTTGGTAGAGAGATTCAACTCCCCTTTTTCCAAAGAGAGCTTGGTGTCCGCTTGGTGTAGTCACTTTAAGTATAAAGGGGTTCGATTCCCCTACTGTCTCTTGTCACGTGGTAAGAGGGCATGGGAACTCAAAATCATTGCAACACATACTTTGATAGTATCCAAGTGCCACTACATAAATCACTTTGTGATATGACCATTTTAATACTTTAAATTACTTAGGATAATTCCAACTTTTAAAAAGTATATGTTCTATGAAGACTTACATTTAAGAAAGGGGATACATAAAAAGTCATACATGTATATATCTTATAAGATTAAATAGGGGGATATATTAGTCTTACAAGCTTCATAAATAGGGGTTTTTTTAGAAGTCCTTGCATGGAGGTGACATGTCTTCTTTATTATGAGTGAACCCCCCATATGTATCAAGATCCCCATACGAAATCGATTGGAATGCCTTCGAGTGCAAAACTATTGAAAGCTCAGTGAAAGCTTTGACAACTAGTAGAATGGTAGCAAGAGGAGAATCCTTGACCTCCACAACAAGGAAGTCTTCCTCCAAAGAATCCACCATCAGGTTTGGTGGGATCTTAGCATCCATCATCCAAGAGACCTTGAAGGACACAGAGGAAGGGGGAGAGGGTGTAGGGGAAACCCCTGACTGGCTTCCTCACCATGAACAAGTGCAATCAAGCAAAAGGATTACAAGTGATAAGGAAGAGCAGAAGACGCAATCCGGCCCCGCCATGGAGAGCGGAAGGCACAGATGAAGGAAACCCCATCAAAATGGAAGAAGGAGACAAAAGAAACGATGACGAGGGAAGAATGGGCTGAGTTGAGGAAGGCCCAAAGAGAGTACAAGAGGGCCAAAGATGAGAGAACGAGAAGAGCCGAGAGAGAGGCAGAAGAGCTAAAAAGGAAGGAAGATGAAGACATGGCAATGGAGGCCATGCACAGGTCCATAGAGGGGGCCTACGGTTCCAAAGGAGTGGCAGCTTGAGCCCACAACGCGAAGGTGAACCAAGTGGCAGCGCTCAAGTAGCTCAAGTCATTGCGGGAAAGGGAAAGGCCCCATTGCAACCCATTCCATCAAATATCACACCTCAAACCACCACCACCTCCACCTGTACCACACAAGAGCCTGTGTCTCCCATGGATACCACTTAGCTCATATCCATTATGCATTTCTTGGTCAAAAAATTAGGTGAGATGGCACCAAGGATGGGAGCCAAAAGTTTCTTGCGGCAGATGCCAAATCCAGGCAGGACCCAAAGCAGCAAAATCTGGAAGCATCCACCACAACACTGCCAACGATGCTCCCAGCCGCGGACTATGCTGCCTATATGGCAGAGCTCCTAGCAGCCCAACTAGAGAGGGCCAAGGAAGAGAAAAAGGTTTTTGATGTGGAGCTAGAGGCTGAAAGAGAGGTTGTCGCAACCCTTGCAACTAGAGATGACACGGCAAGTCTCCAAGC
The DNA here is from genome assembly GCF_053477565.2 of Lygodium microphyllum. NCBI lineage: Eukaryota > Viridiplantae > Streptophyta > Polypodiopsida > Schizaeales > Lygodiaceae > Lygodium > Lygodium microphyllum. The sequence continues at coordinate 34,407,138 of NC_141138.1, read as the reverse complement.
ATCAGAAAGAAATTCGGAGCCTAAAGGAGCAACTTAGTGCCCAAGAGAATAAGGCTCAAGAAAATGAAGATTTCCTAAGGTGAAGGCTAGAAGATGAGGCCCAAGATCTGGTGGTGGAGCAGTGGGATCACAAGTGGCTCATCCAGCATTATGTTGAGCTCCAGCATAGCAGATGGCGCGGGTGGAAGCTATGCATGAAGAACTACACAGAAGCCCGCAAGAAGGAGACCATGCACCAAAAGAACTATGCCAAGAATAGGAGGATGCCCTGTTACTCCAACTGTGGATGGCAATGGAAGAGCAAGGATGACTAGAGAGATAAATAGAAGCTGTGTTAGAAATGAGGGACAAGGCCATCAACAAAGCCACAAGAAGCCTACAAGATGACCCAAAGAACACTCGGGAGGAGGTGGAGGCACGAATGGCCATGGCCATGACTGAAAGGAAGCTATACTGGCGGGCAGAGCTTGAAAGTTGTGTGTAAACCATTAAAGATCCTTTAGAGAAAATTGCAAAAGCCTACCAATGGTGCTCTATTATAGCTAAGCAAGGCATGAGGATAGCCAAAGAGTAGCTGAACTGCCGAGATGAAGAGAAGACCCAAATGTTGGAAATCTGGAGCGAGCAACAACAACAGGTGGTAATGATGCTATCTAAGGAGATGGAGAGGGGTAAGGAAAACATGGAAGAAAAGACATAGCTGTGGGAGGAATGCAACCTTGAAAGAGTGTGAGGACTGACAGAGCACTTGGTAGTATCAGAATATGAGAGGGTGCTTGCAAAGTCTAAAGCTGAGGCCGTTGAAGCATGCTCCAACACGCAGCGGCAAGCCTTTGTGATCATTGTGCTTCATCTCACACAAGTTGAAGGCGATGACTCAATGGAGAGAATGAGGATGAAGCTAGAACTGACAAAACTAGAGCTTTAAGATATGGTCTGCAAGAGCACACACTTCCAATCGGCATGGGCATAACCAAGGAGTAGCAATGTAGCTATTTGCGACAAGCCAGCCTCTCCACCAATGAGCTCAAGGAACTTGGATTGGAGGAACAAGAGCGGCCCCACCCATTCCCAATCCATCTCTCTATGGAGCAAGACACTGAGGAAGGGCTTGACATCAAGTAAGCATTCAAAGAAGAATTACAAATCAGGAAGGCCAATCGGCCCTTGCTTAACCTACCACCAGAAGAGCCAAAGGGCACCCAAGTTCTCGAGCGTGTTATTACTGCAAGAAGAAGTAGGCACAACCACAACAACTTCATGATGAGCCCATGTCACCACACGAGGATCACCACTACATCAACTAGCCCTAGGAGCTAACTATGTGGAAACGACAAGAGCCCCAATCCTGACCCTTCGAGTTCTTCTTCCTCTACCCACGGCCTTTAAACCAAGTCTTACCCCTAGAAGTAATGGAAGGAATCATTCACTTGGGCAATACTCTAGCGAACGGATGGGTTGAGGAGTGGAGCAGCATCATCACACAATGGAGATAGGAGCCTACAAACTACTAGAAGGACAAGGTCCATCAAGCTCCCAAAACCATCCAAGGCTACGAGGTGCAGCCAAAGTGGTGGAGGAGGATTTGGGACACCAATTTTGATGTGTGGATGGCTTTCTATGGCACTCTACAGGAAGAACAGAATGATCCCATCTACATGCCTTACCCTCGTAGACATGAGGTGGATTAGGATAGGGGGTGCATGGCAAGTATGACTTTCCAAAAATCTACAATATCAATGCAGAAACTCCCAGGGAATGCATGAATTTCAGAGTAGGGGACTTGCACCCTTCTATTAACTGCTTCCTCGAGGATTTCTCTTCCTGCCCAGACCTAGCCTTCATAACCACTTGTAATTACCTAAGGATCATTAGGTTTCTACTGAGTGAAGCAAAAGCTAATGGTCGAGGGAAACCTTGTTCCCCTCATTTTTGACATTAACCTAGGAATAGATAGTTGTGCTATGGCTAAGATAATGATGAGGGGAACCCTGTTTCCCCCGTTTTGCATGAAGATCCTTGAAGACATGAACGATAGCCACTTTATGAGGTGTAGGCATCCTTTGTTGTGTTTTTTTACACCTCTCAATGTGAGGGCTAACATCAAGAAATACCTACAAAGCTGTGCCTTCTTAACTAAATCCCTCAGGCCACCTCATAACTTGCCCAAATAAGATTAGGGTATAGCCTAAGAGCACCCTTGTGACCCAAAAAAAAAAAGTCATCACCGCAAGTTACACATCTACCACCACCATTGCACCTAGGGGTCCTCAAGCTAGGCATGTCTGATGGTCCCAGTTGGCTAGCTCCATTCCTAACCCCCTAGCCTCTTTTTGATCCCCTACTTCTTGCTTAGGGCACATCAAGGGTAGGACACACCCAAGGAGGTAACACTCACATGTGGTTAGACCTGTCACCCTAAGCTCCATCCCACTAGCACGCGCACACTGCACCACACGGCAATGGTACACTCACATGAAATTGTAACATGTCCACCTATTCACTTGTAGGACACATCTTAGCAGCCCATTGAGAAGAGAGTCTAGAAAGCGTCGCCCGGTACTCCCATGAAATGTTATGGGTTTTGTGATCGAGGTCTTCCCGAGTCTACCACGTAGCGGAAGTATTCCAGCCGTTCCCACTTAGGACCGACCTGAATCACGGTTTTCCTAGTGGTCAAATTCCTAGAACGACAGCTAGCTCGAACCCCAGGTGAACTAATTTATGCAGAAACATCAGGGTCGAAGCGGATTCATGCTGCACTTGGTTCAAGGAGAATGGGAAACGAGAGGGATGCAAAGCTCAACCTCTCTGTAGGACGGACCCATGGCCACATCCACCGTACTTTCCTCATGGTTGCTTTAGTTCTCGAATTACCTACCACATTTAGTTGGACACACATAAAATAGCTTCCTTAATTAGCCAATTAGACACCGGTTCCTTCACGTAGTCTTAGCACTTGACATAGAAAAATAGTGTCAAAGAAGTTCCTTTTCAATAGGTTATCTTATTATCTTTGGAATACATCCATATAATCCAGCCCATAGGCTAATCCATAATCCGCTCGAAGGCAATCTATAATCCGCCCGAAGTCTATCCAGTAATCCACAGGGATTACTAATCCAAGATTCCGCCCGTAGATTAGTATGCGGGCCTCAAGATCCAATCTCAGCCTCTTGTGCAGGGCCCAGAAGGCAAGGGATTTACAGCCAGAGTCCCCCCTGGCACCCAAGCGTCCTCCTACTCCAAGTAGTGCCCAACGGAGATACCTCTCACAGTGGGTTCGGTCCACGTTCTCGGCACGGCTAACAACCCCCTTGGTTAGGGTTAGGTAGACAATCGGGGGTAACTGATGTTGCCTCTCCCTTCACGCCTTTAACCTGAAGCATTAATTATCTTTCCATCTTTAGTTCCTTGAGCAAACAATGCAAACAGTGCTCCTAAACTGTTACAAACACAATCAATCCAGTGGTTGTTTATTTGGCCAACTGCTAAGGAGTGAATCATTCTCTCCGAATGCATCCAACATTCGATCCGGGATCAATTGCAACTTGGCAAGATCCCCAAGGGTTTGTTTGTTTACCCTTTTGTCCTTGGGTTAGGGTCATACGTTGTCAACCCAAATTAACCAACACCTTAGGTTTCTTAAGTTAAGACAGTGAATCCTGGCGATCACGTCGCTCTAACTTGATTGATCCTTTGCTTACTAGGCATAGCTTCCCTTAACTTGGCAAATCAACCCAAGAAAGGTGATGTAACATGATGATTACTCATCCTCTTACAAGTTAGACTTGCGCTAGAACCTGCCAACCTTATTCCAAGGAGTAGCAAATTTATCTTGTGGTTAAACCACAAAGCCATGCGACATTGCAACTTATTGCACAAGTGTCGCATCTAACTCATGGGATAATTTCACCCATCAAACAACATTTCTTGTTCAAGGAATTTGTTTAGTCAAGATGTAGGGTTTGGGGTGTCTTCTTACACATCTGAAGGGTGGATTTTAGGCCCCGCAACGTGCCTAAAAATAGGAGAAAAATGTGGAAATGCGGGGGAAAATGCTCAACCACGAAGGCGGCAGCTCGACCTAGGACGATTTTAAGCGTCAAGTGCTTGACGGGCGCCCGTACGACGCTCTGAGAATTTTCATAATTTTTCTGTGCGCATGTGCTAGTCAATGGAGCTGCCGGTCAATACGGGATATCGAGACGAGTTCATAGAAATTTTCAGACGGACGATCGGAGTCCGTACACGCAAGATGGCCCGAAACCGGCCGGGGCGCCCAAAGGGGGGCCCAATTTGGGAAATCCCAAGAGGTGCAAGGGAGGGGGGGTGACCTTTGGCACCCCCCCCCCCCCCCCCCCCCCCACAAAAATCGTGATGTAGGAGGGGGGCGGCGGCTGTTTTTCAGCCGCCGAAAAAATCGTGCCCCCCCTCCCCCCCCCACAATCATGATGGCAGGCTAAACATAAGCCATGGAAGTGATCATGCCAGGCTCCTGCCTCCGGTCTACGCTCCGCATCGCCTCCTCTCACGCACAAAATGGTGGACTGGTTGGAGAGAGAGAAAATCGGTCTTTCTCTCTCCTCCCTCTCTCTCCTCTTAACCCCCGTTCGTGCGTGGAAGAGTAGAATGGAAATGGATGGCCGGATGGATGCCGATTCTTGACGAGATTGAAGGGCAATGCCAAATCATTGTAGATTGCTGATTGCAAGCAGAATTCATGGCTGGAAATCAATCGTGGGACGTGCCAAATTTAATGGGAAAACCCGCAAGACACGGTAATAATCATTTTTACAAAGAAAATGACCTTTTGATGCAAATTTGGTTGATAAAAATGTGTTCATATGGATTGAATTTTGAGTACGTCGTGCTTTGAGTTGTTTTCTGGCTGTTCATCATTTGAAAATCAGAAAAACATGTGCGGGATAGCAGAAAATGGAAAACCGAGACACGAAAAACCATAAAAATGAAGGAAAATAGGGTTTTTTGGGGTAAAAGTGAAGCAATAAATTAATCCACACCTACTAAAATTCTTTTTCTGTTGAAATGAACTAAGGGCCATAGCCCATAAACTGAACTTAATTTTCAGCAATTAAAAATGGGAGAAAATGGAGAAAATTGCAAGAAAATGGTGGAAAAACCCTAAAAAATAGGGAAAATTTATATTTTGGGCTTCGAAAAATTGGGAAAATTATGAGTAATGTTCATGAATGTATAGTGAGGCTGAGGCATGAAGACTTGCTTCAGATCAGCCTTGCTTCCGTGTTTTAGTTCGGTTTTGTCCGCTTTTGATATGAAAAATAAGGGAAAAAGCCGTAAAATGCCATGCAACGAAGCATGAACGGTAGTTGGAAATCATTAAAAGAATGTTTTTGCACTTGTGCACAATACTGTTTGCTAAATGTTTGAGCACTAGGCATCCACCAAATGCATGGGGCATGAAAAAGAATTTAAAAGTATCAGTGATCAGCTCCTAGACATGCATTGCAATTGGTTTATGAGGACATGACCTACGTTGAGAGGCAGTGAGATACCCATGCTGTAGGCTAGCCGTGGGATCCTAAAGGGGAAATCAAGTAAGGACAATGGTACATTCCTGGACACGCTTATTGGGTACCTTGAGCGACATTTGTGCGAAATGTCTAAATGTTGAGCGACGCATCGAGGGGCCAATCCCCAAGGTGTAGGAGAGTCGCAGAGGGTTGACGGCATTCAGCCGTAGGAGGAACCCCATGTGTATGTGATTCGAGCCTTTTGGCTATGTGAAAGGGACTCCCTCTGAGGAGTAATATTGGGTTAGGATCAGTTGGACTACAACGTATTACAAACGCAATGTTTAGGAAGGCAGAGATTTTGATAGACGCTCCTGGCCGCGAGGCCGAGGGGTTGTCTTGTGCGTAGTGACGAGGTCCGGCTAGTGCATGAGCCAGTGCCGGCCCGTTTTTAGGTCCATCAGTGGTGCGTCTGCCGGGAGCCGCTTAAAAGTGGCGGTTCTCGAATCCTGGTTGTTTAAGGACCAACTAGCAGTTTATGCCAAAGGATACTAAGATTGATCCGTTATTTATTGATAAGCATCATCTAGCAGAAATCCAAAAGCAAGAGAGAGATGAAAGAGCTAGGCGACGTGCTGAAATTTTTAGGAGATATTCCCCTAAGCGTAGCAGTGCTGAACCCTTACGAGGGAGTGGATCTAGTGGTCTTAGTACCACAAGCAGTAAGTTAGGAGAAGGTGGAAGCTCTAGCACTCCCCTTCCTTCAATAAGCCAGTCCACGTCAAGTACGGGAGGTGTAACCCCACCGTCCCCTATTCCTAGTGCAAATCCAATCCTCGTCATGGCGCAACCTATTGCAATTCCAGCAGGAACGATGGATTTGCCGGCTCTAGGTTACCCGCTACCCATTTTTAATGGGCTAGTTGAGGAAGATGCGGAACTCCACATTAGGGAGTTTCAAAAGCTGATGTTTAATTGTCGCATCCAAGAAGAAGGACATTTAATGATGTTATTCAACATGACTCTCAAAGGAAGAGCCGCTATATGGTATCATGGTTTAGAAGCCGGAACCATATTGAACATTGATGCATTTTATGGAGCTTTTCGAAGGGAGTTTGCCCCTGAAAGGGGTGGGCAATATTGGTTGCGTGTACTCAACGTGACCCGCCAAGAACCACACGAAGATATTCGTGCTTATGCAAAGAAGATAAAAGAGGTTTTCCGTAAGTTGGATACCTCTATTCCCATCCCCACTGCTACCCAATTGCAGTATTTCCTACATGGTTTGGACTTTAACATTCAATTGCAGTTGAGTAGTGTCCCCTTGGGGGATATAGACACTGCCATTACACGAGCACAAGAGGTGGAATCCCGACTACAAGCAGCCTATGCTTCTCGAGGCAATTCGAACATGGGTTTAGTATTGGGAAACAATATGGCAATAGCCAATGGCAGTAGTGGCCAAGGGATAGTGATGGCTAACCCTAATGGGAGAGGGAACATGATACAGAATGTCCCTTTATTACCAGCTCCCCCTAGCATGTCGATGCCTACGGGCAGTCAAATGGCTTCAAGTGGTGGAGGCCAGGCGGTCAATTCTAATACCATGCCTGGGGCTCAACAACCAGTGCCTAATCGAATTGTTAGGCCGATAGAACGACATGGTAATGACCAAGGCTATGAGTCGAGTTCTTCCCATGTTCTTGGCGAGGTTAAGGACATGATGAAGCATTATACCGACATGATTACGGAGCAGTATTGACAAATAGCCGTTGATGTCAACTTCCTTAAAAAACAACAAAATTTGATAGGAAGTAGATACCCAGAGGAGGGTGTACCTTCGAGGTTTAGTTGCAAATGGTGTGGTGGGCAGCACTATCCAAGAAATTGCCCAAATGTTAAGTGCGACATTTGTGGAAAATCCGGCCATTTAGCAGCTACTTGCTGGAGTAAGATCAGTTCCCTCCAGCGAGGTAGTCGGCAACCAGGGCTTGTTAATCATCGGGCCCAAGGAAATGATTCCCAGCGAGAAGATGGGCCTAAATAAATACTTCAACGACCAAAGACTACAGTGGAGGAGCTACCAAGTGGTAGTGGGGTTAGTTTGATTGAGGCTGTACGTGTTAACGATGCTGAAACCTCTAATTTACGAGCTGTTTTTACAAGAGGTCAAAAGGGTAGAGAAGCCGCCAAGGATAAGCCTGTCGACGGAAACCCTAAACAAGGCGACAAAGGGACGCAAGTTTTGGATCCTGCCATGGAAGGGGGACCTTTGAAGCCCGTAGAAAGTAGAGCCGATAAGGAACCACCAAAGAAGAAGGTGAAAGTTAAGAAAGAGGCAATAAAGCCAGTTCAGCGCCCTAAAGAGCAGATGGTTTGGCGTGAAAAGCGAGCTCTATCAAACTATCATGAATTCGATTTGGCGAGCTCTCTTTGTGAAGTCAAGCCGGATGTGAATCTTTTACAGCTTATTAAGCTTTCCCCAGGAGTATGCAAGGAATTTAGAAAGATCCTACATACCGGGTATATCGTAGAACCTTTGGGTATTGCGCGAGTTGGTGATGACTGGTTTGAGCATGCTGAGAAGCATTGCCCAAGGGTTGCAGCCTATGTCGATGGGATATTAGTAGATTATGCCATTGTCGACACGGGATCATCTGTTAACATTATGAGTTCTGAACTGATGGAAAGGTTGGGCCTTGCGATTCAGAAAGATACCTCCATAATTCTCAGAATGGCAGATGATAGTTTGAGACAACCAGAAGGCTGCATTACTAAGGTCCATGTCACTGTTGCAAATGTAGAATGCCTGTTGGACTTTAGGGTGATTCATTTTGCAGGCCGCCCAAGTTATCAAGTATTACTTGGACGACCTTGGATCTTGCAAGCGGACTGCCAAGTAGATATACCCGCCGGTCGATTGATATTCGGCAGAGGTGCCCAGCGTGTGGTGGTTGATGCTTATCCTGAGTCCCCGCAGAGTGAGAGAGCTCCTCTATCTTCTACAGAATTGGAGACATTAGAAGATTTATCTGCCAGTGAGACATCATCGAGTGATGAGTCCAAAGAGGGATCCACCATGGAAGACATCTATCAGATCACTTTGAATGAGCCGATAGAGGGCCAAGATCGTATAAGAGATGCAGATGTTATCGAGCTAGACCTTGGTACGCTTAATGATTCGCGGCCAATCAAATTAGGTTCTATGCTCAGTACAGCAGAAAGGGAGGACTATGTGGCCTTGATCCAGGAATTCCGTGATATCTTTGCTTGGAGTTATGATGAGTTGAGAGGCATTCCTCCTAGTCTTGCTGTGCATACAATTCCGTTGAAAGAGGGCAGTCGTCCTGTACGGCAGAAAGTAAGGCGTATGCCTTTCGAATTGAGGGACGGCCTGTTTGAAGAGTTACAGAAGCTTCGAGAAGCGGGTTTGATTTTTCCTGTGCAACACACGGAATGGTGTTCGCCAGTTGTGATTAGAAAAAAGAAGAATAATCAAATCCGTTTATGTGTAGACTTTAGAGAGCTGAATAAGCAGACAGTTAAGGACTACTACCTGCTGCCATTTATTGACCAGATTTTGGATCAATTAGCGGGTAGGGAGATATATTCGTTTATGGATTGCTTTGCAGGATATAACCAAATGGCAATTGCAGAAGAGGATAAGTTGAAAACAACTTTTATTACTGTATTCGATACTTTCGCGTACCATGTGATGGCCTTTGGTTTATGCAATGCACCTGGTTCGTGGCAACGAACAACAGATAAGACATTCGGTGACATATCCCCTGCAGAGTTGAAGGTGTTTATTGACGACTTAGGGGCTGCCACCGTGAGAGAGAGGCAGTTGAGCATTCTAAGAAAATGCTTTGAGCGCTGTAGACAATTCTGCATCGCCTTAAACCCACGGAAGTGTGTTTTTGGAGTACCTTATGGGCTATTGCTGGGTCATGTGGTCAGTTCGGTAGGAATTACGACAGACCCCGAGAAGGTCAAAGTTATAGTTGCCATGGGTCCACCACGCACTTCGAAGGAGGTGCATAGCTTTCTGTCTTCGGTTGGTTACTACCGTAGATTCATCAACGCCTTAGCAAAAAGAGCGTTGCCGCTTACAAATTTATTGTCCTTTAGTTGTTCGTTTGAATGGGGTGACCCTTGTAAGGTAGCATTTGAGGATGTGAAACAAGAGCTAGCAAGAGCGCCCGTGTTAAAAGCACCTAAAAGAGGTGAGGTGTTCTATATATTTTCAGCAGCCACCATGTATAGTATCAGCTACTGTTTAGCCCAAATTTGGGAAGAGAAGTGGTACCACCCGATTGCTTTTGCTAGTCGGAAGCTAGGGGTATCCGAAATTAATTATACCTACATGGAGAAGCTGTGTCTAGCAATGGTCTTTGGGACCAAGAAATTCAGGCATTACATTCTCTATGAGAAAGTCGTGCTTTATACGAAGGCAGAGGGACTTCGATTATTGATGAATAAGTTACAGCCGCCTGATCGTTTAGCGAAGTGGTTAGTCACTTTGCAGGAATTTGATTATGAAATCAAGAGTAAACCACCAAGGTTGCAAGGCATCGTGGAATGTCTTGTGGACTTTGGGGAGCCGAAAGAATCTATGGCTGAAGGTAGTGACATGGAGTTGTTACTTAAGATAGATACGACATCTATTCCCTCCTGGTATGCTGCAATAACGCATTATTTATCAATGGGAGAGGCGGGATCCGAATTATCTAAGGTTGAGAAAAGGAAAATTAAGCAGCAAGTGTTAAAGTTTGCCTTGATCGCAGGTACATTATATCGGCAAGGGGTTGATGATATCTATCGCCGGTGTGTGATGCCTGACGAGGTGCCATTCATTTTGGAAGAGTGCCATGATTCTGCTTGCGGTGGCCATTTTGCTGGACGGCTTACAGCACAAAAGGCTTTAAGAGCAGGTTATTGGTGGCCTGCCATCTTCCAGGATGCGTTTGCGTATGTTAAGAGATGCGATATTTGTCAACGGCATGATAGTCGAGAGAATAGGAAACGACCACTCAACCCTATTATGGCGATACTTCCATTTGAGAAGTGGGGAATAGACTTTGTGGGTCCTATTACTCCGTCGTCGACTACGCAAAAGAGGTACATCATTGTCGCAACTGACTACTTCACAAAGTGGTCAGAAGCACGTGCAACAAGGAAAGATGATGCTAAAGAAACTGCTAGTTTCCTTTTAGAGCAAATAATATGCCGGTTTGGTCCGCCGAAAGAATTAGTGTCGGACCGCGGAACCCATTTCCTGAATAAGGTGATCAAAGGTTTGACAGAGATGTGGCAAATCAAGCATAACAAGACAACCCCATATAATCCGCAAGCCAATGGTCAGGTTGAAAGTACCAACAAGCAGCTTGTGGGCATCCTGTCCAAAATCGTGTCGGAAAAGAAACGAGATTGGGATAAAAAGTTATACGTGGCAGTGTGGGCTTATAATACGACCTTCAAACGAGCCACTGGTCATACCCCGTTCAAGTTAGTATATGGGGAGGAGTGTGTTTTGCCTTTAGAGATTGAGCTGCCAACTATTCGGTTTGCCATCAATCATTCTTTGAGCGATAAAGATGCACTTTTTGAGCACTTGACGACACTGGCACATTTAGATGAGCTTAAGTTGCAGAGCTTATTGCACCAAGAAGTGGCGAAGTGCCGAATGAAGCAGCTACACGACCTCAAAGCCAAGAAATACACCTTTAAGAAAGGACAGCTTGTTCTGTATTATGACGCACGACGAGAATTATTCCCAGGCAAGCTAGAGCCCAAATGGGATGGGCCCTATAGGATCGTTAGAATAGGAAAGAATAAATTTACAGTGTTGTTAGCTGACCTTGAGGGCACAGAATTTAAAAATAAGGTTAATCTTAATAAGATTAAACCTTATTACTTCTAATTGCACTAATGCTATGACTGCCTTGCAGGTCTAGGCGAGATTGATCAAAAATCTGCAAGGAAATCGTGATAGAGGTTGATGGGTCGTCTGATCCCTTATTTAGAACACCCATATTTAGAACAGAGGTATCATCAGGGAAAGCTCATTTGGTGGAACAAAGGCTATAAGGTGATTGAGCAAGAAGGCGGGACATTTATTTGGGAGATCAAGGTCTTCTGCCATCACTGCCTACAAATTTTGACGAGCATCCCTGTTGAATTCAACGATGATGGAGGGATGGAGCCTACAGTCCACCCGTTGAATATGCTGAATTTCGATTACCATAATTACGAGTAGAATTCGGGATGGCAGGATATGTAAACCCTTTATGGACGTACACCTTGTACTTTGATGGGGCGTCCAGGGGTCCATGCAAAAAAGGAAGTGTAGGAGTTGTCATTCGAGACCCCCGACGACGTATTGTCATGAAGTTAGCTGTTTATCTCGGGGTGAATTTTACCAATAACATGGCAGAATACAAAGCCCTGATTATGGGTTTGAATATTGCGAAGAAGGGTGGTATTCATTAGTTGTTGGTGAAAGGGGACTCTCAATTGGTTTTAAATCAACTCAATGGGACGTACATGGTACGAAACCCCATCCTTTATATGTACCATCATACTGCAATAGCCCTGCTAGACGAATTCGATAGAGTGTCTTTTCAGCTGATTCCACAGAATTGGAATCAATTTGGCGATTCTTTGGCTAATTTTGCGTATGAAGAAGACCTCTTCTTTAATTGTGGCCCTTGTCCCGATATATCTATTGATGCTGAGACAGGACCTGGTCATTTGTAGGGTATGCTTTCTGAGCATGCCCTCTTTGGCAGACGATGGTTGATCTGGGTGATGCAGAGGTAAGTGAGACTCATCTCCCTTTATTATCTTGGACCCATAGACTGGTTAGACGACATGTGATGCAAACCCCTCTTGCGATATACGCAGGAGGGATAGGTCATAATTTAACGCACCTAGTTTAGGGCTACGAGCCTCTGTTCCCCTGGGAATAGTATGCTTTGCTGTCTATCATAGTTGTTTCCAGGAGGATGTTATGAATAGTATTGTTTGATTTCATTAGGCCAAGAGGGCCGATGCAGTTTTGTAGCGAAGTGTTTGATTTCATTAGGCCAAGAGGGCCATTTCCCTGTCTAGTGCGGGTGCGTTTAATCGGGTTTTTGTTTTAAGTGTTGTGCTAGACAGGTTTCGTGTTTCGTGGAATTTAGTGGAGCCCGGAGGAGCCTTTGCTGCGATGGAAACTTCTTGTGGCCAATCCAGGTGGTATTTCTCCTTTACGAGTGCCTTTCTTTCTTGTTATATTTGTATCTGTACTTGTCGAGGGGATATATTTTTGTTGGGGACCAACAACCAAGGCATGAAGTCCCAAGTTTAGGCTAAGTATGTTTGAGGGAGGTCGGAGTAGTCATTGCCTCCTGCAACGACATTGTTAGACATTGAAAGACCTGTTTTAGAAGGAAGTCCTAGTGGCCTTGTCCTGCTAGCCTGCTAGGCAGCCGTTCTAGGAGTTCTTGTTAGTAGTGAGGTAGTTAGAGAAGCCTGCCAGAAGATAATAATGATGATGCCCAGAAACTTTGTATATCCTAAAAGATGAATATAAATACGAAGGTGTGTAAAAAGGGGTTCTAACCCCTATCAAAGCAAGGAAAAGAAATGAAAATATATATAGCAGTTGATCATTGCCTTGCGAGGGCCTGGTAGGTTCCTGGGGACGAGTCAGACCCGGGGCCGATACCTTGTCTTCCTAGGGGTGGCTTCTTGCTGAAAACCAAATGAAATAACCAAAACAAGGAAGGTTGGAGCGAAAATAAAAGTGAGCGTTAGAAAAGGATTAAGTGTCGCCTTGCGAGGGCTTGGTAGGTTCTTGGGTGCCGAGACAGGTCCTGAGACCGATGCCCTGTTCTCCTTGGGTCACTATGCTCAGCTCCCTCCTTTTTACATACCCAAGTCTGTTCATCCAATATAAACTCTAAAAGAGGAGATGTACTGAAAGAAAATACTCTTTGATCAGGCTATAGGAGTCCTCGCCTTGCAGGAGCTCCTGGTGGTGTTGTCTTTAGTTGGTAAGTAGTTCAGACTACCACTTAGGGCAATCTCTTTGATAGGTTTTTTAGTTTGGCTGTGTTGGAGCAGTTGGTTAGTGACTCACTTCGGATCTTCTCTTAGATGATGCTTGGCCTATTCCTTGTGGATGTCATGCCTTGGTTCTGTCCAGGGGTAGGGGGAGCATTGTGCTGGTTTTTATTATATATTTGTTTTGTATCAGTTTGATGCTTCTTTGGTTGTTTCTGTGCAGATATGTTCGTGGGTTCGACGGACTGAGTCGTCCTATCCTGTGGTCGCCAATGAAGGGTGGATTTTAGGCCCCGGAACGTGCCTAAAAATAGGAGAAAAATGTGGAAATGTGGGGGAAAATGCTCAACCACGAAGGCGGCAGCTCGACCTAGGACGATTTTAAGCGTCAAGTGCTTGACGGGCGCCCGTACGACACTCCGAGAATTTTCATAAATTTTCCGTGCGCCTGTGCCAGTCAGTGGAGCTGCCAATCAGTACGGGATGTCGAGACGAGTTCATAGAAATTTTTAGACGGACGATCGGAGTCCGTACGCGCAAGATGGCCCGAAATCGGCCGGGGTGCCCAAAGGGGGGCCCAATTTGGGAAATCCCAAGAGGTGCAAGGGAGGGGGGGTGACCTTTGGCACCCCCCCCCCCCCCCCACAAAAATCGTGATGTAGGAGGGGGGCGGCGGCTGTTTTTCAGCCGCCGAAAAAATCGCGCCCCCCCCCCACAATCATGATGGCAGGCTGAACATAAGCCATGGAAGTGATCATGCCAGGCTCTTGCCTCCGGTCTACACTCCGCATCGCCTCCTCTCGCGCGCAAAATGGTGGACTGGTTGGAGAGAGAGAAAATCGGTCTTTCTCTCTCCTCCCTCTCTCTCCTCTTAACCCTCGTTCGTGCGTGGAAGAGTAGAATGGAAATGGATGGCCGGATGGATGCCGATTCTTGACGAGATTGAAGGGCAATGCCAAATCATTGTAGATTGCTGATTGCAAGCAGAATTCATGGCTGGAAATCAATCGTGGGACGTGCCAAATTTAATGGGAAAACCCGCAAGACACGGTAATAATCATTTTTACAAAGAAAATGACATTTTGATGCAAATTTGGTTGATAAAAATGTGTTCATATGGATTGAGTTTTGAGTACGTCGTGCTTTGAGTTGTTTTCTGGCTGTTCATCTTTTGAAAATCAGAAAAACATGTGCGGGATAGCAGAAAATGGAAAACCGAGACACGAAAAACCATAAAAATGAAGGAAAATAGGGTTTTTTGGGCTAAAAGTGATGCAATAAATTAATCCACACCTACTAAAATTCTTTTTCTGCTGAAATGAACTAAGGGCCACAGCCCATAAACTGAACTTAATTTTCAGCAATTAAAAAATGGGAGAAAATGGGGAAAATTGCAGGAAAATGGTGGAAAAACCCTAAAAAATAGGGAAATTTTATATTTTGGGCTTCGAAAAATTGGGAAAATTATGAGTAATGTCCGTGAATGTATAGTGAGGCTGAGGCATGAAGATTTGCTTCAGATCAGCCTTGCTTCCGTGTTTTAGTTCGGTTTTGTCCGCTTTTGATATGAAAAATAAGAGAAAAAGCCGTAAAATGCCATGCAACGAAGCACGAACGGTAGTTGGAAATCATTAAAAGAATGTTTTTGCACTTGTGCACAATACTGTTTGCTAAATGTTTGAGCACTAGGCATCCACCAAATGCATGGGGCATGAGAAAGAATTTAAAAGTATCAATGATCAGCTCCTGGACATGCATTGTAATTGGTTTATGAGGACATGACCTACGTTGAGAGGCAGTGAGATACCCATGCTGTAGGCTATTCGTGGGATCCTAAAGGGGAAATCAAGTAAGGACAATGGTACATTCCTGGACACGCTTATTGGGTACCTTGAGCGACATTTGTGCGAAATGTCTAAATATTGAGCGACGCATCGAGGGGCCAATCCCCAAGGTGTAGGAGAGTCGCAGAGGGTTGACGGCATTTAGCCGTAGGAGGAACCCCATGTGTTTGTGATTCGAGCCTTTTGGCTATGTGAAAGGGACTCCCTCTGAGGAGTAATATTGGGTTAGGATCAGTTGGACTACAACGTATTACAAACGCAATGCTTAGGAAGGCAGAGATTTTGATAGACGCTCCTGGTCGCGAGGCCGAGGGGTTGTCTTGTGTGTAGTGACGAGGTCCGGCTAGTGCATGAGCCAGTGCCGGCCCGTTTTTAGGTCCATCAACATCCCAACCCTAATTATACTAGGCCGACAACGATCCTAGGGTTTCCAAAACTCAATCCGAGTTTTAGCATTAGGTCGATTGATTCTTAGGGTAGAAACCCTAGATCATTGTTTGCATGGGTGTCTAATTAATCCAAACATTCTGTGAATGTGGGTAGGATCCTTTAGGTTTGAAGGTCTCAACTTGGCAACCAAGTGCGATACTAGGCAGAATTTCTAACGTGCTAAAGCCTAGTTAGCACTTTGAGGTGTTTATCGTATCGACTAGTTATGTTTTTACGAACCCCCTTGAGGGTTATAACATCACAAATGATCTACCAATTTGGTCTACTTGTCTTGCAACAAGAAAGGATCTCTTCTTAGAGGTGCTAGACTTGTTCTAAAGGTGTAAATAAATAGATTCAGGATGCAACGTTCCATGTAAGTATGCAAATCATATACTTTCCTTCAATGCAACTATATGGTTTACAATTAGCCATTTTCTTTCCTTGCTAGGATCATAATGATTGACAACTTGGGAAATAACTTGCATAATTTCTACATAGATTTACATCAAGGAATTTTGCCTATGACCTTTCATTTAATTGCAATTGAATTTCATGCTTTGATAAGCTATGCAACCTTTTCTAAATGCAACTCGATGAATGAAATTTACGCATGACGAATATGTAACATGCAACCATTTTCTAGATACAACATCGTTAATGGAGTTCATGCAAGACGAATGTGTACCATGCAACCTTAATCCATTCCACAAGCAACCTCGCATGCAACATGCAATGTCGATGGTTTCATCTTCATGCCGTGCAATGGATGTTAACAATTCTTTCCATGCGAGTCATAACAAGGAAGTTATTGACTAAATGCAAGATACACTTGTTCTTTCACGGCCAATCAAGGATGCACTTAACAATTTCAACTTTTAACTCTAAGAAATATGTGCTTAGGCTTGTTACTTTCGAAATGCACAAAAAATCAACATGCAATTAAGCTCCTAAGATGGACAAGTAATTTATGTCCACAACTTTGGAAATGAAAACAATCCAATTTCATGATATGCACCACCCCTTGTCCATCGTTCAAGGAGATTTTCTCAAATGAAATTTTCATATTTACTACATGAATTAATGACAAGCGTAAATGCATTCTTCCTATGGAGTTAAGCATGCTTAAAGCATTTATTTATGTGGAATTAAATTCTTGGAACCTGGGCTTGAGGGCTCGTGGGGATGTCCATGTGTATGTTCGGGGAAGAACCTCCCGCGGGTGCGCCTTGCGTCTTCTTGGGAGCCATAGAATTCTGGTCTAGAAACTCTTCTTTGACTCTTCCACGTATCGACTTCCTTCCTGCCCTAGTTTTTCGATTCTGCATGGGACACGGCCCTTGCACAATGTGATTTTTGACTAAACCCGTAGTGGTGAGGGTGACCAAGGCTTATAGAAGCCTTCTTTCTAGAAGCTTCTATGCTTCTGGGTAGAAGCTACGTGGAGAGAGAAGAAGTCATTTAGTGGAAGAGATGCCAATGACGAAGAGGGAGGTGATAATGATGATGGTGATGGTAGAGGAGAGGCGGCAACAATGCTATAATCGGTGCTAGCTGGCAGCATATGGTGGTGGCGTCCTTACGACGGCGGCGTTTCCAGCCAGCACCATGGCCTCTTGTTTCTTCTCTCTGATCGTGCCTCCCTCCAATGCCTAAGGAGGAGGTTATATAGTGCTTAAGGGGGGAGAGGTGGCCACATATGTGGCTGGTGCATGCCTCTGTTGAGATATCGAGCTCCACTTGTGATACGCCAGGGTGACCGTTGTGTATTTATGTTACCAACTTGTCAGTTGTGCAGATGCGGTTGGTACACCGCTCATGAATAATAGCTAGATGACAGCTATCCTTATCTACTCTAGTTCATGGCTCAGTTAGTATGCCACCTTAGTTAGTTGAGTTTGGTTTGAGACCCATATATAGGGTTCTTCTATTTCTTTGTACTAGAGTTCTTTTGGCTTACACAACTAAGAAGAGGAAAACTGTTTTCAGCCTCCACCTCTGTGTGTATTCCCCCATTGTGCAAGCAAGAAAGCTTCAAGTGAGACTCCTTCCCTCAACGACCCTATTTTTTTGATTTGAGGCCATTTCGGGGCCTATTTTGGAGGCATAAGTTTTTTGCACGCACTCAGGAAAAGGCCCAGTTTTATGCTGTGCGACCACTGTTCTATAGGTCGGTGAAAAGTTACCACAGAAATTGCATTGTATGCTTATGTGTAGAGACATTGGGAGTTACAGAATCATCCGTGGTTCCTGTTTATGCAAAATCGTCACTAGGAAGTGACTGTGTGGTCAAATACCACTTTCACCAGTTTTGCAGATTTGCCCTTCTGAGGGTGAAGCTGTGTTTTTTGTAGTGACAGAATTTTTGCAGTGTTCTGTAATGGCGTCTGATTCTCTTTCACAGATTGTAACTGAAAAGCTTGACAAGAACAACTTCCAAGCATGGAAGTTTAGAATGACGAATTTCCTTATGGGAAAAAGATATTGGGAATTTGTTGCACGAAATGAAGAAGAACCAGTTCTTCCTGATGTTTCCAATCAACAGCAAATGCAGGCATTCAAAGCATGGCATGAGAGAGCTAGGAAAGTTATGTATTGGCTATCTATCAGCATTTCAGACTCTATGATTGTGCATATTCAGGATGCAAGTACGCCAAAGGAGGCATGGGATACTTTTGTCAAAAATGTATAGCACAAATACGCAAGCCAAGAAAATGCAGCTCAAGCAAGAGTTGCACAATGTACAAAGAGAAAATATGAGCATCAATGACTACCACATGAAGGTGAAGAAGATTGCAGATGCACTTGCTTCCATTGAGTCGCCAGTGGAAGATGATGATTTAGTTTCTGTGACCTTGAATGGTCTAGGAAAGGATTATGCACAGTTCCGAACATCCATCTCCGTCCGTGAAAGATTTCCTGATTTTGAGGAGTTGATTGCTCTTCTAATTTCTGAGGAGTAGAGAAATGGTGGTGCATCTTCTTCAAGAGGAACTTCAAAAGAAGTTGTCTTCTACTCAAATGCTGGAAGAGGTAGAGGCAGAGGTAGAGGAGGCCGATTTGGAGGCCGTGGTAGAAATCAGAATATGCAGCAAACTCAAGAAAACCAGTCCTATGGAGGAGGACGTGGTAACTCTAGAGGTAGGGGGAGCCAAAGAGGCCGTGGTAGATGGCAAAGAGGCCAAAATTCAAACAGCAATGTTGAATGCTACTACTGTGGTAAAATGGGTCATATGGATAAAGACTGCTATAAAAAGCAGAATGACATCATGAATGGAAAACTGCAACAAGGGAATTATGCATCTTCTAGTAGACAGGGTGATGACAAAAATGAGCATTTGTTTATGGTGCAGCACATGAACAATTCTGTGACAAGTGCAAAAGAAAGCAACGATGTATGGTATGTTGACTCAGGTGCATCAAACCACATGACAGGTCATGCAAAATGGATGGAGGATGCAAGGAAAATGGAAAAACTAGGATTTGTGGATACTGGTGATGATACTGCACATCCTATTGTGCAGATTGGAAAAATTCCTTTGTCTATGCAGGATGGGAAAAAGAAATACATGTCAGATGTATATCATGTCCCGAATATCACCAAGAATCTGGTTTCTGTTGGTCAAATGGTTGAGCAGGGCTTGCAGGTCAGATTTAATCCTCATGGATGCTTTGTTGAGTATATGAAAAATAAAGGTCGCTTGATAGCAAAAGGAAAGAAGAAGGGCATAATGTTTACATTGGATGCAGACATGCCTGAATTGAGTGCAGTAATGTTTGCACATGGGACCGGTGTAGTTGCAGATATTGATATCTGGCATAAACGCATTGGTCATGTTAATGTACAACGACTTAAATCAATGCAGGCCCAAAATATTGTTGCAGGATTGTCTAAATTCAAGGTTGCAAAAATACATAAGGTATGTGAAGCCTGTCAATTTGGAAAACAGGCAAGGAAACCATTTCTTAGACATGTTCAAGAGAGTGAGAAGCCATTGGAATTAATCCACTCTGATGTGTGGACTACTAAAAAGCTGCTTCTCTTGGAGGCTGTCATTATTTTGTCACTTTTATTGATGACTATAGCAGAAAAGTTTGGGTGTATTTTATGAAAAAGAAAAGTGAAGTTTTCGGGCATTTCAAAACTCTTAAAGCTATGGTTGAAAAAGAATCAGGCCTCCAAATAAAATGCCTAAGGTCAGATGGAGGGGGAGAGTACCTCTCAAATGAGTTTGCAATGTTCCTGCAGGAGCTGGCATAAAGCAGCAATATTCATGTAGTCATACCCCACAACAAAATGGAATTGCAGAAAGGAAAAACAGGCATATTGGAGAGGTATCTCATGCCATGCTCAACGAAAAAGGCTTGCCAAATTTTTACTGGGCTGAAGCAGTTGCTACAGCAGTCTATATAATGAACATGACTCCCACTGCAGCAATACATGGGATGACTCCAGAGGAGAGGTATACTGGTAGGAAACCAGATATTTCTCATTTGAAAATTTTTGGTTGCATTACCTATGTACATGTGCCAGATGAGTTGAGATCCAAGTTGGATCCAAAAGCTGAGAAGTGCATCTTTATTGGTTACTCTCTGTAGCAAAAAGGGTATAGATGCTATAACCCTTCTACTCGTAAGTTTACAGTGAGCAGAGATGTTGTTTTTGATGAGATGAGTAGCTGGTATAAACCAGTAAATGTGATTGATGATTTAGATGCACAAAATGGTAATGCTGCGCAGAATTCACAGCAGCAATCACAAAATATTAGTGGACTTGGAGCGTCCTCTAGTAGTGGTTCACATTCTTCGCCATAGACAGGCAGATTGAGATCAGGAGAATCTTCTCAAAACAATGCAGATAGTGGTATGCAGGTTTCACGAAAAGGAAAAGAGAAGGTAGATCAGCCCATGTTTGATGTGAATGCAGGTCACTCTTATGTGGATGGTGAATCCAGTGGCTCAGAACAGAGCATTGATGATGAGTTGGGTATTCCTTCTATTGTTACACCTAGAGTAAGAAAGACGAGGGATGTTTTGAGAGCACCTGGGAGTGAACCTATTTTGCACAGGTCTACGAGAGCTAGGTATCCAGTGGATAGGCTAAAATATGATGGATTTACAGCCATTCACTATGCATATATGGTCAAAGTGATACAGGAACCAGAACCCACTTCTTTTGAGCAAGCCATGGGAAAAGAAAAATGGGAGAAAGCCATGGATGAAGAAATGGATGCCTTGGAAGCAAATGCTACATGGGAGTTGGTATCTTTGGCTAAAGGTAAGAATGCAATTGGCTGTAAGTGGGTTTACAAGGTGAAGCACAATGCAGATGGTTCTGTGAACAGATACAAGGCAAGATTAGTAGTCAAGGGGTATGCACAAACATATGGCATTGACTATGAAGAAACATTCAGTCCGGTTGCAAGGATGGCAACCGTAAGAGCAGTCATTGCTATGGCTGCATCAAAGGGATGGTCTTTATATCAGATGGATGTAAAGAATGCCTTCTTACATGGTGATTTGCAAGAAGAGGTCTATATGGAGCAGCTACCAGGTTATGTGCATGCTGTTCATCCTGAGTTTGTTTGCAGGTTGAAGAAAGCCTTATATGGCTTGAAGCAAGCACCTAGACCATGGTCTGACAAGATAGGACAGTATCTTGTCACTATTGGCTCTTTCATATTTCCAAGGCATATTTCTCACTTTATGTGAGAAAAACAGAGAAAGGTATTATGCTACTTGTAATTTATGTTGATGATTTGATTATGACAGGTGACAGTGATGAAGATATCCTTCATGTGAAAATGCTATTGAAGCAAAAGTTTGAGATGAAGGATTTGGGAGAGCTCCGTTATTTCTTGGGCATTGAGGTGATTAGATCACCAAGTGGGATAGAGCTCTTGCAAAGGCAGTATGGATTGGACATGCTGTCCAAATATGGGATGACAGGCTGTAAGCCTATTTCAGTTCCTTTGGAGCAGAATGTGAAGCTGACCACAGATGCAGGTGAGCTTCTGGAAGACCCTACTATGTACAGACGCATAGTAGGAAGCTTGATTTATATGACTTTTACCAGGTTAGATTTGAGATATGCTGTTGGATTGGTAAGTCAGTTTATGCAAGCTCCAAGGAAACCGCATTTCGATGCGGCTAGACGCATACTCAGGTATGTGAAGTCCACATTGCAGTATGGACTATTTTATAAGACTGGGGTTCAGATAAAGTTGCATGGATACACTGATGCTGATTGGGGTGGTAGAATTTCTGATAGACGATCTACCAATGGATATGTGTTCTCTTTTGGGAGTGCTGCAGTCACTTGGAGCAGTAAGAAACAACCTACAGTTGCCTTGTCCAGCACAGAGGCTGAGTACAAGGGTGCATCAATGGCTGCATGTGAGGTAGCTTGGTTGCATAAGCTACTTTATGATATGCATCAGTCTACATATGGACCAGTTGTCATTTATTGTGACAACATGAGTAGTATACACTTGGCAAATAACCCAGTCTATCATGCTAGAACAAAGCACATTGAGGTGCATTATCACTATGTGCGGGAGAGGGTTTTACTGTGTCTTATTGATCTAGTTTATGTCAGCACAGAGGATCAGGTAGCTGACATATTTATGAAGGCATTGGGCACAGAGAAGCTGCGCAAGTTAAGAGACCTGCTTGGTGTGCAGGAATTGGGATTGAGCTCCAGGGGAGTGTTGAGATATCGAGCTCCACTCGTGATACGCCAGGGTGACCGTTGTGTATTTATGTCACCAACTTGTCAGTTGCAGATGCGGTTGGTACACTGCTCATGAATAATAGCTAGATGACAGCTATCCTTATCTACTCTAGTTCGTGGCTTAGTTAGTATGCCACCTTAGTTAGTTGAGTTTGGTTTGAGACCCATATATAGGGTTCTTCTATTTCTTTGTACTAGAGTTCTTTTGGCTTACACAACTAAGAAGAGGAAAACTGTTTTCAGCCTCCACCTCTATGTGTATTCCCCCATTGTGCAAGCAAGAAAGCTTCAACTGAGACTCCTTCCTTCTCTCCCACGATCTTGATAGCCTCCCCCCTCATACAACCCACAGACCACTCCACCTTGGCTCACTTCTCCACACACTCCCTCTCCTCCAGCCATGCATTGGATGGGGGGAAGGTATAATTAGTAAAAAAATATTTGCTTAAATTTCATCATTATCCCTTTTCCCTTTATCCAAGAAGGGTGTTATTGTGTGGCTTGCAGTCTTCGTGGCCCGGCCTTAATTGCACATCGCGAATGGGGATTTTTAACGTGCGTGCAGGGTAACCACTTAGTCACTATCATTAGTCGATGCGGGGGATGACTTTGCACAGCTTTTACACGAGCGTGCAGTGAATCAAAGCTCCTTAATATTTCGAGCAAAAATATTACATTCTCTCCCCCTTAGAGGAATCAAGATGTCCTCATCTTGAGAAGAACTGAGGGTATTGTTGGTTGAGAGTGCTTTCATCCATCCAAGTGGCATCCTCCTCGGGATAATCTTTCCACTGGACGAGACATTCTCTCAAGGTTCTGGATCTCAATTTTCTCTCCCTAACATCTAAGATCCTATCAGGTCATAGCTCAAGGACTCCTTGGCTAGGCATTACAACTTGTTGATCATCAAGTACATGGCTAGGATTAGGTACATACTTCTTCAGTAGGCTGATATGAAATACATTATGAACCTTTAGGTTCTCAGGGAGTTGAATTTCATAAGTGTTAGTCCCTAAGCACTTGAGAATCTTGTAGGGTCCACAATACCTTGGACTTAGCTTCTTGCATTCACCCAAGGATAGGGAACTCTTCTTTGGGCGTACGCGAATGAAGACCATATTTCCTTTAGCGAAGGTTATATCTTGACGTTTCAAATCTGTGTATGCCTTCTATCTATCCTTGGCAGCTTGGATGCCATGTCTTATTGACTTCATTTGGTCATCCATATCTTCCAGCATCTGCCTTGAAGCTTCAACCTTCAAGGTTGGATCTGAGAAGTTTAAAGGACTTCGACAGTCATGCCCATACAATGCTTGAAAAGGGGTCATCTGAATGCTTTGTTGATAGGAGGCCTTGTAGGCAAACTCAACCAGTGCCAAGTATTGAATCCACTTTTTGGGTTCACGGCAGCAGTGTGCTCTTAGCATATCCTCAATGACTTGGTTGACTCACTCCATTTGACCATCGATTTGAGGATGGTAAGCTGTACTAAAATAGAGTTGAGTCCCAATGGCTTCGAAGATAGCTCTTCAAAAGCGTGATGTGAAGAGAGAATCATGATCACTAATGATTCTTCTGGGTAACCCATGCAATTTGAATATCTCCTTGATGAACAACCTTACAATGTCTTAGGCTTTATAGTTTGTCTTAACAGGAATAAGATGCGCAACCTTGGTTAGCATATCTACCACAACCATAATGGAGTTGTATCCTCCCTGAGCTTGGGATAGGCCCACAACAAAATCCATACTAACGAATTCCCACTTCATTTGAGGAATGTCAAGTGGTTGCAGCTTTCCTGGCATTTTGACATGTTTGGCCTTAATACATTGACAAGACAAACACTCAGTGATATATTTGAGAACGTCACCTTTCATCCTCTCCCAATAGTAGCTCTTTTTGACTGCATTGAGGGTCTTGGCATAGCCAGGATGTCCTGAGAAAGGGGAATCATGAGCTTCCCAAAGTATCTTTTTCTTGAGTGACTAGCTTGCCGGTATGCATAATCTCGTTCTATAGTAGACAAGTCCATTATCGATAGAGAATTCTTTATACTTAGCCTATAGCTTTGGGTCTTGATCCTAGATAGGGATCTCCCTTAGCATCTTTTGATAGATTGGATCATGGCATGCTTCTTCTCTAGCCAGCTCAAGTATTGGGTTGTTTGGCATAGGTACCTTTGTGGCTAGAGATCTAGCTGTTGATGGATCTTGCAAGATTAGAGATTTTAGAAATGCCTTGTGACTAAGTGCATTGGCAACTACATTCTCCCTTCCAGGCCGGTATTTGATTTCAAAATTATACTCCTCTAGCACTTCAATCCATCGACGTTGCCTCATGTTGAGCTTGTTTTGGGTAAAGATCCACTTTTATGATCTATCACTAGGGTAAACTTGTTACCTAGCAAGTAATGTCTCCAAAGCTTGAGACCATGGATGACAGCTAACAACTCCAGATCGTGGGTAGCATAATTCTTCTCATGGCTCTTCAGTTTCTTAAAGAGTATTCTACAGGATGACCCTCTTGCACAAGCACGCATCCTAAGGCAAGTGTGCTAGTATCAGTTATTACTTCAAACCCCTTGCTAGGGTCTGGAAGTTTCAAGATAGGTGCTGATACCAAGCTTTGTTTTAGTTTCAAGATAGGTGCTGATACC
This sequence comes from Lygodium microphyllum, assembly GCF_053477565.2. Classification (NCBI taxonomy): domain Eukaryota; kingdom Viridiplantae; phylum Streptophyta; class Polypodiopsida; order Schizaeales; family Lygodiaceae; genus Lygodium; species Lygodium microphyllum. The sequence continues at coordinate 34,381,932 of NC_141138.1, read as the reverse complement.
AAGCTTTGCTTTATTAATGTCTCCAAAGCTTGAGACCATGGATGACAGCTAACAACTCCAGATCGTGGGTAGCATAATTCTTCTCATGGCTCTTCACTTTCTTAAAGAGTATTCTACAGGATGACCCTCTTGCATAAGCACGCATCCTAAGGCAAGTGTGCTAGTATCAGTTATTACTTCAAACCCCTTGCTAGGGTCTAGAAGTTTCAAGATAGGTGCTGATACCAAGCTTTGCTTTAGTTTATCAAAACTAGATTGTTCAGTAGGTGACCATACAATTGATATTTGATTCTTCAATAGATCCGTCAGAGGTGCTGCAATCAAAGCATAATTTTTGATAAAGACCCTATACCATCATGTCAATCCAAGAAAGCTGTGTATTTCCTTGACAGTTGTTGGTATTAGCCATTCTAGAATATCTCTGACTTTGGCTGGATCCATTGAGATTCCTTTCGCTGACACGATGAATCCCAGATATTCAATCTGACGTTTGAAGAATGTACACTTCTTCATCTTGGCATAAAGCTTGTGTGCCCTCATTGTCTCAAGGACAATGCGAAGCTGGGGTTCATGATCTTCTTCCTGTTTAGAGTAGATTAAGGTATCGTCGAAGAAGACGAGTACGAAGTCATCAAGATATGGCCTAAAGATATCCTGCATTAACCTGTTGAAGGTGGCAGGTGCATTTGTCAACCCGAATGACATGACTAGGAACTCAAAGTGTCCACATCTTGTGTTGAATGCCGTCTTTGGGATATCTTCTTCCTTGTGATAGTATCTAGACCTAAGATCAATCTTGGAGAAGATCTTTGCGCCTTGAAGATGGTCAAGAAGTTCATCTATTCTTGGAATAGGGTACTTATTCGTAATGGTTGATTGATTCAACCATCTGTAATCAATACACAACCGAAGTGTTCCATCTTTCTTCTTCTGGAACAGTACTGGAGCTCCCCATGGTGAACTGCTAGGATGGATGTAGCCCTGATCTAATAGTTGCTTGAGTTGCTCCTTTAGCTCAATTGCTTCCGATATGGACATTCTATATGGCCTCTTTGCAATTGGCACAGCTCCTTGCACTAGCTTCATTTCATGATCAACTTTTCTTTGAGATGGAAGTTCTGTCAGCTCTTCAGGAAATACGTCCGCGTACTCCTTTAGCCATGAAGGTTCTTCACTAGACTCCAAATTCTGATCTAGCTTATTAAGCTTAATCAAATGGATAGGTAGTCCCTTTCTAACTCCCTTTATTATCCAAGATGCTTTGGCCAATTGAATTTTCAGCTTTCCAGTCTCTCCTTGAGTTGTGACCAATTTCCCTTCAGAGTTTTGAAAGGAAACTTGGCCCTTTCCACAATGAATGTGGGCATCATTAGGTTTAAGCCAATCCATTCCAAGAAAACACTCATGGATACCTAGGTTCATGACCCTGAATTTGACCGAAGTTGACTTTCCTCCCAACAAGAATTCCATCTTAGTAGTTTGCCTAGTACAAGTGACCTCACGACCATTTGCTAATTCTACAAGCTAGGTAGGTGCCTCTATTGTGGCTATTCCTAATCTTCTTACACAAGCTAGTGAGATAAACAAAATGTGTACTGCCACAATCAATCAAGGTTTTGAAGCCTTTACCTTGATAATCCGATGGTGTCTGAATCACCGAAAATTGGCGATTTGGGCCTTTCTTGTGAAGGGTGGCATGGACTGTTGCCCTCTCAAAGTCTGCTTCCATGGTCGGGTCTTCTTCTTTTGCACATCTCTCTGTTGGCAACACAGACGGTTCTTCCTCTGCCCCGGGTGGTGGCTCCTTGTCCACGGGCCGTTCCTTGGTTGAAGTTAACCTTCGCCAAGTTTGGGACATTGCCTTTTGAAATGATCGGGCTCGTTGCAATGGAAGCAATGGAGATTGCGGCCATTACCTTGGGTAGGAACAAAGTTATTGACATTTTTGGTCCTTGCTTTCTTCCTTTGTCCTTGGTTTTGACCTTGAACTCTCTTTGCCTGGGACCTATATACTCCTTTGTTCTGATCCTTATAAGACCAAGTCTTGTTACTTCTTGGCCAGGTCTGTACCTCTTGAATTATGGGCATAGCTTGAATGAGTGTGTCTTGAAGATCTGTTGGGGGCATTAATTCGAGGCGGGTATTTACAGGTGGGTTTAATCCGGCACAAAAATTTGACACCTATTGTGTCATATCTATTCGTGGTGCATACTTCAGAAGAGAGACGAACTTTGAGTAGTAAGCATCAAGAGATAAACCAAGCTGCTTCAGCTCATAGAACTCATTCATCTTCTACGTGCGGTATGCAAGTGGTAAGTATCTTCCTTGTACAACTCTTTTCAGCTTCTCCCAAGTAATAGATATTTTCGAGATCCCTTGGTCTCTACACCATTGCTTCCACAAATTCTAGCTTCGTTGGTAAGCTTCAGCTTGGCGAGCATTGCTTGGTTGGCGGGTGCAGTCGACCGCTTCAAAGTAATCTTCCATGGACTCGATCCAAATCTCAACATCAGTTTCGACACTCCTTCCTTTGCCGTCAAATTCTGGTGGCTTGATCTGCTTAAAAAGAAACTTCTTCTCCTGAATCACGGACGTACTTGGTGTAGGGGTCGGACTAGGAATCTGTATCTGAGGTTGTGCCTGGATATGAGATTCTTAATGTTAACAACTCGCTAAACGTTACTTACATTACATTTCATGCCCAATTCATCTTTCAGCCAAGTGACCTAATCACCTAACCCTTTTTATCAATACACACAATCAAGACAATCATTGATAAAAAGAGTCTTATTTCATTCATATGGGCATAGCCCTTTTGGAGTACAATATTTCTTGGGATGGTAGAGCAAGCTGATGCATTAATTCGGGGAGAATAAGGTTGTGTTACATTCAGCTACGGGAACTAGGTAATAGTATGGATTTGGGTCATGGATCTTCAGGAATTGACAAGTCATTGGAAGATTAGGGTATCCTTTCCTTTGGTACCCGTTCTTCTCATAATGTCCCAACACCTTGATCCTGCCCAGCTGGGATTATTCGGGTCACTTCCTCGTACATATACGTGTTCAACTTGACCTTCCGACCTTCGACATGTAAAGTTGTGTTTAGGTGAGCCTCAATAAAGATGAACAGCTTCACGATCTTCAGGTCCTCCAACCACTTGATTCTCTTTAGGTTGGTTCGAAGGTATGCAAATCGGTGGACAGCTATGTAATAGATTCCTGAATCAGCCATCCATCTCTGTTCCACATACAGAGGTGATGGATTGTAGATTCAGTCTAGGATATTCATCATAGCGATCCTTTGTCGATAATCTGAAGCATGCATTGCGGTCATAAACATGACCTGGAACACCAAGAATTTGTTCCATGCTTCATGACTCTGCAAGATAGCATTGATAAGTAAGGAAATGTTCTTTACAGCAACATTTTCTTTACTTCACCTTACTAAGTTTTTCTTAGAAGACATTAGTTGCTCATTGATTTTCTCTGATACCAACTCTAACTTGTCCACTTGTTCACTTGCAAGACATGTCTTAGCAGCCAAACGAGAAGAGAGTCTAGAAAGCGCCGCCCGACACTCCCATGGAATGTTACGGGGTTTGCGATCTAGGTCTTCCCAAGTCTACCATGTAGCGGAAGTATTCCGGTCGTTCCCACTTAGGACCGATCTGAATCAGATTTTCCCTAGTGGTCAAATTCCTAGAACGGCAGCTAGCGTCGAACCCTAGGAGAGCGAACTACTTTATGCAGAAATGTTAGGGTTGAAGCAGATTCATGCTACACTTGGTTCAAGGAGAATGGAAAACGAGAGGGATGCAAAGCTCAACCTCTCTGCCCATAAGGCATAGTCCCATTCTGTTCCCTTAAAATATCATAAACCGAGATTCTAGTAACCTAGATTCTAGGTCATCGTTCCTTGCTTGTCAACTTCTTTTGAGAAAGTCTGCTGATTTCATTTGAGAAAAGTTCCTGGTCAACTGGGATTACCCATCCATAGGATGAACCCATGGCCACATCCACCGCACTTTCCTCATGGTTTCTTTAGTTGTCTAATTACCTACCACATTTAGTTGGACATGCATAAAATAGCTTCCTTAATTAGCTAGTTAGACACTGGTTCCTTCACGTAATCTTAAAACTTGACATAGAAAAACAATGTCAAACAAGTTCCTTTTCAAAGGTTATCTTATTATCTTTGGAATACATCCATATAATCCAGCCCGTAGGCTACACTAGCTACAAAGGCTTCATTGGTGCCATTATCTGCACGTAAGAAGCTCCCACTAGCTTGTAGGAAAATCTTCCTAGGAGGTCACCCATTGCAGTAGTGTCATCACCCAAGTGCACTTAATTGCCAAGTGACTATCCACTAGGCTAGTTCTTTTTTTGTTGTTCTATACTACAAACATAATTTTAATAAGCTAGTCTTGGGAGGGTCTCCCAAGTCTTTCTTCCATGAACTGGCATATAATACCTCATTAATTATCTTCATAATGAGAGTCAGTTTCATAATTAGAGCTAGTTTTTTTTTTTAATATGTTAGATTTCAAGCTCATCTATCTGTCTTCAGTTATGACTGTACCCAACACTTAGGATGTCTAGCTGTACCACACTATGCAAACATTGAATAAGTCGGTGTTTTAGGACTTAGTAGTCTTTGGTGTGAATGGTCCTTGAGACCTTGGGTTGTACTATTCACTTTAGTTATGTGTGAGAATGGATAGTGGAAGTGAGTGAGAGGATTTATCTAATGTATTACATGCACTATCCATAACAAATAATTTAGTGTATGTTAGCCAAATGGTATAGCAAGGGTTGTAGGTTTGATTTAATATAAAAGATTGTTTTGTAGAAGACTTAATTGATAAGTGCTGGTTGGTCGTAGAAGGGAGTAGAGTTGGTTGCATATTCACTTTACGTACTGTAATTCTTGCTATGAATATTGCTATGTATGCTAAAGGAAAAGGAGTGGTTACAAATATGAAATATGGTATAAACATATTGGATATGCAAATGTGCAAAGGATGAAATTAATGTAGTCCAAAGGATTGGTCACAAGGCTGCTTGCTTTTAGAGGTGTTGAATTTCATAAAGTGTGCGAATCATGTTGGTTTGATAAGCAAGCAAGACAAACTTTTTGGCATGAAAGAGTTGCAAGGAGAAATATACTTGATGTTATGCATATAGATGTTTAGGGGCCATACATAGAACATATCTCTTGGTGGTAGCAAATACTTTGTCACATTTATTGATGATTGTTCAAGAAAGCTATGGGTATATGTCATGAAGAAAAAGAGTGATGTATTTGAGCACTTCAAACCTTTCAGGCTGCTAAAATAGAAACATGATTGAAAGTTTAGTACTTATGAGATCAACTAGAGGGGAAGAGTACCTCTCTAATGAATTTAGTGATTTTTTGAGATCTCATGGTATAAAGAGATAATTTACTTTGCAAGTATATCCCACAACAAAATGGAGCTGCAAAAAGGAAAAATAGACATATTGTAGAAGTTGCATGAGCATTGATGGTTGAAAAAAAAATACCAAAATACTATCAATTTGAAGACGTTCATACTATTGTCTATATTATAAACAGAACTTCCACAGCTATAGTTCAAGTTGTAGTTCATGGGATGACCCTCAAAGAAATCTTTACAAGCAAGAAGCCCAATGTGTCACACTTGAAAGTGATTGATTGTATTACATATATTCATATGCTAGATGAGCTACAAAAGAAGCTTGATCCAAAGGTTTAAAAATATTTTTTTAAAATACTCTTTAGGGTAGAAAGGATATCATTGTTATAATCCTATAGCATGTGAGTTCAGAGTGAGGAGGGATGTTATTTTTTATGAGATGAGTAGTTTTTGGTATGCATCTAGTGGTGATGCATTGGATGATGAAGATGATCATGATAGTTATGTGGTGCAGAAATAAAAGAAAGAACCAAGAGTCTTAATGGACCAAAAACATAATCTAATACTACATCTACATGTAGCCCTTGGTCTAGGAGACTATGGAGTACATATCTTCAAGTGCATCAACAAGCATTGCACGTAAAGATAAAGAGAATAAGAAAGTGTCAGATGGAAATGATGCATCTACTAGTCTTTTGGGAATTGATGGAGATCCCAATGGTTTAGAGACTTTGAATGATGAGCTCGATATTCTTTAGTCAAGACATGAGGTGTATAAAGAGCACATGGTAATCTAATGGCTCCACTAAGTAATCTAATGGTAAACATGTCTAGCACGGTCATATACCCTATTAAAAGATTTGGTTCTGAAGGTTATGTAGCTAAACATAATTCTTATATGATAAAGGTAGTTGAGGATATTGAGCCCACTTTCTTTGAGGATGCTATTGGTCATGCTCATTGGGATGGAACAATGGATGAGGAGATGGTTGCACAAGAAGCCAATAAGACTTGGTATTTACTACCATTGTCCAAGGGAAAAAAAGCTATTGGCTGTAAGTGGGTTTACAAAATCAAGCATAATGTAGATGGTTCTATTAGCACATATAAGGCTAGGATTCTTGCAAAGGCTATGCTCAAATATATGGCATAGATTATGCAGAGACATTCAATCTAGTTGCTAGGATAGCAGTTGTTCGATGCATGATTGCTTTGGCAGTAGCCAAATGTTGGAATTTATAGTAAATCGATATCAAGAATACCTTCTTGTATGGTGAATTGCATGAATAGGTGTATATGGAGCAGCCAATAGACTATGAGGACTTAGAGCCTCCCACATATGTTTGTAGATTAAAGAAGGAACTCTATGGATTGAAGCAAGAACCTAGAGCATGGTCTAATAATATTAGAGAGTATCTTGTCAATATTGACTTTTATGTTTTTGATACTGATCACTCACTTTATTTGAGAAAGGGATATGTAAGTTTGGTCACCATAGTTGTCTATGTGGATGATATGATTATTATAAGTGATAGTGATAGTGGGATTGCTGAAGTTAAGGAATTTTTGAAGAAAAAGCTTGAGATGAAAGATTTGGGTGAGTTGAGGTACTTTCTTGGTATTGAGATGATTACATGTGATGATGATATATGGTTGTCCTAAAGGTAGTATGGCTTGGATATGTTATCCAAGTATAGCATGATAGCATACAAGACTCTTTTAGTGCCATTGGAGCAAAATGTGAAGTTGAGTGCCAATGTTAGGGATGAGATAGAAGATCCTACTACATACATGAGGATAATAGGAAGTTTGATTTACATAACTATCATAAGACTAGACTTGAGCTATGTTGTTGGCCTTGCTAGTGAGTTTATGTAGATGCCTAGAAAACCTCATTTGGACGTAGTAGACCCATATTGAGGTATAGAAAGTCCATTTTATATTATGGACTTTTTTATGAGGTAGATAAGGATATATAGGTGTTTGGATACACAGATGTAGATTGTGCTGGTATCATGATTGACAAAAGAACTACCAATGGATTCATATTTTCCCTTGGTAGTGGAGTAGTTATGTGGAGTAGAAAAAAGTAATCTATCATTGCTTTATTGAGTACAAAGGCTGAGTATAGAGGTGCTGCTATAGCAACATGTAAGGTGGTAAGGCTACAAAAGTTATTGGGTGATTTGGATATGCAAGGAGATGGTCTACTTATCATTCATTGCAACAACATTGGCAACATACAATTAGCTAGGAACCCAATGTTCCATGCTAGAAAAAAACACATTGAGGTGCATTATCACTTTGTCAGAGAGAAGGTAGTTGGAGGAGAGATTGACTTGCTATATGTTAGCACACACAAGATCAAATAGTTGACATTTTCACAACAGCATTGGATGTAGAGAAGGATTGAAATTTTTGAAGCTTAGTTGGAGGATGCAGAGATATAGTTAAGCTTGATGGAGAGTGTTGAGATGACAAGCTCAACATGTGTGAACATTGATGATGGACTATCTAGTTAGATATGTCTACATGTCTATATTTAGCAAGATGGTGCCATCTGTAGTGTACAAGTGTGCGGGTATTGTCCGTGTAGTAATAGATGGACGACTAGGCATAGATGCCTTTACCCCCAACAACCTTCTAATTAGGGTGAATGTGTCTCTAGTGAGGAGAAAATAAGAAAAAAGTGATGAATTACAAATGTATGTAAGTACAATAGGATGAAGAAAGTCATCATCTCATCCAATGCCCATCAACTTGCTAAGGAAGGAAAAACGCTTTGCTAAGCAACTTTTTGTGAGTATAACTATAGCATTTTGGTTAGTTGAGATCTTGACAATATCAATAGATCTATCATCAATGACCTCTCTAATGAAGTGAGAATGCACCTCAATGTGTTTTATCTTCACATGGAAGACCAAATTCTTGGCTAACTAGATAGCACTCATAGAATCCGAATACAATGTAAGGACCACATTAGTTATATTAAGGTCTGCCAGATAGCCTAACTAGAGAGCCTCCTTTGCAAGCCTCAGTGGCTTCAACATACTTGGCCTCAGTAGTAGAGAGGGCCATGCATTTTTGCACCCTAGAGATCCAAGAAACAACATCTCTAGTGAAGGTGAAGATATAGTCAAAGATGGAATGTATGCCCCTTATACTGATTGCATATGATACACACCCCAAGAATATATGAGACTTGTCCCATGTTCTTCATCTCAAATATCTTCTTGAGCTAAGTTTTCAAGGTATCTAGCTCATCAAAAGCTCTCCCAGCAAGAAGCATATCATCCACATAGAGTACAAAAATCATAAGGCTGTCACCATCATGAGCCTTCTTTGTGTATAAATATGGATCCATAGTGCTCCAACTATATCAAAATGAATGCATAGAAGCATCAAACTTATAGTACCTTCCTTGGGTACCTACTTAAGGCCATTGATAGGTGCATTTCTTCACAACCTTTTATTTTTCCATGTGAATCTCCGCCTAGAATCATGCAAGATGTACATAGATTTTGGATGCATAAAATAAACTTTATATAGGACCTAATGTTTATAAAGGTTTGCACATTTCTATCAAATAAGAGTGATCTATTTTTTCCTTAAGAAATTCTTTTTTATAAGTAACTCTCTTTGGGAATATTTATCTATAATAGCTTGGATGGACTTAGAGTAATGCATAAGATTATCTTCACATTTAGAAAAATTGTGCCAAGCAAACAAGAAAGTTGGTATGAGGACAAGGGAATATGAGAACACCTTCTATAAAAAATTCAAAGTTGTCAATTACTTGGAGCGAGAATCTTTGAAAATAAAAGGAGGAGATGGGGCCAAGCTTGGACATATATATCTTTAATTATTTCAAGAAATATTGTAAAACTCTCCCATATGGTACATACATCCAATTATCTTTTTCTTATCTCTTATATTTTTCTCATATCATGCATCATACTTTTTCTAGTCTATTAACTATGTTATTATCCCTTTTAATATTTAGAGTTTCATAAAAGGTGCATGCATGGAAAAAGCTTTTGCCACCAAAGAAGAAAATATGTAGTAATATATTGGTACATGAAAAGATTAGTAAAACAAAGGCCATATCTACAATGGTGGAGATTTGAGACTCTTCTCAATTATTATTCAAGCCTTTCCCTTCATGAATCTCTCTCCAAAGCAAGCTTCCACTCCTTTTGGAGGATGAACATATTGTAAGAAGTGTATATACCTTTTCACATTCTCTCTACTTAAAACCTTGTAAAACTATCCATCCCATATTAAAAAGCATCATATTATATTAGTAATATATATGCACAACTCTTGCTCACATTTTTCAATCTTAGTTTACCTTTTCTTTTATTATTATTTTGGGAAGCTTGACTATATAAAACCTTATGCACACAAGACAACAAAATATATTATGCACTGCCTTACATCACCTAGTGTATCATCTAATTTGGGGCTCTAATCAATTAAGATTATGCTTGGTTACTTAATACTAGTAGATAATATAATCTAGCCAAGTGTCTATAAAAGGAGACCTCTTTGAGCCTTCAAGGGGGGGGACTTACATACTTCACTCTACCATCCTTCTCACTACATGTATTCTCTTCCTCTCCTTCATCACTCCCCCATCCCTCTCCACTCTATCACCCTTCTTTCCCACTTTATCGCACACACCATATCCCTTTATCTCAGCCTCCATCCATCTTTCAATTCCTTTACCCTTCTCATCCCTCACTTCATTATACCCTCACCCTCTTCTACTCTTGCCCTTATCCTCTCTCATTCTCCCTCCCTTCATTATCCCCTTCTTTCCCATTCTACTATCCCAAAACCCTCCATACCATTATCCTCTCCACCCCTTCTTTCTCTTTCTCTTCCTACCTCGTCTCACCACCATTATCCATCCACTTATGTGTGTCTACATCTGGCACCATTTTGGGTTGGGATACATTAGTTTTAATCCTAAATATTAGCATCTTTAATCATTTTCTTCATACTGTACCACACCTTCTCCTCTCTGTAACATTTCTCCCCCCCCCCCCTGTGTGCCCCGTGCCTCCCCCCATAGAAACTCCCCCCTTTTTATTTTCTTCAAAAAAGAATTCCCTCTCCCTCCCCCCCAATAGTATGTTGCGGAGAGAGAGAGAGGGAGTGAAGTGGGGAAAGGGGGGGCATGCAACCCAGGTGGCAGCGGACAATTGTGCCCCCCTTTTAAAAACCACCCCTTCTCCTCGTGAGGCACATGTCCCTCCGTTTTGCTACAGGCATCACCCCCTACTCGTCATCCTGTCCAGCAGTCCCCCAGCATCCATAGGCCCCCCCTTCAGTGATAGACGACGCCCCCTATGATCGTGCTAAGAAGGAGTGGGAGAAGGAAGAGAAGAGCAAGAGAAGAGAGGAGAAGGAGAAGAAGGAAGAGGTAAAGAAGAGAAGGAAGGAGAGGGAGAGAAGAAGAGAAGGAGAAGAAGGAAGAGGGAGAGAGAGGAGAAGAAGAAGAGGAAGGGAGAAGAAGAAGAGTAAGGAGAAAAAGAAGAGGGAGAGAGAAGGAGGATAAGAAGGAGAGAAGGAGCAGAAGAGGCAAGAGAGAGAAGAGGGAAAGAAGAAGAGAAGGAGAGAGAGTGGGAAGGAGAAGAAGAAGAAGAAGAGGTAGAAGGAGGAGAGGGAGAGAAGAAGAGAAGAAGAAGAAGAGGAGGAGGAGAAGGAGAAGAAGGAAGAGGGAGAGAGAGGAGAAGAAGAAGAGGAAGGGAGAAGAAGAAGAGTAAGGGAGAAAAAGAAGAGAGAGAAGTGGGAGAGAGGAGGAGAATGAGAGGAGGAGAAGAGGGAAGAGAGAGAAGAGGGAAGGAAGAAGAGAAGGAGAGAGAGAAGAGAGGAAGGGAAGGAGAAGAGGGAAGAGAGAGAAGGGAGAAGAAGAAGAAGAAGAAGAAAAAGAAAAAGAGGTAGTAAGAGGAGGAGAAGGAGAGAGAGAAGTAGAAGAGGAAGAAGAAGGAGTAGAAGGAGAGAAGAGAGAAGTAGTGGAAGAAAAAGAAGAAGAAGAAGAAGAAGAAGAAGAGGTAGTAAGAGGAGGAGAAGAGAAGGAGAGAGAGAGAGAGTAGGAGAAAAAGAGAAAAGAAGAAGAGGAAGAGGAGAGGGAGAGAAGAAGAGAAGGAGAGAGAGAGTAGGTGAAGAGGAAGAGAGGAAGAAGAAGAGGAGAGAGAGTGGGGGGAAAGAAGAGAAGAAAAGAAGAAGCACTGGGAGAGAGAATTGGTGAGTAACTTCAAGGAGCCACACCCAAACCATCCCCTTGGAAAAGGACCCCATCCAGCAATCTTTCCTACCCGACCTGTCGTCCCAAAAACCGTTAAGGTCATGTCCAATCTCCGCGAGGCGAATGGCTCCCAAGAATAAAGTCGCGGGAAGCATAGGTGCCAAAGCGGCTGGTAATGCTAGGGAGGTAAGTAGAGCGACCAACGCAACAAACACAAATCGAACCCAGATTCTAAGTTTAAAAATTAATTAGGTATTATTTCTCATGGAAGAGATGAAAGGGTTGGTGACGTGCATGGAACAAGAATGAGTCTTAGGGTTTTTGTTTACTCTAAGCACTAAGTTGCATGCATGAAACGGTAGAGTATTGAATTTGCATAAGATTATATGCATGAAATGATAGCTTTTACGCACATAAAATGATAAGGTCTTCCTATTATTTCACATAAAATAATAGCTTTTAACCCAGTTCAGTGCATGAATACTCATTTAGAATTCATGTTTCGCAAACATGATTTAAAGAAACACATGAAATGATAGTTTCTGATGGATAGAGACTACCTTCATGAGATCCGGTGCATTAAGAATAAGTATATTGCTTGCGAATTGTTTTATCGGTCTTGCTGTAGACTATTGCAAATGAATACGCTCCTAGCTTAATTGAAGCTAGTGACCTAACCCTATATAGATTGTTGACCCAAGTTATGCTTGGTGGTTTGAAAAGGTTGTAAATCCCTTAAGCAAGTGTTTTGATATGTCCAGTTAAAATTTTGATTGTGCATGCAATGGGATTGTGATGCCTTGAAGCAAGAGGTTGTGCATTCAACTATTTGTTAATGTGGTTTTGGATGTTAACCCAAGTTGGGAGTGTTTGATGATTTCATGGCCGGGTCTGAGATGACTGATTGCCATGGAAACAAAAGGGATGTTTTCCCTAGCGATTGTTATTATGCTGGTTGCTTCAGCTATGGTTGATTTCCTAAAGGGATAATTAAGGAAGGATGGCACTAGCTACCCCTCGCAAGCCGTCAAACCCTAACCAAGGGGTTTATGAATCTACACCAGGAATGTGGACCCGAACCTGCTGCAAGAGGTCTCTCCATGGAAATCACTTGGCATAGGAGGACACTTGGGTGCCAGTGGGGGCTCTGGCCGTAAATCCCAATGCCTCCAAGCCCTACACAACTATTCTATGTGACTCGAGATAAGATCTCAAGGCCTTGATACTAGTTACAAGGTGGAATCTTGGGAGGATAAACCTTTGGGTTTTGTTGCCGGGAGACGGAAAGGATTTTTCTGCGGAGGTAGGAAGGAACACTTAATTCTCATGTATGGGCACGAGACACATAAAAATCCGAAGATAAGTTAAGGAAGTGTTTGATCTCGTTTTATCTTGTCTTCGTGTCTGTGGCCTAAACTACGTTAAGGAACCTATGATTAATGGGTTAATTAAGGAAGCTGCCTTTATATGTCAAACATAATTTGGTAGGTAATTAGATAACTAAAACAACCCCCGAGGGAAGCGTGGTGGATGTGATTGATGGGTCTATCCTACGGAAGGGTGGTCTCGGTTAGCGGAGAGCTTTCCTAAAAGGAAATGTTAATGAGAAATGTTAGGAAAAAGTCAATCTATGACCTTAGACAATGTTGACTAGGAACCCGGACTTCAAGTCAATCCTAGTGGGAACGGCCAGATAAGTTTCATTGTGGGCAGACTCAAGAGACCCTAGTTGGCAAACCCCATGTCATTTCTTGGGAAGGGCGGCATCTTCTAGATATATCTCTCGATGGACTGCTAAGACATGTCCCGCGATTTGAGAACCAGGCACGTTACACTCTCTTTCTCTTTTACACCATCATCGCTCTACTCATGTGTCTAAAAAGTGCCCTAGTCCACTCCCAATTTGTCTAGCTGGTATTCCTTTTACATTCCTTAATATGAGGAGATTGACCCAATTTTTGTAGAGGCCATAAGTACTTATTCTTCTCCTTACCATAAAGGCTCTTTCTCAACTTGCATACAAGGTATTCCTTGTCTTTTTCTTCAAAGCCCTTAGGCTACTACACATAGGTCTCATCATGCAAATCCCCATGTAAAAAACCCTTCTTTATATCAATTTGATAAAGTCCCCAGATTGAGCTGAGAAACCAATGTTAGTATTAAGTGTAGACTTGTCATTTTGACCCCACAAGAGAAAATACTTCATTGAAGTCAACACTATATTCCCACTTAAAATGCTTAGCTACCAATCTGGCCTTGTAGGCGACGGGTTTGGGACATGTAGGGATACTTTTCACCTTGTATATCCGCTTGTATGGTAGTGCCTTCTTGCTACCACTAGGCAAAGGAACCAAAACCCATGTATAGTTAGTTTGTAAGGAGTCAAAATTTGATTGCATAGCCCTATCTCATCAGTAACTATCATCTTTGTGCATGGATTGATAATAAGAGAGAGGTTCACCTACATATGTCACCATAAAATAATCCATGGAGAGTGTAAAGTACTCAAGCTAATGTCTACCTCTAGTAGATCATCTCAAAACAAGCTAATCTTGCGAACTTGGGCCACTAGAGCATCAACTCGATCTAGCTAGTTGCACAACAATTGGGACTTGGGCCACTAGAGCATCAACTGGATCTAGCTAGTTGAGCATCTCAAAACAAGCTAATCTTGCACAACAATTGGAACTTGAGCCACTAGAGCATCAACTAGATCTAGCTAGTTGAACAACAATTGGGACTTGGGCCACTAGAGCATCAATTGGATCTAGCTAGTTGTTGTACGGGAGCATGAGGCTCCTCCTGAAATATCACATTGTGTATCTCAACCACTTGCTCAGGTTGCATATGCATATTTTCCTTATGGAAAATGGCATCATGGTTGCGAATAACCTTGCAAGCATATAAATTACATAAGCTACACTCCATCTCATATGAATCTTCATAACTAAGAAAGATGCATTTCAGGGACTTAGGATCCAGCTTATTGCACTTGTACTTGGGAACATGGAAGAATGCCTCATAACCAAAGATGCACAAATGAGCATATGATGGAGGTTTTCTAGTCCATACCTCCTTTGCAACCTGAAAATCAATAGTATTGCAAAGGGACCTATTAATCAACTGTAAGACAGTAGTAACTTCCTCAGTCCAAAAGTGCTGGGTTAAGCATGCCTACCTAAGTATACTGTAGACTCTCTCTTGAATCATCATGTTCATGTGTTTGGCGATACCATTTTGAGATATAATCACCCTCATTATCTAACCTTAGGTATTTTAGCCTATATCCAGACTAGTTCTATAATATTTCCATGGGGCAATGAGACCCCCCTTAAAACCAAATTAAAACAATTTCTTTTTTTTGTCACCATCGCCAGTTGGCGGAGAGAGGGGGAGTTGAACTCATGGTCGACAAGGGTGAGGGAAGAGACGAACTATGAGTCAACGGGGAGCCGAAAGTGATGGCAACAAATATGAAGATAATGACGAAGAAGATGATCAAGCTGTGGACAATAACGATGATCAGGAGGAGGGGCATATGTATGCCACCTCCAACCCCCCCACTATCTCTCTTTCTCCTCCCAAAACTCACCAATTTAATGGTGGGGGACATTTTGGCCGCCTGGGTGAAGGCAAAGGGATGGGGCCCTATGTCAACACCCCTCCCCCCATAATATCCTTCCTTCCAACCCTTATAAAACCCACCTATAATATTTCTGCACAAAATATTAAAGAATTTTGACCACTACACGCCTCGCACAAAAGCATTACTAAGCCAACAGAATAATGTTAGTGGCTAACTCCTTACCCCCCTCGCGCGATAATAGACCCCAAACGCGTTGTGCAAATAAGGCCAAGGCTAAAACCCTCAAGCCACACAAGAACACCCTTTACGAGAAAGGAAAGTGGATAATGGATAAGAATTTTGTAAATTTTTTATTAACCCCTCCCCTTAGCCGATGCATGGCAAGGGAGAGGAGTGTGAGACGAAGTGGAGCTAAGTGGTGTGGGGAAGCATGAGGGAAGAGACGAACTATGAGTCAACGAGGAGCCGAAGGTGATGGTAGTAAATATGAAGATAACGACGAAGAAGACGATCAAGCTGTGGACAATAACGATGATCAGGAGGAGGGGCATATGTATGCCACCTCCAACCCCTCCACTATCTCTCTTTCTCCTCCCAAAACTCACCAATTGAATGGTGGGAGCCATTTTGGCCGCCTGGGTGAAGGCAAAGGGATGGAGCCCTGTGTCAACACCCCTCCCCCCATAATATCCTTCCTTCCAACCCTTATAAAACCCAGCTGTAATATTTCTACACAAAATATTAAATAATTTTGACCACTACACGCCTCGCACAAAAGCATTGCTAAGCCAATGGAATAATGTCAGTGGCTAAGTCCTTACCCCCCTCGCGCGATAATAGACCCCAAACGCGTTGTGCAAATAAGGCCAAGGCTAAAACCCTCAAGCCGCACAAGAACACTCTTTACGAGAAAGGAAAGTGGATAATGGATAAGAATTTTGCAAATTGTTTATTAACCCCTCCCCTCAGCCGATGCATGGCAAGGGAGAGGATTGTGAGACGGAGTGGAGCTAAGTGGTGTGGGGAAGCATGAGGGAGGAGGCATGCACACAAGCCACCTTTGTGGCTATCTCTCCCCCCTTATCCTATATGACCCCCCCCCCCCCTAGAGCTTGTGAGGAAGAGAGAGAGGACGACTGCTGCTGCTGCCCGTGCCGTGTTGCCTAGGCCATCGCCATCCGCCACGCCACTGCCGCCTACTGCTGCCCACCCCATCGCCATCATCTTCGTCTCCCTCAATCGTCGCCTTCATCTACTCCTTTCCAATCATTTCCCCCCTCCACGTCATTCTTTTTCACACAGAAGCTTCTTGGAAGCTTCTTTAGAAGCTTCTAAAGACAAAGCTTCCATAAGCCTTGTACACACGGCTTATCCCCGAGTTTTTATAACCACGCCTTGTAAAGATAATTTTTGTGCAAGGGAGGGAGTAGGCAAATTCTGAGACTAATTTGCCAAAGGCTGGAGGAAGTTCGTAAATCGGATAAAGGCAAGAAAGAGTTGTGGAGTCAAGAGTCAATGTCATTGATGGCCCCCAAACAAAAGACGCAAGGTACACACGTGGGAGCCTCTAACCCAAGTTTACACGTGGACATTGCTGCGAGTCCTCAATCCCAGGTTCTAATTGTGTTTCTGGCATAAAAGGAATGTGTTTAAGCATGATGGTTTTTAGAAAAATTTAAATGCACTCATCCATTCGATTTAGAATGTTTAGTGCATGCCAATTAATTGAAATTGCTTGCACTCCTGTCAACAAGGGTAGTTGCAATCCCCTTGAAAGTATGATGCATAAATTAGAAGAGGGATCATGCTAAGAAGGATAGAGCTTGTGTCATGATGCACTTATGATTTAAATCCATGGACGTGATCGTATAAAGGTTCATGTTAGATGCCATTGAATATTGTCCAAAGAATTGCATTGCATGAAAAGGAAACCATGAACTTACATGTTACATTCGAGGATGCTTGCAATTTTAAGTAGGGTTAAGTGCCGCTGAATGGATTAAGTCAATAATAGTCTTATGACATTCGTCATGTATGAACTTCCTTATCGAAGTTGTTTTAGAAAAAGATGCATTTCATATTAAATCATGAGTTCAGTGCATTGGACAAAAGGTTTATAGGTATAGTTCCTGTTGAAACTCAACATATGTCTCTATACAAGTTAGTCCTAAATTGTCAATCATTAAAGCTTGGTTCCGTTGCATCATTATAGTTTTAGTGCAAGGGAAAAGAAATAATCATTGAAATCTTTTCCCTTGCAAAGTCAATGAATCACATATAATCTTTCCCTTGCAAACTATAATGATGCAAAGTCAATGAATCGCATATTTGCATGGAATGTTGCATCTTGAATTTATTTATTTGCATCTCTTAGGAAAAGTAATTGCATCCCTTCTAAGCAAAGATCACTTCTTGTCGCAAGACCATTAGATCAATTAGGTAATTCGCTTCCAAAGGCATAACTCAAACAATGATTACCTCAATGCGCTAGGTAGAGTTTAGTACGCTAAAAATTCTTCCTAATATCACACTTGGGATGCCAAGTCAAGACTTTCGATCCTACCCACATTCACGGAATGTTTGGGTTAATTGGACGCCCATACAATAACAATCTAGGGTTTTTACCCTAGGATAAATTGGCCAAATACTAGACTTCCATTTGAAATTAGAAACCCTAGGGCCAAATGTTATTGGCCTAGTAAGGTTAGGGTTGGGTTGGGTCAAGAGGACATCCCAAACCCTACATCTTGACCAAACGTATTTCTTGACCAAGGAACGTCGTTTGATGGGAGAAATGATCCCACAAGTTAGGTATGACACTTGTCTCGTACAACAAGTTGCAACGTCACATGGCTTTGTGTTTAAGTTACAAGATAGATTTGCCACTCTTTAGAACAAGGGTTGGTAGGATCTAAGTACAAGTTAATTTGCAAGAGGACGAGTAGTCATCCTGTTACATCATCTTCTGTGAGGCTGGGTTGCCAAGTTAGGGTAACTATGAATTTCCTAGCAAGCAATTGACAAATCAAGTTAGAGCGACATAGTCGCCAGGATCTACTATCTTAGTTAAGGTACCTAAGGTATCTACTAATTTGGGTTGACAGGGTATAAACCCTAACCCAAGGATAAAGGGGTAAACAAACAACAAAACCCTTGGGGATCTTTCCAAGTCGCAATCGATCTTGGATTCAATGCTGGATGCATTCGGAGAGAAGGATTCACACCTTAGCAGTTGGCCAAATAAACGACCACTAGATTGATTGTGTTTGTACAGTTAGGAGTACTGTTTGTACTTCTTTGCTCAAAGGAACTAAAGATGGAAAAATAATTCATGCTTCAGGTTGAAGGCCTGGAGGCAGAGGCAGCATTAATTACCCCTGATTGTCTGCCTGACCCTAACCAAGGGGGTTGTTAGCCATGCCAGGTATGTGGACCAAACCCGCCATGAGAGGTCTCTCCGTGGGTGCTGCTTGGAGCAGGAGGACGCTTGGGTGCCAGGGGGGGCTCTGACCATAAATCCCTTGCCTCTGGGTCCTTCACAAGAGGCCGACATGACTCGGGATTGGATCTCAAGGCCCACATACTAGTCTAGGGGCGGAATCTTGGAATAGCGATCCCTGAGGATTGTTGGATTGCCTTCAGGCGAATTATGGATTGCCTTCGAACGGATTATGGATTAGCCTACAAGCTGGATTATTACGATGTATTCCAAAGACTGATAAATAAGATCAATTGTTGAAAAGAAACTTGTTTGACATTGTTTTTCTATGTCAGTGCTTAAATTACGTGAAGGAGCCAGTGAATAGTTGGCTAATTAAGGAAGCTATTTTTGCGTGTCAAACTAAATGTGGTAGGTAATTAGACAACTAAAGAAACTCGAGGAACGTGCGATGGATGTGGCCATGGGTCCATCCTACGGAAGGGTAGTCCCGATTGGCCGAAAACTTTTCTCGAAGGAAATTGACAGCAAGGAACGATGACTTAGAATCTAGGATACCAGAGTCCCGATTCATGCTGTTTTAGGGAAAACGGAATGGGACTATGCCTTATGGGTAGAGAGGTCGAGCTTTGCATCCCTCTCGTTTCCCATTCTCCTTGAACCAAGTGCAGCATGAATCCGCTTCGACCCTGACATTTCTGCGTAAAGTAGATCACCTAGGGGTTCGACGCTAGCTGCAGTTTTAGGAATTTGACCACTAGGAAAACCCTTATTCAGGTCGGTCCTAAGTGGGAACGGCTGGAATGCTTTTGCTTTGTGGCAGACTCATGAAGACCTAGATCGCAAACCCCGTGACATTCCGTGGGAGTGCCGGGCGGCACTTTCTGGACTCTCTTCCCGATGGGCTGCTAAGATGTGTCCTACGAGACAACAGGTAGACACATTACAGTTGGTATCAGAGCAAACCAACGAGTAACTAATATTTACAAGAAAACTTAATGAGGAGAAGTAAAGCAAATGTTGATGTCAAGAACATTTCCTTACTTACTTATCGATGTTGTCTTGTAGAGTCGTGAAGCATGGAACAGATTCTTGGTATTCCAGGTTATGTTTATGACCGCGATGTGTGCATCAGATTATCGACAGAGGATCGATATGATGAATATCCTAGACCGCATCTACAATCCTTCACCTCTATACATGGAAAGGAGATGGACGAGTGATTCAGGAATCTGTTACATAGCTGCCCACCGATTTGCATACCTTCAAACCAACTTAAGGAGAATCAAGTGTTTGGAGGACCTAAAGATCGTGAAGCTGTTCATCTTTATTGAGGCTCACGCAAATGCAACCCTACATGTCGACGGTCAAAAGGTCAAGCAAAACAAGTATGTGTACGAGGAAGACTCGGATAATCCCTGTCGACAGAGTCAAGGTGTTGGGATGTTACGACAAGAACGGGTATCAAAGGAAAGGATACCCTAATCTTCCTATGACCTATCGATTCCTGAAAATCCATGACCCCAATCCATACTATTACTCAGTTCCCATAGCTCGTAACACAATCTTATTCTCCTTGAATTAATATATCAGCTTGCTCTACCATCCCAAGAATAATTGTACTCGAAAGGGCTATGCCCATATGAATGAAATAGACTTTTTATCAATGATTGTCTTGACTTCAAGTATTGATTAAAGAAGTTAAGTGATTAGGTCACTTGGCTAAAAGCTGATTGGGCATGTAATGTAATACGAGAAACGCTTAGCAAGTTTTTAACGTAAAGAATTCCAATGTCTAGGCACAACTTCAAGTGCAAATTCCTAGGTATCCATGAGTGTTTAACAAAATATTAGTGAGTTTGGGAATCTCCCAATTCCCATTTTTTGAATACTAAAAAGGTGGCACCCGGATAACATGCCCATAAGTTTCTCAAAACCATATGGTGTGACCTATCATTGGAAAGCACTTGAAAAATGGAATCTATTGAGCTATAGAGCGCTCGATCTGGAGTTATAGTGTTCAAGTTATGACAAATCCAAAGATTTGACCAATGTCCCAAACTTATGAAAAATTCCCATATTCCCCAATATGGTGTTGTTTCCTCGGAATGGATTGGCTTAAACCTAATGATGCCCACATTCACTGTGGAAAAGGCCAAGTTTTCTTTCGAAATTCGAAAGGGAAATTGGTCACAACTCAAGGAGAGGTTGGGAGGCCAAAAATTCAACATGCCAAAGCATCTCGGATAATAAAAAGAGTTAGAAAAGGGCTACCTGTCTATTTGATTAAGCTAAATAAGCTAGATCAGAATCAAGAGTCTAGCGAAGAACCTTCATGGCTAAAGGAGTACGCATACATATTTCTTGAAGAGCTGACACAACTTTCGCCTCAAAGGGAAGTTGATCATGAAATCAAGCTAATGCCAGAACTATAGCAATTGCAAAGAGACCATATAGAATGTCCATCTCGGAAGCGATTGAGCTGAGGAGCAACTCAAGCAACTGTTAGACCAAGGCTACATCCGTCCTAGTAGTTCACTATGGGGAGCTCCAGTGCTGTTCTAGAAGAAGAAAGATGGGACGCTTCGATTATGTATTGATTACAGAGGGTTGAATCAATCAACCATTAAGAACAAATATCCCATCCCAAGAATAGATGAACTTCTTGACCATCTTCAAGGTGCAAAGATCTTCTCCAAGATTGATCTCAGGTCTGGATATTATCAAATAAGGATCAAGGAAGAAGATATCCCAAAGACGGCATTCAGCACAAGATATGGACACTTTGAGTTCCTAGTCATGTCCTTCAGGTTGACAAGTGCACCTTCTACCTTCAACAGGTTAATGCAGGATATCTTTAGGCCATATCTTGATGACTTCGTACTCGTCTTCTTTGACGATACCTTAGTCTACTCCAAATAGGAAGAAGATCATGAATCCCATCTTCACATTTTTCTTGAAACAATGAGGGCACACAAGCTTTATGCCAAGAAGAAGAAGTGTGCATTTTTCAAGCGAGAGATTGAATATCTGGGATTCTTTGTATCAGGGGAAGGAATTTCGATAGATTTGGCCAAGGTCAGAGACGTTCTAGAGTGGCCGACACCAACAACTATTAAAAAAATACATAGTTTTCTGGGATTGACAGGATGGTACAGGGTCTTTATCAAAGACTATGCCCTGATTGCAGCGCCTCTGATGGATCTACTAAAGAAGCAAACATCAATTATGTGGTCAACTGCTGAACAATCTAGCTTTGATAAACTAAAGCAAAGCTTGGTATTAGCACCTATCCTGAAACTTCCGAATCTTGGTAAGGAGTTTGAGGTGATAACTGATGCTAGCACACTTGCCTTAGGGTGTGTGCTTATGCAAGAAGGTCATCCTATAGCATATTCTTCAAGGAAATTGAAGAGCCATGAGAGGAATTATGCTACCCACGATCTAGAGCTATTAACTGTCATCCATGCTGTCAAGCTTTGGAGACACTACTTGCTAGGCAACAAGTTTACCCTAGTGACGGATCATAAAAGTCTTAAGTAGATCTTTACCCAAAATGAGCTCAACATGAGGCAACGTTGATGGATTGAAGTGCTGGAGGAATATGATTTTGAAATCAAATACTGACCTGGAAAGGAGAATGTAATTGCCGATGCACTCAGTCATCACGAGGCATTTCTGAATTCTCTGATTTTGCAAGATCCATCAACATCTAGATCTCTAGCCACAAAGGTATCCATGCCAAACAACCTAATACTTGAGCTAGCCAAAGAAGAGGCATGCCATGATCCAACCTATCAGAAATTGCTAAGGGAGATCCCTATCAAGGATCAAGACCCGAAGCTACAGACAAAGTATCTAGAATTCTCTATCATTAGTGGACTTGTCTACTATAGAACAAGATTATGCATACCAGCAAGCCAATCACTCAAGCAGAAGATACTTTGGGAAGCTCATGACTCCCCTTTTTCAGGACATCCTGGCTATGCCAAGACCCTCAATGTAGTCAGAAAGAGCTATTATTGGGAAAGGCTTAAAGGTGGCGTTCTCAAATATGTCAGTGAATGTTTGTCTTGTCAACGTATTAAGGCCGAACATGTCAAAATGCCATGAAAGTTGCAACCACTTGACATTCCCCAAATGAAATGGAAATTCATTAGTATGGATTTTGTTGTTAGCCTGCCCCAAGTTCAGGGAGGATACAACTCCATTATGGTTGTGGTGGATATGCTAACCAAGGTTGTGCATCTTATCCCTATTAAGACAAACTATAAAGCCTCAAACATTGCAAGGTTGTTCATCAAGGAGATATTCAAACTGCATGGGTTGCCCATAAGAATCATTAGTGATCATGACTCTCTGTTCACATCACATTTCTGGAGGGCTATCTTCGAAGCCAGTGGGACTCAACTCTATTTCAGTACAGCTTACCATCCCCAAATCGATGGTCAAACGGAGTGAGTCAACCAAGTCATTGAAGATATGCTAAGGGCACATTGTTGCTGAGAACCCAAAAAGTGGATTCAATATTTGCCACTGGTTGAATTTGCCTACAATGCTTCTTACCAATAAAGCATTCAGATGACCCCTTTTCAAGCATTGTACGGGCACGACTGTCATAGTCATTTGAACTTTTTGGATCCAACCTTAAGGGTTGAGGCCTCAAAGCAGATGTTGGAAGATATGGATGACCAAATCAAGTCAACAAGATAGGACATCCAAGCCACCAAGGATAGACAAAAGGCTTGCACGGATTTGAAACGTCAAGACAGATCCTTCATTGAAGGAGATATGGTTTTCATTCACGTACATCCAAAGAAGAGTTCCCTATCCTTGGGTGAATGCAAAAAGCTAAGTCCAAGGTATTGTGGACCCTACAAGATCCTCAAGTGCCTAGGGCCTAATGCTTACAGACTTAAACTCCCTGAGAACCTAACGGTTCATAATGTATTCCATATTAATCTACTGAAGAAGTATGTACCTAACCCTAGTCATGTGCTTGATGATCAACAAGTTGTAATGCCTAGTCAAGGAGTCCTTGAGCTACAGCATGATAGAATCTTAGATGTTAGGGAGAGACAATTGAGATCCAAAACCTTGAGAGAATACCTCATCCCCAGTAGAAAGATTATCCCGAAGAGGATGCCACTTGGATGGATGAAAGTACTCTCAACAAACAATACCCCCAGTTCTTATCAAGATGAGGACATCTCGATTCCTCTAAGGGGGAGAGAATGTAATATTTTCGCATAAAATATTAAAGAATTTTGACCACTACATGCCCCGCGCAAAAGCAGTACTAAGTCATCTCCCGCAACGGAATAATGTCAGTGGCTAAGTCCTTAGCCCACGCGTGCGATAATAAATCCCAATCGCGTTGTGCAAATAAGGCTGAGGCTAAAACCCGCAAGCCGCACAAGAACATCCCTTATGGGAAAGGCAAGTGGATAATGGATAAGAATTTTGCAAATTTTTTTATTAACCCCTCCCCTGAGTCGATGCATGGTAGGGGAGAGGAGTGTGAGAGGGAGTGGAGCTAAGTGGTGTGGGGAAGCATGAGGGAGGAGGCATGCACACAAGCCACATGTGTGGCTATCTCCCCCTCCCTTAACCTATATGACCCCCCCTAGAGCTTGTGAGGAAGAGAGAGAGGAAGACTGCTACTGCTGCCCGTGTTGTGCTGCCTAGGCTGCCCCCATTTGCCACGCCACTGCCGCCTGGTGCCACTTGCAGCTGTTGCCACCCACCCCATCACCATCATCTTCATCTCCCTCAATCATCACCTTCATCTACTCCTTTTCAATCATTTCCCCCCCTCCACGTCCTTCTGTTTCACACAAAAGCTTATTGGAAGCTTCTTTATAAGCTTCTAAAGACAAAGCTTCCATAAGCCTTGTACACATGGCTTATCCTCGGGTTTTTATAACCACAACTTGTAAAGATAATTTTTGTGCAAGGGAGGGAGTAGGTAGATTTTGAGACTGATTTTCCAAAGGCTGGAGGAAGTTCGTAGATCGGAGAAAGGCAAGAAAGAGTTGTGGAGTCAAGAGTCTACGTCATCGGTGGCCCCAAAACAAAAGACGGAAGGTGCACATGCGGGAGCCTCCAACCCAATTTTACACGTGGACATCGCTGCGAGTCCTCAATCCCAGGTTCTAATTGTGTTTTTGGCATTAAAAAAAGGAATGTGTTTAAGCATGATGGTTTTTATAAAAATTCAAATGCACTCATCCATTTGATTTACAATGTTTAGTGCATGCCGATTAATTGAAATTGCTTGTACTCCCATCAACCAGGGTAGTTGCAATCCCCTTGAATGTATCATGCATAAATTAGAAGAGGGATTGTGCTAAGAAGGATAGAGCTTGTCGCATGATGCACTTATGATTTAAATCCATGGACGTGATCGTATAAAGGTTCATCTTAGACACCATTGAATATTGTCCAAAGAATTGCATTGCATGAAAAGGAAACCATGAACTTACCTGTTACATGCGAGGATGCTTGCAATTTTAAGTAGGGTTAAGTGCCACTGAATGGATTAAGTCAATAATAGTCTTATGACATTCGTCATGTATGAATTTCTTTATCAAAGTTGTTTTAGAAAAAGATGCATTTCATATTAAATCATGAATTGGACAAAAGGTTTATAGGTATAGTTCTTGTTGAAACTCAATGTAGGTCTCTATACGAGTTAGTCCTAAATTATCAATCATTAAAGCTTGGTTCCGTTGCATCATTATAGTCTTAGTGCAAGGGAAAAGAAATTATCATTGAAATCTTTTAGCTACATAGAAGGAAAAGTCGATGAATCGCATATTTGCATGGAATGTTGCATCTTGAATTTATTTATTTGCATCTCTTAGGAAAAGTAATTGCATCCCTTCTAAGAAAAGATCACTTCTTGTCGCAAGACCATTAGATCGATTAGGTAATTTGCTTGCAAAGGCGTAACTCAAACAATGATTACCTCAATGTGCTAGGTAGAGTTTAGTACGCTAAAAACTCTGCCTAGTATCGCACTTGGGATGCCAAGTCAAGACTTTTGATCCTACCCACATTCACGGAATTTTTGGGTTAATTGGACGCCCATACAATAACGATCTAGGGTTTTTACCGTAGGATAAATTGGCCAAATACTAGACTTCCATCTGAAATTAGAACCCTAGGGCCAAACGTTATCGGCCTAGTAAGGTTAGGGTTGGGTTGGGTCAAGAGGACATCCCAAACCCTACATCTTGACCAAGGAACATCATTTGATGGGAGAAATGATCACATAAGTTAGGTGTGACACTTGTCTCGTACAATAAGTTGCAACATCGCATGGCTTTGTGTTTAAGTCACAAGATAGATTTGCCACTCTTTAGAACAAGGGTTGGTAGGATCTAAGTACAAGTTAATTGGCAAGAGGATGAGTAGTCATCTTGTTACATCACCTTTTGTGAGGCTAAGTTGCCAAGTTAGGGTAACTATGAATTGCCTAGCAAGAAATTGACAAATCAAGTTAGAGCGACACAGTCGCCAGGATCTACTATCTTAGTTAAGGTACCTAAGGTGTCTGCTAATTTGGGTTGACAGGGTATAAACCCTAACCCAAGGATAAAAGGGTAAACAAACAACAAAACCCTTGGGGATCTTGCTAAGTCATAATCGATCTTGGATCGAATGTTGGATGCATTCGGAGAGAAGGATTCACACCTTAGTAGTTGGCCAAACAAACGACCATTGGATTGATTGTGTTTGTATAGTTAGGAGTACTATTTGTACTTCTTTGCTCAAAGGAACTAAAGATGGAAAAATAATTAATGCTTTAGGTTGAAGGCCTAGAGGGAGAGGCAGCATCAGTTACCCCCGACTGTCTGCCTAACCCTAATCAAGGGGGTTGTTAGCCTCACCGGGTACATGGACCGAACCCGTCGCGAGAGGTCTCTCTGTGGGTGATACTTGGAGCAGGAGGACGCTTGGGTCTAGCCATAAATCCCTTGCATTTGATTTACAATGTTTAGTGCATTCGCTTGGGTCTGGCCAGTGCATTTGATTTACAATGTTTAGTGCATGCCGATTTAAATCCCTTGCCTTCGAATCCTATACAAGAGGCTGACGTGACTTGGGATTGGATCTCGAGGCTCGCATACTAGTCTACGGGCGGAATCTTGGAATAGCGATCCCTGAGGATTGCTGGATTGCCTTCGGGTACATTATGGATTGCCTTTGGGTGGATTATGGATTGCCTTCGGGCGGATTATGGATTGCCTTCGGGCAGATTATGGATTAGCCTATGGGTTGGATTATTATGATGTATTCCAAGGACTGATAAATAAGATCAATTGTTGAAAAGAAACTTGTTTGACATTGTTTTTCTATGTCAGTGCTTAAATTACGTGAAGGAGCCGATGAATAGTTGGAAAATTAAGGAAGCCGTTTTTGCTTGTCAAACTAAATGTGGTAGGTAATTAGACAACTAAAGCAACCCCAAGGAAAGTGCTGTGGATGTGGCCATGGGTCCGTCCTACGGAAGGGTGGTCCCCATTCGCCAAGAACTTTTCTCAAAGGAAATTGACAGCAAGGAACAATGACTTAGAATCTAGGATACTAGAGTCCCGATTTATGTTGTTTTAGGGGAATGGAATGGGACTATGCCTTATGGGCAAAGAGGTCGAGCTTTGCATCCCTCTCATTTCCCATTCTCCTTGAACCAAGTGAAGCATGAATCCGCTTCGACCCTGATGTTTCTGCGTAAAGTAGATCGCCTGGGGGTTTGATGCTACTGCCGTTTTAGGAATTTGACCACTAGGAAAACCCTGATTCAAGTCGGTCCTAAGTGGGAACAGCCGGAATGCTTTCACTTTGTGGCAGACTCGAGAAGACCTAGATCACAAACCCCGTGACATTCCGCGGGAGTGTCGGAAGGTGCTTTCTAGACTCTCTTCCCGATGGGCTCCTAAGATGTGTCCTACGAGAGAACAGGTGGACACATTACACCCCCTCCTTAAGGAAAAGGTTGATAATTTCCTTATTTCCTCCCCCTATTTCCAATTTGAGAGAGGGTGTGTGGTGTGAGAGAGAGAAAGGGAGAGAGAGAGAGGGAAAGAGAGACAAAGAGGGAAGGGGAATTTCATATCAAGGGAGAGAGAGAGAGAGAGAGAAATAGAGAGGGAGTAGAGCATCGAGGGAAATTTCCCTCTTGGAAGGAGTTCAAGTACCCTCTCTCCCCATCACTATTTTCGAGATCTCTCCATCAGCTGCCCTCTAGTTGGCAAAAAGGTTGCGGAAGTCAAGGCAAAGCATAGGGAACTTCCGCACAAAGGAGTGCTCCGAGAGAAGTGAAGACCTGTATTCCAAGCTTCAAAATGGCGTATTCCAAGCTCCAAAATGGCCCCGAAGTGCAAACTCTCCCAAGTGATCAGAAAAGGCACAACCATAGAAGGAGGATCGCGGAAGGATGCCATCGCTAACATGAATGGGTTTTTGGGTTTAAACGCTAATTCGACACTCCAAAATCAGGTACTGTTACAATTTCTAGTCCTTTGAACAGAAGAGTAAAGCATAATCATCGTAAAAAGAGATCATACTTTTGCATCGTGTAAATTGCTTAACTAGAAGGGTAGTTGTAAAGGCTTAATGAACATGATTTTCCATGAGTCGGTTAAGCATCTATGGCTTTTTTTAGTTCTAAGCCGAGTATTAAGTTCAAATTTTTGCAAGTGCATCTTAGGGCCAATGTATATAAATATACCGTGTAAGTCATTTGCATCCTATAGACAATTAGAGTGAATTAACTTGCAACTACATTAGGCATGATGAATTCATGTACCTCGCATAAAGAAAAATATAAGTCACAATTTATGAATTGCATAAGTTCATTAAGATGAATTTCCAAGAAAGAAAGCTCTGCATAGGTTCATCAGCTTAGGAAAGACTTGCATCTAGATTTGCGTGGCATCATGGATAGTTTTGGTTGCACTACATAATAGGGATTCACCTTAAAATATACATTTAAGATGTGCATGCGAATTGCTAAGCTTAATTGCAAGAGGCAATTTGGTAAATGAAATCCTATAGTATGAGTAAGGCTAGGGTTTAACTCAGCTCAGTTAGGATTTAGTTGTAAATAAGTTAAACTATTGTTACAATCATATGTTGACTTAGAGTTAAGTAAACACGCTCTTTGGTCTCTATCCTAACAACTAGCCATGATGAGTCCAAAACACCCTTGGAGATATCATTTTTAGAATATGATACAACTCGAAGCCAATATAAGAAAACTCGAATGTTGTATCCATGGGAAAGAATGACCATTCACCATGTGACATTCGATGCTTGCAACAATTTAAGGATTTCAAAAGGGCTTAGTTTACTCTTGACTTGTGAGTGGAATGAACAAAAGTTCCCGTTATATTGAGGGAATGAAACCCTAGGGTAAACTTAGAAGCCTTGATAAAGTTCTAAGGTGGGAAAATGGTTACCAAAACTGACCAATTGAAATCCTAGTTTGAGTTATCTAAGACTTGTGACCTTAAGATAAGAACACCAGACTAAAGGTTAACAAAATTAGGAGATCTACCATCAAAAAACTATTGGATATAGATCTAATAGCATAATTGCTTGCTCCTATCACATAGGATTGAGGTCAGAATGAGGGTATTTTAGAATATGATACAGCTCAAAGCCAATACAAGAAAACTCAAATGTCATATCCATGGGAAAGAATGACCCTTTTCCATGTGACATTCGATGCTCGCAACTATTTAAGAATTGCAAAAGGGCTTACTCTTGACTTGTGCGCGGAATGAACAAAAGTTCCCGTTATATTGAGGGAATGAAACCCTAGGGTAAACTTAGATACCCCGATAAAGTTCTAAGGTGGGAAAATGGTTACCAATTGACCAATTGAAATCCTAGTTTGAGTTATCTAAGACCTATGACCTTAAGATAAGAACCCGGACTAAAGGTTAGGAAAATTAGGGGAACTACCATCCGAAAACTATCGGATTTAGATCTAATAGTGTAATTGCTTGCTCCTATCACATAGGATTGAGATCGGAATGAGGGTATTTTAGAATATGATACGACTTGAAGCCAATACAAGAAAACTCAAATGTCATATCCATGGGAAAGACTGACCATTTGCCACGTGACATTCAATGCTCACAACTATTTAAGGATTGCAAAAGGGCTTAGTTTACTCTTGACTTGTGAGTGGAATGAACAAAATTTCCCGTTATATTGAGGGAATGAAACCCTAGGGTAAACTTAGAAACCCCAATAACGTTCTAAGGTGGGAAAATGGTTACCAATTGACCAATTGAAATCCTAGTTTGAGTTATCTAAGACATGTGACCTTAAGATAAGAACCCCAGACTAAAGGTTAGCAAAATTAGGGGAACTACCATTTATAGATCTAATAGTGTAATTGCTCTCTCCTATCACATAGGATTGAGGTCAGAATGAGGGTATTCTCTATCTCTCGAAAGATTATGGAAGTTGATATCAAGGCAAGAAAAAACCCAAAAATGGGTGAACACTAAGCGTTCAAAAATAGGAACTCCACCTTAGCAAATGTGCCGAGCACTCACCTTCATTATTGTTCGTACTTGTAAATTTAGGAACACCATCTATGAAAGGATTTTATGACCCCAAACCCACAAAAGAAATTGGAATGATGAATCATGTTGAATTCATGGAGGGCGCGCCAAACCACCCCCAGCTGGCCACCAACTCTATCCAAGGGGATTCTAAATAACCATGATGGGAACATGGACCAAACCCACCACAAGAGGTCTCTCCGTGGGTTAGTTTGAACGTAGGAGGATGCTTGGATGCTAGGGGGCTCTAGCTGTAAATTCCTTGCCTCCGGGTCCTACTTAAATAATGTATGTGACTTGAGATGGATTCTCGAGGCCATGTTATTAGTGCAAGGGTGAAAACTTGGAGTAAATAAGATGCATCCTCACGGATTGGGGGAATTGTTCTTTTTGCACAAGACTTGTATCTCAGTTAAAATGCTAATATAAAGTTTACTTCCAGGGAACCTGTTCAAATTGTTTTTGTGTCAGTCCCATAAGTTACGCGAACAAGCCCTGTTTTCTAAAAGTTTTAATTAAGAAAGTTGATTCTAAATGTCACAATAAATGTGATAGGACCTAATTAGATAACTAAAGGATGCCTTTTGAGATAAGCGAGTAGGTGGAACCCTCGACGGATCCGTCCTATGGAAGGGTGGTCCCAGAGGATTGGGAGACTTCTCATAAGATTCAACCGTTGTACGAACTTTAGGTATTGTTAGGCTAGAACCCAATTCATGCCATTTTAGGTGATCAGAATGGAACTATGCCCTATGGGCAGAGAGGTTGAGTGGTGCATCCCTCTCGTTTCCCATTCTCTTTGAACCAAGTGTGGCATGGATTTGCTTCGGCTTGGGTATCTCCACGTAAAGTAGGATGTCTAGGCCTCGATGCTATAATGTTGTCAGTAGACTTTGACCACTAGGAACTCAAGTTTCAGGTTGATCCTAGTAGGTTCACACCACGAACGCTTTGTTGCGAGGTGGACTTGAGAAACCCTAGGCAACAAACCCTGTGACATTCTATGGGAGTGCCAGGCGGCATCACTTAGACTCGTCTCTCAATGATGGACTGCTAAAAGTGTGCCTAGACATCTGATAGGTGGGCACGTTACAATTGGTATCATAGCAAACCAATGAATAAAACAATTAGGATAGGAATAAATCTAAAAGATTAAAGTAATGTTTTCACAAGAAAATATTTTTTCTTTTACTCACTTATGGATTGTTTCCACTTCCAGACTTACAAGGCATGGAGCAGGTTCCTCGTATTTTATATCATGTTTAGGATGACTATGAGCTCTTCAAGTTATCATAGACGATCCAACATGATGGGAATCCTGGATCGACTCTACAACCCTTCACCACTATATGTGGAAAGGCTTTGGATTTGGAGCATGGATTGCTGCTACAGATACCAATCAACTCACCTATCTTCAAAACAATCTGAATAGACTAAAATGGTTAGAAGATTTGAAGATTACCAAGTTATTCATCTTCCATGATGCACGTGTGAACTCAATCCTACACATTGGATGCCAACAAGTAGAACATAATTTCTATATCTATGAGGAGGTGATCAAATTCTTGCTTGTTAGAATATCAAGCTCCCGTTACTCTTCAGTCAGTCTATCTTTATGTGTGTGAGGATACAACTATACACATATGTGACATTCAATACGTCGGTGTAGTTAGTGACTTAACCACAGTTAGCCTTGGTTAGTCATACCTATGTGTGTAAGTCTCTTTAAGTTAGTATGACGGAAGAATAATGGAAGAAGAACAACAATGAGCTGAGGCTCATCTTTCGCTCCACTCTATCTCTCTCCCTCTCTTCCAACATGGTATCAGAGCTTCAACGCTTGAAGCCTAAAGGCTTGGCAGTGGCCATTTGACATCAAGACATTAGATTTGAAGAAAACATCATCAAAAGGAGACTATTCTTGCATCCCATTTTTTTGTAGAAGCTATATCTTGCTACAGAAATTCCTCACAGATTTTGAGATATTTGGCACATACCTATGCAGACCAGAAGTTTATTGCAGTAAACTGCTGGTGATTCCAAGGCACTAGTGGCTTTCATCCTAACAATGTATATGCCCTTTTTATCATGCATTTAATCATGATATTGGAGTGTTAACTACTCAATTTTGGAGCTTATTTGTAGATTGGAAATAGTGAACTGGTTGTTGTCCTAAATTTGGAAACAATATATCTACAAGGTTGAAGCATCTATGATGCTTATTTGCTATTGACTGCTTAGATCATACCACTTGAGTGGTAGATACTTTTTGGGATATTGTGAGTGCTAAAAGTCCAAATTTTGAACTGATTTATTGCTAGTCATACTAGGGTATTGACTGGTTATTGTCTGCAGGAAGGATACATATCATCTTCACTTCACATACATGCAATATATTCTTATCGGTTGGACATGTATCAACTTTTGCATAGAGTGGAAACTGAATGAGATGTTTTAATAGAGAAAATACTGTTGGTTATAGTAGTGGGCTGGCTGTATTTGGTACTACTACTTGCACACAGTACAAACATTGATACTTGTATGGATATAGTTTGTTGCTGGGATGTTTTTCCACTACCATATAATGTTTTGAAATGATTTGAGCTTGTTTTATGCTCACTTGACTATGTTTTTTCATTTTTGGAATACAGTTTGCAGCAAACAGGTTGTCAGGAAAACTATCATGAATTGCAAGAAACTATCCTGTGTTAGCTTTCATTGATGCAAATAGAGAGCAACACACAGAGTGAAGCAACATGCTTCCTCTCTAATTCTCCTCATTTACTGAAAGAACATGAGTTAAGTATTTACAAGTCCAGAAGGACCATTCACACCAACCATAAAGACTAGAGTACTGACTTATTTAATATACCTAACTAATATAGCTAGACTGGTTGTGTCTAGCTCATGTCGGTCAAACACATATGAAAGAGCTTGATATTCTAACACTCCCCCTCAAGCTCAAGAAAGCATCTGTACTCCAAGCAGCTGTCTAAAATCACAGAACTTATCTTTACCCAAAGACTTGGTAAAGATATCTACAACCTGTTCATCCGTCTTTACATGCATAAGATCCACTCGTCTTGCAAGAACCATCTCTCTGATGAAATGATAGTGTACCTCTATGTGTTTCGTCCTCGTATGATAGACTAGATTCATAGCCAGGAGTACACTACTCAGATTATCACATAGTAACTTCACTGGAGCATCTACCTGTATGTCCAAATCAACTATAAGCTTGAGTAGCCATAAAATCTCACATGCTGCCAATGTAGCCCCCCTGTACTTTGCCTCAGTACTCGACAAAGCAACCATAGGGTGATTCTTGCTACTCCAACTAATCATGCCGCTACCAAATCCAAATGCATATCCACTCGTAGATCTATGGTCATATGAGCAACTTGCCCAATTTGCATCCGTGTATCCAATCAATATCAAGGGCTTATCTCTGACATAGAACATCCCATACTCTACAGTGGACTTAACATATCTCATAATGCGTCTAACTGCATCCAAGTGCGGCTATCTAGGCTTCTATATAAACTGGCTTATGAGCCCTACAGCATAGCTCAAGTCAGGCCTAGTAAGAACCATCTGCCTCACATCCTCTACTTCATCCCTAGTGTTCATGTCTAGCTTGACATTCTGATCAAGAGGTGTATCCAATGGTTTGCATTAAGCCATGCCATACTTCTTTAGCATCTCCATGGCATAGTGCTTCTGCATTAGCCATAAACCATTTTCAGCTCGAACTACCTCAATGCCCAAGAAATACTTCAGTTCTCCTAGGTCTTTCATATCAAATTCAGATTTCAGCATCTTCATTACATACTGTATACCCAAGTCATCATCACTAGTGATAATCAAATCATCAACATATATGACCAACGCTACCAAGCCACTGTCAGTCTTCTTCGTAAAGAGGCTGTGATCAGCCCTTCCAACAGCAAAACCCAATCTCTGCAAGTAGTTACTGATCCTAGCATGCCAAGCTCTTGGAGCCTACTTTAGCTCGTACAGTGCCTTTTTCAGCCTGCATACATAATGCTGAAAATCAAGGTGAACATACCCTTCCGGCTGAACCATATAAACATCCACTGCTAGGTCACCGTTAAGAAATTCATTCTTAACGTCCATTTGCTGCAATTTCCAGCCTTTAGCAGTAGCCAAAGCAATTACAGTGCGAATGGTTGCCATCTTGGCAACAAGGCTAAATGTTTCCTCATAATCAAGTCCATACTGTTGGGCATACCCCTTTGCGACCAACCTGGTTTTATATCTCTCCACACTGCATCTAACTTGCATTTGATTTTGTAGACCCATTTGCATCCAATGGTCTTTTTCCCTTCAAGTAGTGGCACTAGATCCCATGTCTTATTTTCAGCCAAGGCATTCATTGTTGAGATATTGAGCTCCACTCGTGATATGCCAGGGTGACCGTTGTGTATTTATGTCACCGACTTGTCAGTTGCAGATGCGGTTAGTACACCGCCCATGAATAATAGCTAGATGATATCTATCCTTATCTACTCTAGTTCGTGGCTCAGTTAGTATGCCACCTTAGTTAGTTGAGTTTGTTTTGAGACCCATATATAGGGTTCTTCTATTTCTATGTACGAGAGTTCTTTTTGGCTTACACAACTAAGAAGAGGAAAACTGTTTTCAGCCTCCATCTCTGTGTGTATTCCCCCATTGTGCAAGCAAGAAAGCTTCAAGTGAGACTCCTTCCTTCTCTCCCACAATCTTGACATTCATTTCTTTGTCCATGGCTACACACCAGTTCTCATCTTTCACTGCTTCAGCATATGTACCTGGTTCTTTGATCTCCATCACTTTTTTTATGTAAGCATAATGCTTTGCAGAGTAGACACCGTATGTCGACCTGTCAACAGGGTATCTGACGCTCTGCGAGCATCTAGGCTGTGGTGCACTACTCGATTCCCCTCTCTCATGAGGCGGAATGTACCTGCTCTGCCTCGTGCCAGGTATATAGATAATATCAATAGATTCATAGCCAGAAGTCATTCTCTCAGGTGTCATCATACCAGATGCATCCTCAATAGCTTTCTCTTTTCCTTTGTTGTCCAAGATATCATGTCTCCCCCTCACTAACATACTGGTGTCAATGGACGGTGAGCTCCTCAATCTCCTTATCCATGGAGATACTGTTTGACTACTAGGTCCTGTCATAGTAGTGCTCTGCTGCAAATCAACTGTAGATACATGAGTGGAAGTCATATCGGATGGCACTACAATTGGTGATACATACCAAGAGCCCATCTCATCAAAGATGACATCCTTGGTCACCAAAGTCTCCCTGGTAGAGTGATCATAGCATTTGTATACCTTCTTCTGCTGCGAATATCCAATGAAAACACACTTATGCTCTTTTGGATCCAGCTTCTTTCTTTTCTCATCTGGAATATGCACATAAGCAAGACAACCAAAGACTTTCATGTGACTTACATCCAGCTTATAGCCATACAGCCTCTCAAACGGTATCATCTCGTGAATACCTGCAGTGGGAGTCCTATTCAGCATGTATATGGCTGTCGTAACAGCCTCTGCCCAATAATAAAGTGGCATTTGCTTTTCGTTCATCATGGCCCTAGCAGCTTCCATCAGAACCGTGTTCTTTCTTTCAGCTACTCCGTTCTGCTGCGGAGTGTAGCTGCAGGTTAGCTGCCTATACGAATGTCATTTTCAACCAAGAAATCATCAAATTCATTTGATATATACTCTCCACCATTGTTAGATCTCAAGCAAGAGATGTAGCACTCAAACTCCTTCTCAACCTGTGCTTTAAATTGATAAAAAACAGCAAAGACCTCATCTTTTGTTTTCAATATGTAAAGCTAGGTATAGCGACTATAGTCTTCAATGAAAGATACATAATATCTGGAACCTCCCATAGATGCATTATGAGCTGGCCCCCAAACATCAGAGTGCACTAACTGCAATGGACGTGTACTCTGCCTTACATGCCTGACAAACAGCAATTACTGAACTGGAAAGCATCGCATACATGACCAATATCTTAATATTGGAACTTGGGTAAACCTGTAACTAGTTGTTTCTTCTGCATAATTTGCAGCCTTTGCAAATTAACATGCCCCACTCTCTTGTGCCATATTTCCAAATCCCTAACAATGCCAGAACCATGGGCAAACATAGATGAATTCAACTCTAGCAAAGAAGCATCAAGAGTAAACATTTGGCCATTCCTGTGACCACAAGCTATCAACTTGCATCCATTGCCAAACTCTTCAATAAAGCAGCCATGTTTATTGAATCTAACCTACAAGTTCTGCTCCACCGACAGACAATAGGCTCTTCGTAATCGATGGGACATGCAATACATCATGCAAATTTTTCTTTCTACCATCATGAACCACAAGAGGCACTTTGCCTTTATGCTCAATGCTATGCTGCATGTCATCACCTGTGCATACATAGCCATGCTTTTCAGCCACCATATCCGTGAACCAATCACCGTGAGGGGTCATGTGATTCTGATGGGACCTCAAATGGGCCAGCACTGGCTATAGCACTAGCCGGACCTCATGCTCATGACACAAACACCCTCACGGCCTCACGGACTAGGAGAGTCAATCTAATGCTAAAGGACAAACTGCCCTAAAGCTTAATTCCTGTGTTTATAGTTCATAGTCCAATGTTTCCCTAAAGCTCCTCAGAGGGAGATCCCAAAGTACTTAGTCATAAAGCCTCGTCACACACACACAAGAGGCACTCCACCGACTAATAGTCGAAGCCCCACTACAGCTCTCCTATATCTCAGGGATTGGCCCTTTGATGCGCTGCTAAACATATAACACATACCAACACAAACTCCTCTCTTTTATATTTCTCGTATTTCTAGGAGATATACCATGCTTCCTCACTTCACAGTCCCTTAGGAACCCAACCCTCTACCCTACGGCAAGGGATAACCTCACACTCTCAATCATGGGTCAAAGTCCTAAGAAAACAATTGCTATGCAGTCCAGGAGATTTTCCTTTGATACCATGAACCATGCATAGTGCATAATGTGAATGGTTTAATGCACAAATAATAGAAAATCAGCATTGTGCATCGTGCGCAACCAATCTTTTCATGATTTCCATGCTAACGTTTATGTATTGAAATGAGGAGAGACACCGAGCCTTACGCTCATGCTGCCTTTTCTTTTATCTTAAAACAACGTCCTATAACCATGATGCAACACATAAATCAGATTTAAGATTGTACTTTGACGCTCAAACTCTCCTCTCACCCTACCGTTTAATGTTTTGCAATCGTTGATAGATGTAAGAATCGTTTTATGTGTATTTCTTTGTAGAGAAAGCAATAAATACGGACAAAAACATAGAAATGAGGGTAAATCGAGGCTAACCTCATGCTCTACCTTCATTATACATTTCACAAACACTTATGTAATTTTCTAGAATTTTCTTTTTATCGTTTCCTAATTTTCTCCCATTTAAAACCCAATTTTCACTATTTTAGGTATTTTTCTTCTATTATTTTCAATAAAAAATGACTAGAAATTGAGATTGATTATGGGTTGTGGCCCTTAGGTTCATTGACAGCAAAATTTCAAGTTTTATTGATGTTATATCTCATGTTTCCCCTTTATTTTGCAAGAAACCCCCATTTTGCCTCTTAAACGCGTGTTTTATGGGTTTTATACCATTAATTTCAGTCATAACACTTATGATTTTCTGATATTTTGAGCATAAACTGATCAAAATCATAGCAAACAACAACGTAATGCATAACTAGCCCATGGGAACAAATATTCATGAAGCAAATTGCATAAAACATCAATTTCCTTTGAAAAATAATAATATTACCGTTCTTTGTAGGTTGCGGGTTTTTATTTGCCATGTCTCGGGACTAGTTTCCAGCAGCCTTTAATGTTCATGACAGCCCGAAATCAGTAATCTACCCTCCTCTTGCATCACGGAACAATCGCATCTCGATTGGACAACAAGCATATGTCGATCCTTCTTCTTCCCACATGAATCTTCCCATCTCGATTGGACAAGCATCCGTCGATCCTTCTTCTTCCCACATGAATCTGCCTCTAGAAGAGAGAGAGGGAGGAGAGAGAAATATTGATTTTTGTTCTCTCTCTATAGCCCGCCATTGGACTCGCGAAGACCGGCGACACGGAGCAAAGGACTAGTGTACCAGCCCTGCCTTATCATTGCCATGGCTTCTTTGCAGCCACGAAATCGATTTTTGGGGGTGGGGGGCGCCATTTTTCGCCGCATTGATATTCTTCACGACATGCGGCCCTCCTTTTCGTTGGGGGTGGGGAGTCCCAAGAGGCACCCCCCTTGGCCCCCAACTTAGACACCCTTTCATTTCTGGCCTATTTTGTTGGCACCCTCCTGGGTTTTTCCATATTTCTCGCGTCCGGCATCCGTTGATATTCATAATTTTTAGCTATTTTTAAGCACTTCTCAGCATCAAAATTCCGCTTGCATTGGCAACCACGGGATAGCGTGACTCAGCCAGTCGAATCCCACTGTAGATCTGCACAAAACAACCAAAGGAAGCATCAAGCTGATACAAAATAGATACATACTAAACACAACATAACGCTCACCCTACCCCCTGACAGAACCAAGGCATGACATCCACAAGGAGTAGGCCTAGCATAATCTGATAAAAGGTCCGAAGCTAGTCGCTAACCAACTGCTCCAACATGACCAAACTAAGAAGAACTATCAAAGAGGTTGCCCTAAGTGGTGGTTTGAACTACCTACCTAACTAAGGACAACACAACCAGGAGCTCTTACTAGTCCAGGACTCCTATAGCCTGATCAAGAAGTATTTTCTTTTAGCACATTTCTTCTTTTAGGGCTTTTATTTTCTTAACATACTCGAGCATGTAAAAAGGAGGGAGCTGAGTGTAGTAACCCAAGGAGAACAGGGCATCGGCCTTAGGACCTGTCTCGGTACCCAAGAACCTACCAAGCCCTCGCAAGGTGACATTGAATCCTTTTTTGACGCTCACTTTTATTTTCGCTCCAACCTTCCTTACTTTCTTCTTTTCCAGCAAGATGCCACCCCTAGGAAGACAAGGCATCGGCCCCGGGTCTGACTCGTCCCCAAGAACCTACCAGGCCTTCGCAAGGCGATGGTCAACTGCTTATAGATTTTTCCGTTCTTTTATTTTCGTTGCTAGGGGTTAGAACCCCTTTTTACACACCTTTGTATAAATTTATTATCTTTAAGATATTCAAGGTTTCTTTTCCTTTATCATCATTATTTTTCTTCTGGCAGGCTTCTCTAACTACCTCACAACTAACAAGAACTCCTAGAATGACTGCCTAGCAGGCTAGCAAAACAGGGTCACTAGAACTTCCTTCTAAAACAGGTCTTTTGATGTCGGGCAATGTCTTTACAGGAAGCAATGACTACTCCTACCTCCCTCAAACATACTGAACCAAAACCTCGGGACTTTATGCCTTGGACACTGGTCCCCAACAAGAAAAGAAAAACCCCTTAACAAGTACACAAACATATATAGCATAAAAACCACAATACTCATAAAGGAAAGATATCACCTAGATAGGGCCACGAGAAGCTTTCACGCAACAAAAGGCTGCTTCCAAGCTCTTCTTCGAACCTGTCTAGCACAAAACTCAACCAAGAAACCATTAACCGCACCTACACTAAACAGAAAACTGGCCCTCTTGGCCTAATGAAATAAAACATTCAAAACCTTGAAACACGGGCCCTCTTCGCCTAATGAGATCAAACAAAATAACACCTATACATCCTTCCCTGGAAGAATCCAGATATACAATAATAGGTTCCTTTCCAAGGAGGAAAAACAGGCTCGTAGCCCTAAACTAAATGCATAAGGTTATGACCCATCCCTCTTGCATAGATAGCAAGACGCGTACGCATAGCATGTTGTCTAATAAACCTATGGGTCCAGGATAATAATAGTAGATTGGTCTCGGCTAGTCTTTGCATCACCCATATCAACCAGCATCTGCCATATATAGCATGCTCTGATAACATTCCCCACAAGCGACCGGGTCCTGTTTCATCATTGATCACAATATCCAAATTAGGACCACAATTAAAGAAAAGGTCTTCCTCATAAGTAAGATTTGCCAGTGAATTCGCAAACTGATTCCAGTAACATGGAATCAGCTGAAAAGACACTCTCTCAAACTCCTCAAGTAGGGTCATAGCAGTTCGATGATACATACAGAGAATGGGATTCCGCACTGTGTATGTCCCATCTAGCTGATTCAGGATCAACTCGGAATCCCCTTTTACTAACAACCGACGAATACCACCTTGTTTGGCAATATGCATTCCCATAATCAAGGCTTTATACTCTGCCATATTGTTAGTGAATCCTACCCCGAGATAAGCAGCTAACTT
The DNA here is from genome assembly GCF_053477565.2 of Lygodium microphyllum. NCBI lineage: Eukaryota > Viridiplantae > Streptophyta > Polypodiopsida > Schizaeales > Lygodiaceae > Lygodium > Lygodium microphyllum. The sequence continues at coordinate 34,341,236 of NC_141138.1, read as the reverse complement.
CATCGTAACTCTACGTCGGGGATCTGGGATTACTACTCCAACACTCCCTTTTTTATTAGGGCCCTTGGACGCTCCGTCAAAATATAATGTATACGTCCACAATGGGTTTACACAGCTAGCCATCACGAACCCCTCTACTCGTAATTATGGTAATCAAAGTTTAGCATGTTGAGAGGATGAATTGACGGCTCCATCCCACCTTCTTCATTAAACTCAACAGGGATACTCGTCAACAGTCGTAAGCAGTGATGGCAGAAGACTTTAATCTCCCACACAAAGGTTCTGTCTTCTTTCTCAATCACTTTGTATCCTTTGCTCCACCAGATAAGTTTCCCCTTATGGTATCTCTGCTCCAGATATGGGTGCTCCAAGTAAGGGATTAGCCGACCCATCAACCGACTTTAAGCTCTTTTGCAAGTCTCAAATCATCCCTAGTATAGACCTGCAATGCATTTCTTTTTTATTAGCATACTTAGAAATAATAAGGTTTAATCCTATTAAGATTAACCTTATTTTTAAACTCTACTCCCTATAGATCAGCTAATAGAACTGTAGACCTATTTTTCCCTAGCCTAACAATCTTGTAGGGGCCATCCCATTTAGGTTCCAGCTTCCCTGGAAACAACTCCCTATGCGCATCGTAATACGGAACGAATTGGCATTTTTTAAAGGTATATTTCTTCGCTCTAAGGTCATGCAACTGCTTCATTCGACGCTTGGCTACCTCCCGGTGTAATAAGCTCTGCAACTTCAGCTCATCCAGGTGGGCTATGGTCGTGAAACGTTCAAAAAGGGAATCCTCATCCCCCAAAGAATGGTTAATTGCAAACCATATGGTTGGCAATTCGATTTCAAGGGGTAACACACACTCTTCCCCATAAACCAATTTGAATGGAGTATGGCTGGTAGCTCGCTTGAACGTTGTATCGTACGCCTATACTGCCACATACAACTTCCTGTCCTAGTCTCGTTTCTTCTCAGAGACTATCTTAGACAAGATCCCCACAAGCTGTTTATTACTACTTTCAACTTGCCCATTTGCTTGCGGATTATAAGGAGTCATTTTATTGTGCTTGATTTGCCAAGCTTCAGTCAAGCTTTTGATCACCTTATTCAGAAAATGGGTTCCACGATCCCACACTAATTCTTTCGGTGGACCGAAACAGCAGATAATCTGCTCTAAAAGGAAACTTGTAGTCTCTTTTGCATTGTCTTGCCTCGTCGCCCGCACTTGTGACCATTTTGTAAAATAATCAGTTGGCGACTATAATATACCTCTTTTGGGTAGTAGACGACGGGGTGATAGGACCCACGAAATCAATGCCCCACTTCGCAAATGGAAGGATAGCCATGATAGGTGTAAGTGGACGTTTCCTATTCTCTCTACTGTCATGTCTTTGACATGTATCGCATTTCTTTACATATTCAAAGGAATCTTGGAAGATGGACGGCCACCAATATCTAGCTCTTAACGCTTTTTGCACCGTCAACTGTCCTGCAAAGTGCCCTCCACATGCAGAGTCATGACTCTTCTAAGATAAAAGGAACCTCGTCAAGCATCACACATCAGTGGTAAATATCATCAACACCCTGTCGATACAGTGTTCCTGCGATCAAGGAAAACTTCAATGCATGTTGTTTGATTTTCCTCTTTTCAGACTTTGACAAACCAGCTCCAGTATCTCCTGTTGATAGATAGTGCGTAAGAGTAGCATACCAAGATGGGATAGAAGCTGTATCAATTTTAAACATTTCCTCAATATCACTTCCTTCAGCCAAAGTCTCTTTTGGCTCCCCGAAATCCACAAGGCATTCCACAATACCCTGCAGCCTCGGTGACTTACTCTTAATCTCATAATCAAACTCCTTCAAAGTGATTAACCACTTTGCCAAATGATCAGGCGGCTGTAGCTTATTCATAAGCAATCTCAGCCCTTTCCCCTTCATATAGAACACTATCTTTTCATAGAGGATGTAGTGCCTGAATTTCTTAGTCCCAAAGACCATCGTCAGACACAACTTCTCCATGTAGGTATAATTGATCTCTGAAATGCCCAATTTCCGACTAGCAAAAGCTATCGGATGATACCACTTCTCCTCCAAGATTTGGGCTAAACAACAGCTTATACTATGCATAATGGCTACTGAAAATATGTAGAACACCTCACCCCTTTTAGGTGCTTTTAAAATGGGTGCTTTTACTAGCTCTTGTTTCACATCCTCAAAAGCTACCTTATAAGGGTCGCTCCACTCAAATGAATAGCTAAAGGATAATAAATTCGTTAATGGCAATGTTCTTTCTGCCAAGGCATTGATAAACCTTTGATAGTACCCTATCGATGACAGAAAGATGTGAACCTCTTTCGGAGTGTGTGGTGGACTCATAGCGACTATGACCTTGATCTTTTCAGGGTCAGTTTGCGATCCCTATACTGAACTGGCCACATGGCCTAGCAATAGCCCATAAGGTACTCCAAAGACACACCTCCGTGGGTTAAGAGTGATACAAAATTGTCTGCAACACTCAAAGCATTTTCTTAAAATAATCAACATCCTTTCCCTTACAATGGCTACTCCCAGGTCATCAATAACTACTTTCAACTCATCTGGGGAGATGTCACCAAAGGTCTTTTCCGCTATTCGTTGCCATGATCCAGGTGCATTGCACAAACCAAAGGCCATCACATGGTACGTAAAAGTACCGAAGACCATAATAAAAGTTGTTTTCAACTTGTCTTCCTCTGCAATTGCCATCTGGTTGTATCCTGCAAAGCAATCCATGAACGAATATATCTCTCTACCTGCTAATTGATCCAAAATCTGGTCAATAAACAACAACGGGTAGTAATCTTTAACCGTCTGCTTATTCAACTATCTACAATCTATACATGATTGGATGTGTTTATTTTTCTTCTTCCTGATAACAATTGGTGAACACCATTCTGTGAGTTGTACAGGAAAGATTAACCTAGCTTTTCGTAACTTTTGTAACTCCTCAAACAACCCGTCCCTCAATTCAAAAGGCATACGCCTTACCTTCTGACGCACAAGACGACTACCTTCTTTTACAGGAATATTATGAACAGCTAGGCTGGGAGGGATGCCTCTCAGCTCATCGTAACTCCAAGCAAAGATATCGCGGAATTCTTGAATCAAGGACACATATTCCTCCCTTTCTGTTGAACTGAGCATGGAACCTAATTTAATTGGCCGCGAATCATTCAGCGTGCCAAGGTCTAACTCAATCACATCCACATCTCTTATCCTATCTTGCGGTTCTATTGGCTCATTTAGAGTTATCTGATAGATATCCTCTGTAGTGGACCCCTCTTTAGATTCATCACTAGATGATGTCTCACTACCAGATGGATCATATGCTGTCTCTAATTCAGTAGACGATAAAGGAGCTCTCTCACTTTGAGGAGACTCAGGATAAGCATCAACTATTACTCGATTAGCACCTCTACCTAGAACCACACGACCGACGGGTATATCGACTTGACAATCTGTTCGTAAGATCCAAGGCCTATCTAGCAAAACTTGATAGCTAGGACGTCCTGCAAATCTTATCACCCTATAGTCCAAGAAGCATTCTACACTTCCCACTATAACATGGACCTTAGTAACGCAACCTTCTGGTTGTCTTAGACTATCATTAGCCATTCTCAGAAGGGTGGAGCTGTCTTTCTAGATGCCTAGACCCAACCTCTCCATCAACTCTCAACTCATGATAATGACAGAGGATCCAATGTCTACAATGGCATGTTCCACTAATATTCCATCTACATAAGTTGTAACCCTAGGGTAATTCTTTTCAGCATGGTCAAACCAATCTTCCCCTACTCGTGCTATGCCCAAGGGTTCTACAATATACCCAATATGTAGGATCTTCTTAAATTCCTTGCGTACTCCTGGAGATAATTTGATCAATTGCAAGAGATTCACATTTGGTTTGACTTTGCAAAGAGAACTTGCTAAATCAAAGTCATGATAAGTGGCCAAAGCTCTCTTTTCTCGCCAAATCATCCTCTCTTTTGGTCTTTGGACCGGTTTTGGTGCTTCTTTCTTGGCTCTTGCCTTCTTTCTTGGCACTTCCTCATCCTTCTTAGGGTCACCTTTTCTGTCAACCGGCCTTAGCAGTCCCCCTTCTATGCTAGAATTCTGGAGTTGCGTCCCCTTATCCCCTTGTTTAGGGTTTGCTTCAACCGGTTTTGTATTATCTTTGTCAACCTCTTTAGCCTTTTGGCCTCTTATCACGGCTCTTAAGTTAGAGGTTTCAGCATCATGGACTCATACAGCCTCAATAAGGCTGACTCCGTTGCCTTGTGGCAACTCTTCTATAGTTGTTTTTCCCCTCTGCAATAGTTGCCTGGGTGCATCATTCTGCTGCAAGTTATTTCCTTGCACTCTATGATTCACTGGGCCCGGTTGTTTACTCCCTTGTTGGAGAGAACTAATCTTACTCCAACAAGTAGCAGCTAGATGGCCTAACTTTCCACAAATGTCACATTTCACATTTGGACAGTTTCTGGGGAAGTGCTCTCCACCACACCATTTACAACTGAATCTAGAGGGTCCACCCTCTTCAGGGCATCAACTCCCTATCAAATTTTGTTGCTTCTTTAAGAAATTAATGTCGATGGCTATTTGTCGATATTGTTTGGAGATCATATCGGTATAATGCTTCATCATGTCCTCGACTTTGCCAAGGACATTAGATGCACTTGACTCGTAGCCGCGATCGTCGACTCGTCGTTCCATTGGCCTAACAATTTGATTTGGCATTGGCTGTTGACCCACAAGAACAACATTAGAATTTGAAACTTGGCCTCCAACATTTGGTGGAGCCAATTGACTTGCCATAGGCATAGTCACACTGGGAGGAGCCGGTAGTAAAGGTACATTCGAAACCATACTCCCTCTCCCAATAGGGTTAGTCATAGGCATCCCTTGACTTCCATTCGTCAATGGTAGATTGCCTCCAGGTACTAAACCCCCATTAATATTCATTCGAGAAGAGTAGGCCATTTGTAATCATGCTTCTACTCCCTCTGCCCGCGTAATAGCGGTATCTATATCTGCTAAGGCCACACTGCTCAATTGTACTTGGATATTAAAGTCCAACCCATGCAAAAAGTATTGCAGTTGGGCAGCTGGTGGAATGGGAATGTAAGTTTGCAACTTACGAAATACTTCCTTCAACTTCTTAGCGTATGCTTTCACATTCTCATGAGGATCTTGGCGCATTACATTCAAGACTCGCAACCAATATTGGCCACCTCTTTCAGGGGCATATTCCGCTCGAAAAGTTGCATAGAATTGATCAATGGTGGTTATGGTTCCAAACTCTATGCTGTGATACCATACCGTAGCCCTTCCTTTTAACGTCATATTGAAGAACATCATGATATGTCCCTCGTCTTGGATGCAATAATTGAACATCAATCTTTGAAATTCACAAATGTGAAATTGTGCATCCTCTTCTACTAACCCATTAAAAATGGGCAAGGGAACTCCTAAGCTAGTAAATCCGGCGTCCCTGCAGGAATTGCAATAGGTTGTGCCATGGTGACAATCGAATTAGCAATAGGAGCTTTAAATGACGGATTCACACCCCCACTTAAAGTGGGTAGACTTGGTAGAGGAGAGGAAGATCTTACACTTCCTCCTGCACCTAATGGAATGGGTGAAGTAGTTAAATGGCTAAGACCACTACTTCGTATACATACTGGACTACTCCTCTGAGGAGAATAACGGCTTACGATCTCTAACCGCCGCCTAGCCCTCTCAGCACGTTCGGCTTTTTGGATTTTGGCTTGACGGTCCTTGTTAGAGGACATAAACAAACTTCCTTTTGGTCCCTAGAAACCCTAGATCCAAAAACCACCACTTATAAGTGTCTCTCGACAGACGCACCACTGATGGGACCTGAAATGGGCCAGCACTGGCTATAGCACTAGCCGCACCTCATGCTCATGACACACAAATACCCTCACGACCTCGCGGACCAAGAGCATCAATCTAATGCTAAAGGAAAAACTGCCCTAAAGCTTAATTCTTGCGTTTATAGTTCATAGTCCAACGTTTCCCTAAAGCTCCTTAGAGGGAGATACCAAAGTACTTAGGCATAAAGCCTCGTCACATACACATAGGAGGCACTCCATTGACTAATAGTCGGAGCCCCACTATAGCTCTCCTACATCTCAGGGATTGGCCCTTTGATGTGCTGCTAAACATATAAGACATATGAACACAAACTCCTCTCTTTTATATTTCTCATATTTCCAGGAGATATACCATGCTTCCTCACTTCACAGTCCCTTAGGAACCCAACCCTCTACCCTACGGCAAGGGATAACCTCACACTCTCAATCGTGGGTCAAAGTCCTAAGAAAACAATTGCTATGCAGTCCAGGAGATTTTCCTTCGATACCATGAACCATGCATAATGCATAATGTGAATGGTTTAATGCACAAACAATAGAAAATCAGCATTGTGCATCATGCGCAACCAATCTTTTCATGATTTCCATGCTAACGTCTATGTATTGAAACGAGGAGAGACACCAAGCCTTACGCTCATGCTGCCTTTTCTTTTATCTTAAAACAACATCCTATAACCATGATGCAACACATAAATTAGATTTAAGATTGTACTTTGACGTTCAAACTCTCCTCTCACCCTACTGTTTAATGTTTTGCAATCGTTGATAGGTGTAAGAATCGTTTTATGTGTATTTCTTTGTAGAGAAAGCAATAAATACGGACAAAAACATAGAAATGAGGGTAAAACAAGGCTAACCTCGTGCTCTACCTTCATTATACATTGCACAAACACTTATGTAATTTTTTGGATTTTTTTTTATCGTTTCCTAATTTTCTCCCATTTAAAACCCATTTTTCACCATTTTTTGGTATTTTTCTTCTATTATTTTCAATAAAAATGACTAGAAATTGAAATTGATTATGGCTTTTGGCCCTTAGGTTCTTTCACAGCAAAATTTCAGGTTTTATTGATGTTACATCTCATGTTTCCCCTTTATTTTGCAAGAAACCCCCATTTTGCCTCTTAAACGCGTGTTTTACGGGTTTTATAGCATTAATTTCAGTCATAACACTTATGATTTTCTGAGCATAAACTGATCAAACTCATAGTACACAACAACATAATGCATAATTAGCCCATGGGAACAAATATTCATGAAGCAAATTGCATAAAACATCAATTTCCTTTGAAAAAAAATAATATTACCGTTCTTTGCGGGTTGTGGGTTTTTATTTGCCACGTCTTGGGACTAGTTTCCAGCAGTCATTAATGTCCATGACAGTCCGGAATCAGCAATCTACCCTCCTCTTGCATCACGGAGCAATCCCATCTCAATTGGACAAGCATCCTTCTTCTTCCCACATGAATCTTCCTCTAGAAGAGAGAGAGGGAGGAGAGAGAAAGACTGATTTCTGTTCTCTCTCTACAGCCCGCCATTGGACTCGCAAAGATTGGCAACACGGAGTGAAGGACTAGTGTACCAGCTCTGCCTTATCATTGCCATGGCTTCTTTGCAGCCATGAAATCGATTTTTTTTGGGGGGGGGGGGGCGTTTTTCGCCACGCTGATCTGCTTTACAACATGCCGCCCTCCTTTTTTGTTGAATTTGGGGATGGGGGGTCCCAAGAGGCACCCCCTTTGGCTTCCAACTTAGACACCCTTTCATTTCTGGCCTATTTTGTGGACACACTCCCGGGTTTTTCCATATTTCCCGCGTCCGGCATCCATTTTGCGATCTGTAAAATCCTGGGCATCCGTCTTGGCATCTTGGACTGGCCAGCAGCTTCCCTGACTCGCACAGGCACATGGGAAAATTACTAAAAATCCGCAAGTGTTGCACAGGCGTCTTTAGAGCACTTTGACGCTTGAAATCAGCTGCCGCCTTCGACGTTGAATATTTTTCTCTTGATATTTATAATTTTTAGCTATTTTTAAGCACTTCTCAGCATCAAAATTATGCTCTCAGATTCGATACCCTGAGTCAATGTACCACACTACATCATCAGATGATTTTTCAGCAGCCTTATCTTTGACATATTGCATGGTAAACAGTCTATCACCTGAGTCATCTGCTTGACTAGACGTAGCACAGTGTCCATGCTATTTTCCCTTCTGGTTTCCCTGCTTCTTCTAGCAGTCCTTCGCAATATACCCATACTTTCCGCAGTAATGACAATCCTTATCCTTATTCGAATTGTCAGACAAACACGACTGCTGCCATGAGCCTCTGCCACATGGGAGTTAGATCTCCCCTTGCCTCGAAAATTTCCACCACCTCTTGCATTTGATGATGGCTCATTACTATTACCATAGGATGCATTCTGCTAGCCTCCTCTGCTAGATCCATAACCCCTACCATGGCTACCATGGCCGCGCTGATTTGAGTAAAAAACTGCATTCTTATTCTTTGAACTGCTTGACCCTGTAGCTAAGCCAAGCTTCACCTCTTCATGAATCAATAATGCAACTAGCTCATTAAAATCAGGCATTTCAGCCCACACAGACACTGAAGTATCAAAAGACTTGTATTCAGGACCCAAGCCATTCAAAGTCACTACAACCATATATTCATCTTCAACCTGTGAACCAACAGATGCCAGTTGATCTGCTATGGTCTTAACCTCTGTGACATAATCCTGTATGGATCTGCTCTTCCTCTCCATGTTATTGAATTTCTGCTTCAATTGTATCTTCCTAGCACTTGTGGTTGTGCCATAGTATTTGACCAATATATTCCATGCATCTACTGGGGATTTACAGCTCATGATCTGCATCACCATAGCATCCGAGATACATAACGACAGCCAATGTAAAACCCTATGAGCTCTTTCCATCTAGGCTCGATGCGCTCGTCTTTGATCAGCTGTAGGATTCCTTTCTGGAACTTCAAGTTCAGCGTGAACACCTATCACTAAGTCCCAGTATCCTTTGCCTATCAGAAAGTTCTCCATGCGGAACTTCCATATTGCATGATTGTTGGTATCAAGCTTTTCTCCCACAATCTGGGTTATGTTATCAGTTCTATCAGCATTTGCCATGTTGTAGACCTTGCCTAGCTACCTGCAAACCAAGATCTTCTTAACAGTTCAACTTCAGCCCGCAACTGTTTATGATAGTTTTCTGCAATTAATTGTAGTAAAAAACCAAGGTATTTCAGCCCATTGACAACCTAAAATAGCCCACAAACAAGTGGCCTAACCTGTGGGTAAAATAATCAATACAAATGCTATGTATTTACTTCGGTTTGAACTCTTGCAACCTCACTGCCAGGGTACATACATGCAGTGTGAAAACTGTAATTATGTGAGTCACCAGCAGTGGTTTTAAGCCCAAAACTAAGTGGTATACATGTCATACATGTCCCAAACTTTCTAAGAGCGGAATTGTGGTGCCGGAAAGTGCTTAAAAATAGCTCAAAATTATGAATATCAAGGGAAAAATATTCACCGTCAAAGGCGGCGTCTCGATCTAGGACGATTTTAAGCATAAGCAGTCGACGGGCGCCCAAGTGACACGTCCAAATTTCTAGTAATTTTTCTGTCAGTCAGGACGGGATGTGGGAGCTGCATGCCTGTTCGGGATGCCGAGAGGGACGCCCAGAAATTTACAGCACGTCAATCGAAGTCCGTATGAGGAAGTGGCCCAAAAACCGGCCGGGTTGCCCAAAAGGGGGCCAAAATTGGAAATATCAAAAGGTGTGGATAGAGGGGGGTGACCTTTGGCGTCCCCCCCCCTAAAAAAAAAACGTGATGGAGGGGGGGCAGTTGCTTTCAGCCGCCGAAAAAAACACGCCCCCCTCCCCCCTCAAATGGAGATTTTGCTTGTCAAGCAAGCCACGGATTGAAGTATGCCAGGTTTCCACACTCATCATCCGCCCCGTATCGCTTCAAACCACGCAGGGAATGGCAGCCTATAGAGGGAGAGAGAAAATTAGTCTTTCTCTCTCCTCCCTCTCTCTCTTCTAAAGGCAAGTTCATGTGGGAAGAAGAAGGAAGAAGAAAGAATGATGGAGGCTTGTCCGGCATGGATCGGATTGCTCCACGGGCTGGAAATGGTGATTGGTGATCGTGCTGGACATGAAGTGCTGCTGATTTTCAAATTTACAGCCATGGATATGAAACCCAAAACACGCAAATAAGCGGTAATTCAAAATTTTCAAAGAAAATTTGAGGTTTTATGGCTTTTGATTGATGAAATGTCGTTCATGTGGGCTAGAAATTGTTTATGTTGCTGTTTTCCATGAGTACTTGCTGGTCATAATCAGAAAATCAGAAAAATATGCATCTTGTGGTTCAAAATAATATGCTAAAACACGTAAAATATGGAAAATCAAGGGAAAATGATGGTTTTGGGCATAGAATTGGGAAAGTGAATAGGAACACCAACTAAATCTTCAATTTTTCTGCAAGAAGGAACTAAGGGCCACATCCCATAACCTATCTTGAATTTTCAGTAATAAAATAATGCAAAAAATAAGGGAAAATACAAGGGAAATGGAGAAAAATCACTAAAAATAGGGGGAAAATGCATTTTGGGTGCAAAAAATTAGTGAAAATTAAGAGCAATGTTTGTGGGGACTGAAGCATGAGGATTTGCCTCAGTTCAACCCTACCTTCTTGTTCTAGTGTGGTTTTTCCGCTTTTTACACATAAAATGATGGCAAAATGCCCTATAAATCCATACAACGATGCAATATTTAAACGAGGGAGGGTAGGGTAGTTGAAATATGTCTAAATGCCGTGTGAGATGATGGAAAAGTTGTTGATTTCTATGCATAGCATTTAGGATAGATAATAATTATAAAATAAGAGCCTAGTAGCACGAGGGTTCCCTTGGTGCTAGGTTTGTGCAACGCCGCATAAGATCGGTAGTTGAAAATCATTGAAAGGATGTTTTCCACATGTGCACAATATTGATTTCATAATTGTTTGAGCACTTGGCATCCACAATATGCATAAATCATGGAAATATTTAAAGGTATCAAAAATCCTGGATGCACAACAATTGTTTTCATTAGGACATTGACCCACGTTGAGTGAGAGACAAGACACCCTAAGCCATAGGCTAGTCGTGGGGTCTAAGGGAAAGAGAAGTAAGGACAATGGTGCATTCCTGTATACAATTAAATGGTACCTTGAATGGATTTTGTGCGAAATGTCTATATGTTGAGCGACGCATCGAGGGGCCAATCCCCGAGGTGTAGGAGAGTCGCAGAGGGTTGACGGCATTCAGTCGTGGGAGGAACCCCATGTGTATGTGATTCGAGCCTTTTGGCTATGTGTAAGGGACTCCCTCTGAGGAGTAATATTGGGTAAGGATCAGTTGGACTACAACGTATTACAAACACAATGTTTAGGAAGGCAGAGATTTTGATAGATGCTCCTGGCCGCGAGGCCGAGGGGTTGTCTTGTGCGTAGTGACAGGGCTCGGCTAGTGCATGAGCCAGTGCCGGCCCGTTTTTAGGTCCCTCAGTGGTGCGTCTGCCGGGAGCCACTTAAAAGTGGCGGTTCTCAAATCCTGGTTGTTTAGGGACCAACTAGCAGTTTATGCCAAAGGATATTGAGATTGATCCGTTATTTATTGATAAGCATCGTCTAGCAAAAATCCAAAAGCAAGAAAGAGACGAAAGAGCTAGGCGACGTGCTGAAATTTTTAGGAGATATTCCTCTAAGCGTAGCAGTGCTGAACCCTTATGAGGGAGCTGATCTAGTGGTCTTGGGGCCACAAGCAGTAAGTTAGGAGAAGGTGGAAGCTCTAGTACTCCCCTTCCTTCTATAAGCCAGTCCACGTCAAGTGCGGGAGGTGTAACCCCACCGTACCTTATTCCTAGTGCAAATCCAATCCTCGTCATGGCGCAGCCTATTGCAATTCCAGCAGGAACGACAGATTTACCGGCTCTAGGTTACCCGCTACCCATTTTTAATGGGCTAGTTAAGGAAGATGTAGAACTCCACATTAGGGAGTTTCAAAAGCTGATGTTTAACTGTCGCATTCAAGAAGAAGGACATTTAATGATGTTCTTCAATATGACTCTCAAAGGAAGAGCCGATATATGGTATCATGGTTTAGAAGCCGGAACCATATTGAACATTGATGCATTTTATGGAGCTTTTCGAAGGGAGTTTGCCCCCGAAAGGGGTGGGCAATATTGGTTGCGTGTACTCAACATGACCCGCCAAGAACCACACGAGGATATTCGTGCTTATGCGAAGAAAATAAAAGAGGTTTTCCGTAAGTTGGACACCTCTATTCCTATCCCCGCAGCTGCCCAATTGCAATATTTCCTACATGGTTTGGACTTTAATATCCAATTGCAGTTGAGTAGTGTCCCCTTGGGGGATATAGATACTGCCATTACACGAGCACAAGAGGTGGAATCCCGACTACAAGCAGCCTATGCTTCTCGAGGCAATTCGAATATGGGTTTAGTATTGGGAAACAATATGGCAATGGCCAATGGCAGTAGTGGTCAAGGGATAGCGATGGCTAACCCTAATGGGAGAGGGAACATGATACAGAATGTGCCTTTATTACCGGCTCCCCCTAGCATGTCGATGCCTACGGGTAGTCAAATGGCTTCAAGTGGTGGAGGCCAAGTGGTCAATTCTAACACCATGCCTGTGGTTCAACAACCTGTGCCTAATCAAATTGTTAGGCCGATGGAATGACATGGTAATGACCAAGGCTATGAGTCAAGTGCTTCCAATGTTCTTGGCAAGGTTAAGGACATGATGAAGCATTATACCGATATGATTACGGAGCAGTATCGACAAATAGCTGTTGATGTCAACTTCCTTAAAACACAACAAAATTTGATAGGAAGTAGATACCCAAAGGAGGGTGCACCTTCGAGGTTTAGTTGCAAATGGTGTGGCGGGCAGCACTATCCAAGAAATTGCCCAAATGTTAAGTGCGACATTTGTGGAAAATTTGGCCATTTAGCAGCTACTTGCTGGAGTAAGATCAGTTCCCTCCAGCGCGGTAGTCGGCAACCAGGGCCTGTTAATCATCGTGCACAAGAAAATGATTCCCAGCGAGAAGACGGGCCTAAACAAATACTTCAACGACCAAAGACAACAGTGGAGGAGCTACCAAGTGGTAATGGGGTTAGTTTGATTGAGGTTGTACGCGTTAATGATGCTAAAACCTCTAATTTGCGAGCTATTCTTACAAGAGGTCAAAAGGGTAGAGAAGCCGACAAGGATAAGCCTGTTGACGGAAACCCTGAACAAGGCGACAAAGGAACGCAAGTTTTGGATCCTGCCATGGAAGGGGGACCTTTGAAGCCCGTAGAAAGTAGAGCCGAGAAGAAACCACCAAAGAAGAAGGTGAAAGTTAAAAAGGAGGCATTAAAGCCAGTTCAGCGACCTAAAGAGCGGATGGTTTGGCGTGAAAATCGAGCTCTATCAAACTATCATGAATTTGATTTAGCGAGCTCTCTTTGCAAAGTCAAGCCGGATGTGAATCTTTTACAGCTTATTAAGCTTTCCCCAGGAGTACGCAAGGAATTTAGAAAGATCCTACGTACTGGTTATATCGTAGAACCTTTGAGTATTGCGCGAGTCGGTGATGACTGGTTCGAGCATGCTAAGAAGCATTGCCCAAGGGTTGCAGCCTATGTCGATGGGATATTAGTAGATTATGCCATTGTCGACACGGGATCATCTGTTAACATTATGAGTTCTGAACTGATGGAAAGGTTGGGTCTTGCGATCCAGAAAGATACCTCCACAATTCTCAGAATGGCAGATGAGAGTTTGAGACAGCCAGAAGGCTGCATTACTAAGGTCCATGTTACTGTTGCCAATGTAGAATGCTTGTTGGACTTTAGGGTGATTCGTTTTGCAGGCCGTCCAAGTTACCAAGTATTACTCGGACAACCTTGGATCTTGCAAGCGGACTGCCAAGTGGATATACCCGTTGGTCAGCTAATATTCGGCAAAGGTGCCCAGCGTGTGATGGTTGATGCTTATCCTGAGTCCCCGCAGAGTGAGAGAGCTCCTCTATCTTCTACAGAATTGAAGACATTAGAAGATTTATCTGCCAGTGAGACATCATCAAGTGATGAGTCCAAAGAGGAATCCACCACAGAAGACATCTATCAAATCACTTTGAATGAGCCGATAGAGGGCCAAGAGCATATAAGAGATGCAGATGTTATCGAGCTAGACCTTGGTACGCCTGATGATTTGCGGCCAATCAAATTAGGTTCTATGCTCAGTTCAGCAGAAAGGGAGGACTATGTGGCCTTGATCCAGGAATTCTGTGATATCTTTGCCTGGAGTTATGATGAGTTGAGAGGCATCCCTCCTAGTCTTGCTGTTCATACAATTCCGTTGAAAGAGGGCAGTTGACCTGTACGGCAGAAAGGAAGGCGTATGCCTTTCGAACTAAGGGACGGCCTGTTTGAAGAGTTACAGAGCTTCGAAAAGCGGGTTTGATTTTTCCTGTGCAACACACGGAATGGTGTTTGCCGGTTGTGATTAGAAAGAAGAATAATAATCAAATCCGATTATGTGTAGACTTTAGGGAGCTAAATAAGCAGACAGTTAAGAACTACTACCCGTTGCCATTTATTGACCAGATTTTGGATCAATTAGCAGGTAGGGAGATATATTCGTTTATGGATTGCTTTGCAGGATACAACCAAATGGCAATTACAGAAGAGGACAAGTTGAAAACAAATTTTATCACTGTGTTTGGTACTTTTACATACCATGTGATGGCCTTTGGTTTATGCAATGCGCCTGGTTCGTGGCAACAAACAGCAGATAAGACATCTGGTGACATATCCCCTGAAGAGTTGAAGGTGTTTATTGATGACTTAGGGGCTACCACCATGAGAGAAAGGTAGTTGATCATTTTAAGAAAATGCTTCGAGCGCTGTAGACAATTTTGCATCGCCCTAAACCCACGGAAGTGTGTTTTTGGAGTACCTTATGGGCTATTGCTGGGTCATGTGGTCAGTTCAGTAGGGATTGCGACAGACCCCGAGAAGGTTAAAGTTATAGTTGCCATGGGTCCACCACGCACTCCGAAGGAAGTTCATAGCTTTCTGTCTTCGGTTGGTTACTACCGTAGATTTATCAACGCCTTAGCAGAAAGAACATTGCCGCTTACAAATTTATTGTCCTTTAGCTGTTCGTTTGTATGGGGTGACCCTTGTAAGGTAGCATTCGAGGATGTGAAACAAGAGCTAGCAAGAGCACCCATTTTAAAAGCACCTAAAAGAGGTGAGGCGTTCTATATATTTTCAATAGCTACCATGTATAATATCAGCCCTGATGTTTAGCCCAAATTTGGGAAGAGAAGTGGTGCCACCTGATTGCTTTTGCTAGTCGGAAGCTGGGGGTATCCAAAATCAATTATACCTACATGGAGAAATTGTGTCTAGCGATGGTCTTTGGGACCAAGAAATTCAGGCATTATATTCTCTATGAGAAAGTCGTGCTTTATATGAAGGAGGAGGGGCTTCGATTATTGATGAATAAGCTACAACCGCCTGATCGTCTAGCAAAGTGGTTGATCACTTTGTAAGAATTTGATTATGAAATCAGGAGTAAGCCACCAAGGTTGCAAGGCATCGTGGAATGTCTTGTAGACTTTGGGGAGCCGAAAGAATCTGTGGCTGAAGGTAGTGACATGGAGTTGTTATTTAAAATAGATACAGCATCTATTCCCTCCTGGTATGCTGCAATAACGCATTATTTATCAACAGGAGAGGCGGGATCCGAATTATCTAAATCTGAGAGAAGGAAAATTAAGCAGCAAGCGTTAAATTTTGCTTTGATCACAGGTACATTATATCGGCAAGGGGTTGATGATATCTATCGCCGGTGTGTGATGCCTGACGAGGTGCCATTCATTTTGGAAGAGTGCCATGACTCTGCTTGCGGTGGCCATTTTGCTGGACGGCTTACAGCACAAAAGGCTTTAAGAGCAGGTTATTGGTGGCCTGCCTCTTCCAAGATGCATTTGCGTATGTTAAGAGATGCGATATTTGTCAACGACATGACAGTCAAGAGAATAGGAAACGACCACTCACCCCTATTATGGCGATACTTCCATTTGAGAAGTGGGGAATAGACTTTGTGGGTCCTATTACTCTGTCGTCGACTACGCAAAAGAGGTACATCATTGTAGCAACTGACTACTTCACAAAGTGGTCAGAAGCACGTGCAACAAGGAAAGATGACGCTAAAGAAACTACTAGTTTCCTTTTAGAGCAGATAATATGCCGGTTTGGTCCGCCGAAAGAATTAGTGTCGGACCACGGAACCCATTTCCTGAATAAGGTGATTAAAGGTTTGACAGAGATGTGGCAAATCAAGCATAACAAGACAACCCCATATAATCCGCAAGCCAATGGGCAAGTTGAAAGCACCAACAAGCAGCTTGTGGGCATCCTGTCCAAAATTGTGTCGGAAAAGAAATGGGATTGGGATAAAAAGTTATACGTGGCTGTGTGGGCCTATAATACGACTTTCAAATGAGCCACTGGCCATACCCCATTCAAGTTAGTATATGGGGAGGAGTGTGTCTTGCCTTTAGAAATTGAGCTGCCGACTATTCGGTTTGCCATCAATCATAGGCTTTGACCGATGAAGACACACTTTTTGAGCACTTGACGACACTGGCACATTTAGATGAGCTTAAGCTGCAGAGCTTATTACACCAAGAAGTGGGGAAGCACCGAATGAAGCAGTTACACGACCTCAAAGCTAAGAAATACACCTTCAAGAAAGGATAGCTTGTTCTGTATTATGATGTACGACGTGAATTATTTCCAGGCAAGCTAGAGCCCAAATGGGATGGGCCCTATAGGATCGTTCGAATAGGAAAGAATAAATCCACAGTCTTGTTAGCTGACCTTGAGGGGATAGAATTTAAAAATAAGGTTAATCTTAATAAGATTAAACCTTATTACTTCTGATTGCACTAATGCTATGACTGCCTTGTAGGTCTAGGCGAGATCGATCAAACATCTGCAAGGAAGTCGTGATAGAGGTTGATGGGTCGCATGATCCCTTATTTAGAACACCCATGTTTGGAACAGAGATATCATCAGGGAAAGCTCATTTGGTGGAGCAAAGGATACAAGGTGGTTGAGCAAGAAGGCGGGACATTTATTTGGGAAATCAAGGTCTTCTGCCATCACTGCCTACAAATTTTGACGAGCATCCCTATTGAATTCAATGATGATGGAGGGATGGAGCCTACATTCCACCCGTTGAATATGCTGAATTTCGATTACCATAATTACGAGTAGAGTTCCGGATGGCGGGATATGTAAACCCTTTATGGACGTACACCTTGTACTTTGATGGGGCGTCCAGGGGTCCATGCAAAAAAGGAAGTGTAGGAGTTGTCATCCGAGACCCCCGACAACGCATTGTCATGAAGTTAGCTACTTATCTCGGGGTGAATTTTACCAATAATATGGCATAATACAAAGCCCTGATTATGGGTTTGAATATTGCGAAGAAGGGTGGTATTCGCCAGTTGTTGGTGAAAGGGGACTCTCAGTTGGTTTTAAATCAACTCAATGGGACATACATGGTACGAAACCCCATCCTTTGCATGTACCATCATACTGCCATAACCCTACTAGACGAATTCGATAGAGTGTCTTTTCAGCCGATTCCACAGAATTGGAATCAGTTTGCCAATTCTTTGGCTAATTTTGCATATGAAGAATACCTCTTCTTTAATTGTGGCCCTTGTCCCGATATATCTATTGATGGTGAGACGAGACCTGGTTGTTTGTGGGGTATGCTTTCTGAACATGCCCTCTTTGGCAGACGATGGTTGATTTGGGTGATGCAGAGGGTAAGCGAGACTCATCTGCCTTTATTATCTTGGACCCATAGACTGATTCGACGACATGTGATGCGAACACCTCTTGCAATATACGCAAGAGGGATAGGTCATAATCTTGTAACGTGTCCGCTAGAATCATCCCGGACACGTCTTAGCAGTCCATCGGGAAGGATGTCTAGAAAGCTCCGCCCGACACTCCCATGGAATGTTACGGGACTTGCGTTCTAGGTCTTCCCGCGTCTGCCACGTAGCGGAAGTATCCTGGCCGTTCCCACTTAGGATCGACCTGAATTTGGGTTTTCCTGTTTGGTCATTATCTAGCAACAACTAGCGTCAGACCCGAGCGAACTACTTTACGCAGAAACGCCAGGTCCGAAGCGGATTCATGCTGCACTTGGTTCAAGGGGAATGGGAAACGAGAGGGATGCAAGGCTCGACCTCTCTGCCAAAAAGCATAGTCCCATTCCGTTCCCCTAAAACAGCATGAATCGGGTAATCGGTAATTCCAAGTCATTGTTCTCATTACTTGTTTCGGTGATGTTGATCATCCTTCTGTTCGTCGAAGACTTTGAGAAAAGTTCCCGGCTAACCGGGACCACCCGTCCTTAGGACGGACCCATGGTCCATCCTCCGCACTTTCCTCGGTTTGTTTTAGTTATGTAATTACCTACCACATTAGTTTGACATATACAAACAGCTTCTTTGAATTAACCCTGTTATGCACCGGTTCCTTCACGTAATCTTATCACAGGACATAAAGAAAACAATGCCAAACAACTTCTTTATTATCATTTTATCCTTTTATCTTTGAAATACAAGGAGTTCCGCCCGTAGGCATATTCATAATCCGCCCGAAGGCTATCCAGTAATCCACCAGGGATCACTAATCCAAGTTTCCGCCCGTAGATTAGTATGCGGGCCTCGAGATCCAATCCCGAGTCACGTTAGCCTCTTGTGCAGGGCCCGGAAGGCGAGGGATTTACGGCCAGAGCCCCCTCTGGCACCCAAGCGTCCTCCTGCTCCAAGTAGAACTCAACGGAGAGACCTCTCGCGGCGGGTTCGGTCCACGTTCCCGGCGCGACTAACAACCCCCTTGGTTAGGGTCAGGCAGGCAGTCGGGGGTAACTGAAGTTGCCTCTCCCTTCAGGCTTCAACTTGAAGTATTTAGATATATTTTCGTCCTTTAGTTCATTGAGCAAACAATGCAAACAGTGCTTTCCAAACTGTTACAAGCACAATCAATTTCCAATAGTCGTTTAGCTGGCAAACTGTTAAGGAGTGACTCCTTTTCTCCGAATGCAACCCGCATTCAATCCGGAATCAATTGCAACTTGGCAAGATTCCTATCATTCTTAGGTTAGGGTCATACCCTACCAATACTTTAGGTTTTGTTGTGGTAGGTTCCAGCGACCATGTCGCTTTAGTTTATTGTCTGGTCATTTGCTTCAAGGCAAATAGCTAACTTTCCTTTTCCTTGGCAATTATTTCCCAAGAAAAGTGAGTAACAGGATGATTACTCATCCTCTTGTAAGTTAAATTCTTTCAATAACTTGCCAACCTCATTTCGAGAGATGACAAACTCTCTTGTGGACAAATCTCAAGTCTATACGATGTTGCAACCTTTTTGCACATGCGTTGCATCATTCCACGGGATCATTCTACCCAATTGCTTAGCGTTTTCCGGTCACGGAATTTACCTCCAGCCGAGTGGCAGGGTTTTAGGGTATCCTCCAAACCATTCCTAATTATGTTGGCCCATGATCCTAAAAATAGGCAACTCCGTCGGAGTTTCATCATTTTAAACGAATGATCCTTGGGACAAAACCTTAGATCATTTCATGCATGAGCATCCAATTGACTCAACATTTAGTGAATGTGTGTAAGATCTTTGGGTTTGCGGGTTTTGACTTGGCAACAAGTGTAAAACTAGGTCGAATTCTTATCGCACTAAACCCTAGTTAGCACTTGGGATACTTATCATATCGTCTGAACCATGCCCATATGAATCCCGTGTGGTTTATGTGATTTAGACAACACAATATACTTGTCCTGCGACAAGGATGAACCTTTCCCAAAGGTAATAAACTAGATTTAATGGAGAACAACAGTTACAACTACACCAATACGTGTAAACATGCGATTCACTGCTTCTACGCATCACATGGTTCACAACAACCCTATCCTTCCTTGGTAAGGTAAAAAGGCCTGATAATCCGGACACTAACTTCCCTAGGTCCTACTTACATCAAATAATCATTCCACTTTCAAGTCCATAGATCATTTTCGTGCCCCTCTATTCCTTTTCGAATAACATCTTATGGGTGTTAACTTTCCCTCATGAATCATTACAAGGAAGATCTATCTAAAAATGGGACATGCCATTAATCTTCCCATGCCTAGTAAAAAGGTGTACCTCAATAATTTCAACCTTGTAATGAGGCAACAGTTGTCCTAGGCTCGTCGCTTTTGAATGCACAAAAGGAAACTTACTAATAAGGTCCTGCAAATGCATAGACACCTTATGCTCTTTTCATTAACTCCATTGAACGTACCAATGATCAATTTTTCATATCTTAAGCTATCTCTAATAAATGTTCAAATAGCCAATTCATTTTCCAATTGCATTTAACTTGACTAGTTGAATTCGAACATGCATGAGTGCTTCCTAATTCGTGAGTTTATCGTAAATAATTTCAATACTTTTGTGTGGAATTCAAATAGACAAAACCTGGACTTGCGGACTCCGGGAAATATCCACGTATGCTCGGGGTGAACCTCCCGCATCGCACCTTGTGATCTTTCTAGAGGCCATCGCGAATTCGATCTCCAGTTAGCCTTTGTGGATTTCAACTTTTTGCCTTGGCTTGCAGTTTTTATGACCTTGGTCCGTCTCCCTTGTATGCGCAATTTCCTTTGAGATATGGCTTCCTTGACCGAAGTTCCGACTTGCGGAATTTGACTTGGGAAGGCCTTAGGGTTCTTATGAGGTCCTTTGGACAATGGAGGTTTGAGAACTTTAATCCACCTTGAAATTCCGGGTTTAGGAAGGATTTTGTGGGCCTTGCGGAAAAGGGAACTCTGAATCCCAAGCCCAGGGCCTTATGGGTGATTGGTGGGAAGGGCCTTTATGGGCTTCATCTCTTATTCATCAAAATCCCGGCCCAGGGATGACTGGCGTGAAGGGGTTTTGTAGCCTCCTCTTCTTCAAGTCCCGGGTTGGACTAATTGGGTGATTGGTGAGAAGGCTCGTCGCCTCCTTCTCTTCAAAGCCCGGGGGGTGTGGATAGACCTATGGGGAAAATGTAGTGGGAAGGGGGCTTAAGGAAGCCCCCTTAGAAGCTTCCTAATAAGAAGCTTCTAGGAGCTTCTGATCACGGGCAGCAACCACGATACCACGTGGTATAAGATGACATCAATCGGCGTACAGAAGAAGGGTGGTTTGACTGGGGATGGCGGCGGCGTGATAGCTTGTGGCGGTGCTATGGCGGACTGGCGGCTGGCGGCTCCCCTCTGCACGGCGTCCTCTTCCACGGCGCCCTTCCTCACATGGTGACCTCCCCCAGCTCGTCCAGCCGTCCTCCTCCCTTCCACACGGCGACCCCTCCTTCACATGGTCCGCCCTCCTCTCTTGCACGATCAGCACGTCCTCCTCCCATCACGTCCGGCCTCCTCCTTCTCACACCTACCCCTTCCTTCACAGCAGCAGCAGCCCGTCCTCTCCTTCCACAGCCGTCCCTTCCTTCACGGCAGCAGCAGCCCGTCCACCTCCCTCACGTCCGGCACCATCCACAGCGACCTCCTTCCTGCACGTCCGGCCGTCACACGACAGCCTTTTGCCCCCCATTCTCCTCCCTTCCCCTCCCCAAAAAGAGGTTCTTATAGGCCTTGGGAAAGAGGGCCTCCACACACGTGGAGGACTCCTCACGCATATCTGACCTTCTCCTCCCTTGGCCATTCCTCCCCACACTCCCTCTCCTCCAACCATGCATCGGCTGGGGGAAGGGATAATAATTTTAAAAAAATTGCCTTGATTTATCCAAATTGCCCCTTCAAAAAGGGTGTTCCCTTGCGGCTTCTACGGTCTCCAATCTCGGCCTCGTATTTACAATGTGGCGGCCTCATTTTTGAGCATGCACTGTATGGATAATGCTACCAATAATACGATGTAGGGGATCACCTTGCACAGGATTTACACGGCGTGCGGAAAGTCAATATTTACGGCACGCAGTGTGCGGAAATATTACAAATCTAATGCACCTAGTCTAGGGGCTACGAGCCTTTGTTCCCTTGGGAATGGTATGCTTTGATGTCTATCATAGTTGTTTCTAGGAGGATATTATGTAGTATTGTTTGATTTCATTAGGCCAAGAGGGCCAATTCAGTTTTGTAGTGAAGTGTTTTATTTCATTAGGCCAAGAGGGCCATTTCCCTATCTAGTGCGGGTGTGTTTAATGGGGGTTTTTGTTTTAAGTGTTGTGCTAGACAGGTTTCGCGGTTCGTGGAATTTTGTGGAGCCTGGAGGAGCCTTTGCTGCAATGGAAGCTTCTTGTGGCCAATCTAGGTAATACCTCTCCTTTACGAGTACCTTTCTTTCTTGTTATATGTGTATTTGTACTTGTCAAGGGGACACATTTTTGTTGGGGACCGACAACCAAGGCATGAAGTCCCAGGTTTAGGTTGAGTATGTTTGAGGGAGGTCCGAGTAGTCATTGTCTCCTGTAAAGACATTGTCAGGCATTGAAAGACCTGTTTTAGAAGGAAATCTTAGTGGCCCTATTCTGCTAGCCTGCTAGGCAGCCGTTCTAGGAGTTCTTGTTAGTAGTGAGGCAGTTAGAGAAGCCTGCTAGAAGCTAATAATGATGATGCCAAGAAACCCTGTACATCCGTTAAGATGAATATAAATACGAAGGTGTGTAAAAAGGGGTTCTAACCCCTATCAAAGAAAAGAAAAGGAATGAAAAGATATAAGTAGTTGATCGTTGCCTTGCGAAGGCCTGGTAGGTTCCTGGGGACGAATCAGACCTGGGGCCGATACCTTGTCTTCCTAGGGGTGGCTTCTTGCTGGAAAAACTGAGAAAACAAGGAAGGTTGGAGCGAAAATAAAAGTGAGCGTTAGAAAAGGATTAAGTGTCGCCTTGCGAGGGCTTGGTAGGTTCTTGGGTGCCGAGAGAGGTCCTGAGGCCGATGCCCTATTCTCCTTGGGTCACTACGCTCAGCTCCCTCCTTTTTACATGCCCAAGTATGTTCATCCAATACAAACCCTAAAAGAAGAAATGTACTGAAAGAAAATATTCTTTGATCAGGCTATAGGAGTCCTCGCCTTGTAGGAGCTCCTCGTGGTGTTGTTTTTAGTTGGTAAGTAGCGCAGACTACCACTTAGGGCAACCTCTTTGATAGGTTTTTTAGTTTGGCTGTGTTGGAGCAGCTGGTTAGTGACTCACTTCGCCTCTTTTATTAGATGATGCTTGGCCTACTCCTTGTGGATGTCATGCCTTAGTTCTGTCTAGGGGTAGGGGGAGCATTGTGCTGAGTTTTATTATATATTTGTTTTATATCAGTTTGATGCTTCTTTGGTTGTTTATGTGCAGATATGTTCGTGGATTCGACGGGCTGAGTCGCCCTATCCCGTGGTCGCCAATGAGAGTGGAATTTTGGTGCCGGAAAGTGCTTAAAAATAGCTAAAAATTATGAATATCAAGGGAAAAATATTCACCGTCAAAGGCGGCGGCTCGATCTAGGACGATTTTAAGCATAAGCAGTCGACGGGCGCCCAAGTGACACGTCCAGATTTCTAGTAATTTTTTTGTCAGTCAGGATGGGATGTGGGAGCTGCAGGCCTGTTCGGGATGCCGAGAGGGAAGCCCAGAAATTTACAGCACGTCAATCGAAGTCCGTATGAGGAAGTGGCCCAAAAACCGACCGGGGTGCCCAAAAGGGGGCCAAAATTGGAAATATCAAAAGGTGTGGATAGAGGGGGGTGACCTTTGGCACCGCCCCCCCCAAAAAAAAAACATGATGGAGGGGGGGCAGTTGCTTTCAGCCGCCGAAAAAAACACGCCCCCCCTCCCCCCTCAAATGGAGATTTTGCTTGTCAAGCAAGCCACGGATTGAAGTATGCCAGGTTTCCACACTCATCATCCACCCTGTATCGCTTCAAACCACGCGGGGAATGGCAGCCTATAGAGGGAGAGAGAAAATTAGTCTTTCTCTCTCCTCCCTCTCTCTCTTCTAAAGGCAAGTTCATGTGGGAAGAAGAAGGAAGAAGAAAGAATGATGGAGGCTTGTCCGGCATGGATCAGATTGCTCCACGGGCTGGAAATGGTGATTGGTGATCGTGCTGGACATGAAGTGCTGCTGATTTTCAGATTTACAGCCATGGATATGAAACCCGAAACACGCAAATAAGCGGTAATTCAAAATTTTCAAAGAAAATTTGAGGTTTTATGGCTTTTGATTGATGAAATGTCGTTCATGTGGGCTAGAAATTGTTTATGTTGCTGTTTTCCATGAGTACTTGCTGGTCATAATCAGAAAATCAGAAAAATATGCATTTTGTGGTTCAAAATAATATGCTAAAACACGTAAAATATGGAAAATCAAGGGAAAATGATGGTTTTGGGCATAGAATTGGGAAAGTGAATAGGAACACCAACTAAATCTTCAATTTTTCTGCAAGAAGGAATTAAGGGCCACAGCCCATAACCTATCTTGAATTTTTAGTAATAAAATAATGCAGAAAATAAGGGAAAATACAAGGGAAATGGGGAAAAATCACTAAAAATAGGGGAAAAATGCATTTTGGGTGCAGAAAATTAGTGAAAATTAAGAGCAATGTCTGTGAATGTTTGTGGGGACTGAAGCATGAGGATTTGCCTCAGTTCAACCCCACCTTCTTGTTCTAGTGTGATTTTCCTGCTTTTTACACATAAAATGATGGCAAAATGCCCTATAAATCCATACAACGATGCAATATTTAAACGGGGGAGGGTAGGGTAGTTGAAATATGTCTAAATGCCATGTGAGATGATGGAAAAGTTGTTGATTTCTATGCATAGCATTTAGGATGGATAATAATTATAAAATAAGAGCCTAGTAGCACGAGGGTTCCCTTGGTGCTAGGTTTGTGCAACGCCGCATAAGATCGGTAGTTGAAAATCATTGAAAGGATGTTTTCCACATGTGCACAATATTGATTTCATAATTGTTTGAGCACTTGGCATCCACAATATGCATAAATCATGGAAATATTTAAAGGTATCAGAAATCCTGGATGCACAGCAATTGTTTTCATTAGGACATTGACCCACGTTGAGTGAGAGATAGGACACCCTAAGCCATAGGCTAGTCGTGGGGTCTAAGGGAAAGAGAAGTAAGGACAATGGTACATTCCTGTATACGATTAAATGGTACCTTGAATGGATTTTGTGCGA
This sequence comes from Lygodium microphyllum, assembly GCF_053477565.2. NCBI lineage: Eukaryota > Viridiplantae > Streptophyta > Polypodiopsida > Schizaeales > Lygodiaceae > Lygodium > Lygodium microphyllum. Next base: position 34,315,940 of record NC_141138.1, on the reverse strand, counting down.
AATGTCTATATGTTGAGCGAGGCATCGAGGGGCCAATCCCCGAGGTGTAGGAGAGTCGCAGAGGGTTGACGGCATTTAGCCATGGGAGGAACCCCATGTCTATGTGATTCGAGCCTTTTGGCTATGTGCAAGGGACTCCCTCTGAGGAGTAATATTGGGTTAGGATGAGTTGGACTACAATGTATTACAAACACAATGTTTAGGAAGGCAGAGATTTTGATAGACGCTCCTGGCCGCGAGGCCGAGGGGTTGTCTTGTGCGTAGTGACGAGGCCCGGCTAGTGCATGAGCCAGTGCCGGCCCGTTTTTAGGTCCCTCACTTTCATAGATAGTTGCTAGTACATGTGTCAAGCCACACATAGGCATAGAAGCACAAAACAATATATAAACAGCAGATATGAATGTCATAAATACATTCCCAGATTTCAAACAGCCATTGCACTGGCAACAGGGATTGATTTCAGTCCCAAAAAACCATTAAACATTTGCATCACTTGTGTTTCCAATGCTCAAGCATTTAACAGTCACAAACCAAGTCTTCAAGTACGTGTGTGACTAACCAAATCAACTAGTTCTTCCAAGAACAAGAGTAACCAATTAGTGCTTTATGTCTGCATTTTCAACCTGTCACAAGCTCTCAGATCAGGCCATTCCAAGCTCTAAATTTATGTCAAAATACCCAAGAAATATGACATGTCTTCTACCAAGCATCATGTGCCACATTCAAGCTCAATGTACATGCCAAAAGAGCATCCAAAATGCAAACACCACAAGTGTATAATGTCTGTGTAACTCCAATAACAATTCATCCCTATGTATTCAGATCTGTACAACTCTATTATAGCTCATACATGAGCTCCCACAGGGGCAATAGCAAAGTATACCCTTCAAGAACCTTCCTTGGTATGCATCCATGCTCTATGCCACTTGACAAGTGCTTTTCACCTTAAATCTCTGCCAATTAGAGCAACCTGTTCACAGGTGCAATCCACGCAGACAGTTTAGAGTATACTCAAATTAGATTTCATGGTAATGATGATGAATGCCCACTTGTTGATGCTCAATGGAGCCTTGATGAGCCTCCAAACAAGCCACACACATTGCTTATACCACAAAATGAGCAGTCCATATGATAGATCCCAGCCATGGAGTTCAGCCTGCAAAACAAGCTCAATCACGTTGCCAGGACTGACATCTGCTACTGCACGATTTGATGGTTATGTTAATGATGAAGCACTCACTAGTGCTCAACTAATCCTTGGGAGACTCCTCAGCAAGTCACAGCTCCTCCTTCAAGCAATGAGAATCCAATGCTCAACAATGCATACCTCTGTGTGACCATTGATGGAAATGACAGTCAGTCCTCTTCTTTTTCCAGCCCTTGAGGTCAGTCTTCAAGTCTTCTTCTTCAGTGCATTCCACCAACGAGCCCATTCATGGCTCCGATACCATGTTAAATTTCATGGATGCAGATAGAGAGCAACATATAGAGTGAAGCAACATGCTTCCTCTCGAATTCTCCTCATTTACTGAAAGAACATAATTCAAGTATTTACAAGTCCAGAAATACCATTCACACCAACCATAAAGACTAGAGTACCGACTTATTTAATATACCTAACTAATATTGGTCAAACACATATGAAAGAGCTTGATATTCTAACATCCTGAATAGTAGGAAACTGGTCCTAAACTGTAGGAAAAGGAGTCAGATATTAACAGGTTGTATACATCACTTAATAACTAGCTGCAACTATGGCAAATGCTCAAGGCACTGACATTATCACTCAAATTGTGGGAGAAAAGCTGGACAATAAAAATTTTGCTTTATGGAAGGTCCGTATGAAGAATTTTTTGGTTGGCAGAAGTTATTGGGACTTATGTATAGGTGATGAGACTGAACCTGAAATACATGAAAGGAATCCCACAAATAATAAAAAAAGGGCTCATAAGCTATGGACTGAGAGAGCATGCAAGGTGTTACATTGGTTATCCTTATGTATATCAGATGAGACACTCAAAATGCCCATGGATAGCATCGGCAGAATGCTTGGCATGGCACAAATACATAGGGCCATCGTGGATCTGGTAGCTTTAGAGGCAGGGGAAGATCACCCTATGGTAGAGGTGGTGGATGTGGTTCATGGCATGATCAATCAAACAGAGATAAGGACTGCCATTATTGTGGTGAATATGGACACATTGCAAAGGATTATTACAAGAAACAGAAAGATATGAAGGCAAAGGGCAAAAAAATGGGCACTATGCATCTTCTAGCGGTGCTCATGATGAGCAGGTTGACAGATTGTTTGCCATGTAGGATGTGTCTAAGAATGCATCTAGGCAGAATAGAGATGAGAGATGGTAGATTGATTCAGGGGCTTCAAATCATATGACACCCCATGGAGAATGGTTTGATGAGATGGTTGCAAGTTCACATGGTTATGTGTGTAATGGGGATGACACCAACATGACATTCAACACACAAGAATTGTTCCGTTGTTGATGCCTTATGGAAAAAAAAAAGAGCATGCATGATATACTACATGTATCTACAATAACCAAGAATCTTTTGTCAATTGGACAACAGATGGCAGAACAAAATCTGCAGGTGAGATTTAATAGAGATGGATGCTTTGTTGAAGAATATGGTAATGGTTGCAAATTGATTGCTAGAGGCCGAAGAGATGACAAAATGTTTACTCTTGATGCGTCAATTCTAGAATTGAAAGCAACCATGTTTGCACATGATGATGGTGCTATACGGGATGTTGAGATATGGCATAAGTGGATTGGCCATGTAAATGTACAAAAGCTGAAATCTATGCAGGAGAAGAATATTATGCTTGGACTGCCTAAGTTCAAGTATCATGACTTCGGACATGTATGTGATGCATGTCATCTTGGAAAGCAGACACGGTTTCCATTTATGAGACATGTATGGAATAGCTCTCACGACCCTTGCAGAGCTGGTACATTTAGATGTATGGGGTCTATCTCATAATGCTTCATTTGGTGGTGCTTGTTACTATGTATCCTTCATTGATGATTTCAACAGGTATACTTGGCTTTACATACTGAAACATGAGGATGATGTGTTTGATGCATTCAAGGATTTCAAGAAGCATGCTGAAAATGAGTTGAGCTATAAAATTTCATGTCTTAGATCAGATGGAGGTGGAGAATATGTCTCAAATGACTTTGACAGGTACCTTGCTAAATATGGGATCAAAAGACAGTTAACTTGTAGCTATACACCGTAGGAAAATGGTGTAGTAGAAAGGAAAAATAGGGTGTTGATGGAATCGGCAAGAGCTATGCTAAATGAGAAGATTTTGCCAAATGATTATTAGGCTAAAGAAATAGTGACTGCTATCTATGTGCTGAACAGAACCCCTACATTAGGGATTCATGATGTAAGTCCATATGAGAGGTTGTATGGTCATAACCCTAACATTTCACACTTGAAGGTATTTGGAAACATTGCATATGTGCATTTTCTTGATGAAAAGAGGAAGAAATTGGATCCTGAAGCTATTAACCGTGTGTTCCTTGATTATGCACAAGACCTGGAAAGCTTACAAGTGTTATCTACCATCTACACATGAGACATTAATTAACAAATATGTTTTTTATGAGCTAGCATTGTGGTATGGTAATCTTGTTGCAGTGGGGGCTACTGATGGATCAGCCAACACTAGTAATGCTAAAAATACACCTACAGTGAATACATCTATGAGTGGTCCTACAGATGATGGGTCACCTACAATAAGTCCTTGGTCAGGATGCTTGCAGAGTCGTACTCCTACCTACACTGACACGAATATGTTAGTGAGGGGGAGATTGGATAAGGGAAAAGAAAAGATGCTTGAGGATGTGACAGGTCCAATTACAGTAGGCTATGAGTAATCTAATAGCAACAGTTTGGATAATGAGTTGGGCATTCCGTTTATTATGACACCTGGAGCAAGGCAGAGTCATTAGGTACCGTCTCATGAGAGACAAGCTCAGAGTAAGCCACAATTACGGAGATCTGAGAGAGTCAGAAAACCAGTTGATAGGTTTACATACACTGGTTATTCAACTCACCATTATGCATATATGGCTAGTGTGATAGGTTACAAAGAACCTACAAAGTTTGATGATGCAGTTACAGATGATAACTGGTGTGCTTCCATGGATGAGGAGTATGCAGCCCTAGCTAAAAATAAGACATGGGAATTGGTTGAGTTGCCTGAAGGAAAAGTCCCCATTGGCTGCAAATGGGTGTACAAGGTTAAGTGCAAGTCAGATGGTTCATTAGAATGCTATACGGCTAGGCTGGTTGCAAAAGGGTATGCACAACAATATGGCCTTGACTATGAGAAGACTTTCAGTCCGGTGGCTAAAATGGCAATAGTCAGAATTGTCATTGCTTTGATAGCATGCAAAGGCTAGAAATTATGGCAAATGGACGTCAAGAATGCTTTCTTGAACGGTGATTTGGTTGAGGAAGTATATGGAGAAGGCCTGAAGGCTATGTTCACTCGGACTTTCCTAGACATGAATGTAAGCTAAAAAAGGCTTTATATGGACTAAAATAGGCACCTAGAGCATGGAATGCTCGGATCAACAATTATTTACAGTAACATGGATTTAGATTGGGTGATGTAGATCACAGCCTGTCCACGAAGAAGACAAATCATGGATATGTGTTTCTAGTGGTTTATGTAGATTATCTTATCATCACACGAGATGATGAAGAGGGCATTACTGAAATTAAATCATGTTTATAGGCTGAATTCAGAGTCAAAGACCTTGGTGAACTAAATTATTTTCTTGGGATTGAGGTAGTCTCTACGCCTCAAAGTATATGGTTGCTACAGAAGAAATATGCTCATGACATGTTACAGAAGTATGGTATGGCTGAATGCAAGCCTATGGAGACACCTCTTGATCAGAATGTGAAGCTACACATTGATGTTGGGAATGACATAGAGAATGTGACAATGTATCAACAGATGGTGGGTAGCTTGATATACTTGAGTCTTGACTTATATTATGCAATGGGATTGATTAGTTAGTTCATGCAGAAGCCTCACAAACCACATTTAGATGCACTTGAGGATCATGAGATATGTAAAGGGTACTATAGATTATGGGTTGTTTTATGCATATGGAAAATCTCTTGACTTGACAGGGTTTACTAATGCACTAATTGGGCTGGTTGTGCCTATGACAGGAGGTCAGCCGTGGTTATGCATTTGGATTGAGTAGCAGTATGATCAGTTGGCAGAGTAAGAAATAGCCTACTATTGCATTGTCTAGTCTAGAAGCTGAGTATAGAGGAGCTACCTTAGCGGCTTGCGAAGCAGTTTGGTTGATGAAACTGCTGAAAGACTTGGGAATACAGCTGGAAAGAAAAGTGAGATTGCATTGTGATAACCTTAGTAGTGTTATGTTGGCTAGCAATTCTATCTACCATGCTAGGTTTAAACATATTGAGGTTCACTACCATTTCATTTAAAAAATGGTTCTTACAGGGTCTATTGACTTGATTCATGTGAAGAGCAAATACCAAGTAACAGACATATGTACCAAGTCTCTTAGTAAAGAAAAGTTCATATATTTCAGATAGCTACTTGGAGTTTATCAGATGGTTTGAGCTTGAGGGGAAGTGTTAGAATATCAAGCTCCCGTTACTCTTTAGTCAGACTATCTTTATGTGTGTGACCGACATTAGCTGGATAAAAATGTACACGTGTGTGACATTCAATAAGTCGGTGTAGTCAGTGACTTAATCACAATTAGTCTTGGTTAGTCATACCTATGTGTGTAAGTCTCTTTTAGTTAGTATGATGGAAGAATAATGGAAGAACAACAACAATGAGCTGAGGCTCATCTTCCGCTCCACTTTGTCTCTCTGCCTCTCTTCCAACATTGCCAGTAGACATAATTAAAGTAATGGGGTGAAATGAATGTCATGGCTACCAAAAACGGGAATTTCCTGAACTTCCCATGACTTACCGCTTCCAGAGAATCCATTCCCCCAATCCATATTACTATTCTATCCTTGTAGTTGAATCCAATAGGGAATTGTTAACCTCACGTTGATGTATCTCTTGAAAAGAAAATCATCCCAACCAATCTCTATCTATTTCCAAATAATTGTACTTGAGGCTTATGCTTCTTTATGGATAAATAACAATTTTATGTTTATTTTATTTGTTACATAGTATTGATGAAAAATAAAATGCGCATTGAGACAATTTGTGAAGAGATGTGTAAATGCAATTTTAACGTGAAGGTTTTAATGGAAAACCAAATACAGCCCCAAGCGGAGAACCAGAATCTCGTTTCCATACTAAGCCTAGCGAAGCCACAAGAGAATAAGTTTCTTCTCAAACAAATTAAACCACCAGAATTTGACAAAAAAGGGTGGATTGAATCCATGGAGGATTACTTTACTGCAGTAGGAACATCACTTGTAAACCAGGCTATGATTGCCAAGTTCAAGCTTACCAGCGAACCTAAGGCTTTGGTGGAAGCAATGGTATAAAGACCAAGCAATCACTAAAAGCATAGTAACTTGGGATAAGATAAACAAAGCAGCACAAGGAAGGTACATGCCACCTCCATACAAAATGCAAAAGATGAATGAGTTCTTCAAGTTGAAATAGTTGGGCCTGTCTCTGGAGGCGTACTACTCGAGATTTGTCTCCTTGCTAAAATATGCCCCAACAATGAGTATTCTCCAACAAGTCTCAAATTTTTGTGATGGGCTGAATGCACCAATGAACACTCAGCTAGAATCAATGTGTCCTTTGGACTTATAAGATGCATTCATAAGAACAGGACCTATTTCCCAATAAGTCCAACCAAAGTCCAGGAATAATAGACACTAGTCTCACAAAGACCAGAATTCAGGGATGTTGAAAGCTCAATTTAAAAGGGCGCAAGGACAGAGTCAAGGCCAATGGAAGAAGCCGAGGGCAAATGTAATCAATGACTTTGTCCCCACTCAAAGAAGTGACCAAAGCTTGCGATATTTTCATTGCAATGAACCTAGGAACTTCAAAAGGGAATGTCCCAAACTTGGCAAAAATTGTCGTTAAGGAAATTTCAATGGCCAGGCAAGAGCTACCCATGGCCCTAGTCATGTAACAATGGGAAGGGGAAAATATTCCAATATCTCCACTAAGGGAATCAACAAAGAAGAAGGCATGTCCACGGAAGCTGAGATTGAGAAGGCATCATTTCATGCCACTCTCCATAAAAAGGGGCTAAACCACCAATTCTTAGTGATCCAAATACCATCAGATTACCAAGGTAAGAAATTCAAAACCCTGATTGATTGTGGTAGCACTCATTCTTTCATTTCACCAACTTGTGCAAGAAGGTTAGGGATAGCCACTATAGCTGCACCTACTTTACTTGTCGAACTAACAAATGGGTGAGAAATCACTTGCACTACACAAACTGCTAAGGTAGTATTCCTACTCAGAAACGAGTCCATATCTGTTAAGTTCAGGGTAATGAATCTAGGAGTCCATGAGTGCCTACTCGAGATGGATTGGCTAATCCCCAACGATGCTCACATCCATTGAGGGAAAGGACAAGTCTCCTTCTAGAATCCTAAGGGTGAATAGGTTACAACTCAAGGATAAGTAGGTAAACCAAAGATCTAGCTAGTTGAGGCAACGCAAATAGCTCAAGGAATAAGAAAAGGATAACCCGCCATTTATTTGATCAAGCTAAACAAACCAGAATAGGGAGAGGACTCCAATGAAGAACCATCTGTTGAGATATCGAGCTCCACTCGTGATATGCCAGGGTGACCGTTGTGCATTTATGTCACCGACGTGTTAGTTGTAGATGCGGTTGGTACACCGCTCATGAATAATAGCTAGATGACAGCTATCCTTATCTACTCTAGTTCATGGCTCAGTTAGTATACCACCGTAGCTAGTTGAGTTTGGTTTGAGACCCATATATAGGGTTCTTCTATTTCTTTGTACTAGAGTTCTTTTGGCTTACACAATTAAGAAGAGAAAAATTGTTTTCAGCCTCCACCTCTGTGTGTATTCCCCCATTGTGCAAGCAAGAAAGCTACAAGTGAGACTCCTTCCTTCTCTCCCACAATCTTGACATGGTATCAGAGCCTTGTTCGTGGTAAGGAGCTCAAGAAAGCAAGCCAAGCTCGTGGTGTTTTGGTAAGAGAAGCAGTGTTTCTTTCATTTTTTGTTTTGGGAGCAAGTCTTTGCAGGCAGCATAGCCAAAAAGTGCAGGAGTGCATTGTCTCAGGTTGAGACGCCTTTCGCGGTGAAGCAAGAGGACAGTATATGCTGCGGGGGGGGCTTTAGCCTTTGGCAACCCTGTTTTTTTTATTTGAGGCCATTTCGGGGCCTGTTTTGGAGGCAGAAGTTTTCTGCACACACTCAGGAAAAGGCCTTGTTTTATGCTGTGCAACAACTGTTCTACAGGTCGGTGAAAATTTACCACAGAAATTGCATCATATGCTTGTGTGCAGAGAAATTGGGAGTTACAGAATCATCCTTGGTTCCTATTTATGCAAAATCGTCACTAGGAAGTGACTGTGTGGTCAAATACCACTTTCGCCAGTTTTGCAGATTTTCCCTTGTGAGGGTAAAGCTGTGTTTTTTGCAGTGACAGAATTTTTTGCAGTGTTCTGTAATGGTGTCTGATTCTCTTTCATAGATTGTCACTGAAAAGCTTGACAAGAACAACTTCCAAGCATGAAAGTTTAGAATGACGAATTTCCTTATGGGAAAAGGATATTGGGAATTTGTTGCAGGAAATGAAGAAGAACCAGTTCTTCCTGATGTTCCCAATCAACAGCAAATGCAGGCATTTAAAGCATGGCATGAGAGAGCTAGGAACGTTATATATTGGCTGTCTATCAGCATTTCAGACTCTATGATTGTGCATATTCAGGATGCAAGTACACCAAAGGAGGCATGGGATACTTTGTCAAAAATGTATAGCACAAATACGCAAGCCAGGAAAATGCAGCTCAAGCAAGAGTTGCATAATGTGCAAAGAGAAAATATGAGCATCAATGAATACCACATGAAGGTGAAGAAGATTGTAGATGCACTTGCTTCCATTGGGTCACCAGTGGAAGATGATGATTTAGTTTCTGTGACCTTGAATGGTCTAGGAAAGGATTATGCACAGTTCCGAAAATCCATTTCCGTCCGTGAAAGATTTCCTGATTTTGAGGAGTTGATTGCTCTTCTAATTTCTGAGGAGCAGAGAAATGGTGGTGCATCTTCTTCAGGAGGAACTTCAAAAGAAGCTGTCTTCTACTCAAATGCTGGAAGAGGTAGAGGCAGAGGTAGAGGAGGCCGATTTGGAGGCCGTGGTAGAAATCAGAATATGCAGCAAACTCAAGAAAACCAGTCCTATGGAGGAGGACATGGTAACTCTAGAGGCAGGGGGAGCCAAAGAGGTCGTGGTGGATGGCAAAGAGGCCAAAATGCAAACAGTAATGTTGAATGCTACTACTGTGGTAAAATGGGTCATATGGCTAAAGACTGCTATAAAAAGCAGAATGACATCATGAATGGAAAATTGCAACAAGGGAATTATGCATCTTCTAGTAGACAGGGTGATGACAGAAATGAGCATCTGTTTATGGTGCAGCATATGAACAATTCTGTGACAAGTGCAGAAGAAAGCAACGATGTATGGTATGTTGACTCAGGTGCATCAAACCACATGACAGGTCATGCAGAATGGATGGAGGATGCAAGGAAAATGGAAAAACCAGGATTTGTGGAGACTGGTGATGATACTGCACATCCTATTGTACAGATTGGAAAATTTCCTTTGTCTATGCAGGATGGAAAAAAGAAATACCTATCCGATGTATTTCATGTTCCCAATATCACCAAGAATCTGGTTTCTGTGGGTCAAATGGTTGAGCAGGGCTTGCAGGTCAGATTTAATCCTCATGGATGCTTTGTTGAGGATATGAAAAATAAAGGTCGCTTGATAGCAAAAGGAAAGAAGAAGGGCAGAATGTTTACATTGGATGTAGACATGCCTGAATTGAGTGCAGCAATGTTTGCACATGGGACTAGTGTAGTTGCAGATATTGATATGTGGCATAAACGCATTGGTCATGTTAATGTACAGCGACTTAAATCAATGCAGGCCCAAAATATTGTTGCAGGATTGCCCAAATTCAAGGTTGCAGAAATGCATAAGGTATGTGAAGCCTATCAGTTTGGAAAACAGGTAAGGAAACCATTTCCTAGACATGTTCAAGAGAGTAAGAAGCCATTGGAATTAATCCACTCTGATGTGTGGACTACTAAAGCTGCATCTCTTGGAGGCTGTCATTATTTTGTCACTTTTATTGATGACTATAGCAGAAAAGTTTGGGTGTATTTTATGAAAAAGAAAAGTGAAATTTTTGGGCACTTCAAAACTCTTAAAGCTATGGTTGAAAAAGAAATAGGCCTGCATATAAAATGCCTAAGGTCAGGTGGAGGGGGAGAGTACCTCTCAAATGAGTTTGCAAGGTTCCTGCAGGAGCATGGCATAAAGCAGCAATATTCATGCAGTCATACCCCACAACAAAATGGAATTGCAGAAAGGAAAAATAGGCATATTGGAGAGGTATCTCGTGCCATGCTCAATGAAAAAGACTTGCCAAATTTTTATTGGGCTGAAACAGTTGCTACAACAGTCTACATAATGAACAGGACTCCCACTGCAGCAATACATAGGATGACTCTAGAGGAGAGGTATACTGGTAGGAAACCAGATATTTCTCATTTGAAAATTTTTGGTTGCATTGCCTATGTACATGTGCCAAATGAGTTGAGATCCAAGTTGGATCCAAAAGCTGAGAAGTGCATCTTTATTGGTTACTCTCTGCAACAAAAAGGGTATAGATGCTATAACCCTTCTACTCATAAGTTTACAGTGAGCAAAGATGTTGTTTTTGATGAGATGAGTAGCTGGTATAAACCAGTAAATGTGATTGATGATGTAGATGCAAAAAATGGTAATGCTGCACAGAATTCACAGCAGCAGTCACAAAATATTAGTGGACCTGGAGCGTCCTCTAGCAGTGGTTCACATTCTTCGCCATGGATAGGCAGATTGAGATCAGGAGAATCTTCTCAAAGCAATGCAGGTATCACGAAAAGGAAAAGAGAAGGTTGATCAGCCCATGTTTGATGTGAATGCAGGTCACTCTTATGTGGATGGTGAATCCAGTGGCTCAGAACAGAGCATTGATGATGATTTGGGTATTCCTTCTATTGTTACACCTGGAGTAAGGAAGACCAGGGATGTTTTGAGAGCACCTGGGAGTGAACCTATTTTGCGCAGGTCTACGAGAGCTAGGTATCCTGTGGATAGGCTGAAATATGATGGATTTACAGCCATTCACTATGCATATATGGTCAAAGTGATACAGGAACCAGAAACCACTTCTTTTGATCAAGCCATGGGAAAAGAAAAATGGGAGAAAGCCATGGATGAAGAAATGGATGCCTTGGAAGAAAATTCTACATGGAAGTTGGTATCTTTGCCTAAAGGTAAGAATGCAATTGGCTATAAGTGGGTTTATAAGGTGAAGCACAATGCAGATGGTTCTGTTAACAGATACAAGGCAAGATTAGTAGTCAAGGGGTATGCACAAACATATGGCATTGACTATGAAGAAACATTTAGTCCGGTTGCAAGGATGGCAACCGTAAGAGCCATCATTGCTATGGCTGCATCAAAGGGATGGTCTTTACATCAGATGGATGTAAAGAATGCCTTTTTGCATGGTGATTTGCAAGAAGAGGTCTATATGGAGCAGCCACCAGGTTATGTGCATGCTGTTCATCCTGAGTTTGTTTGCAGGTTGAAGAAAGCCTTGTATGGCTTGAAGCAAGCACCTAGAGCATGGTATGACAAGATAGGACAAAATCTTGTCACTATTGGCTTTCAAATTTCCAAGGCAGATTTCTCACTTTATGTGAGAAAAACAGAGAAAGGTATTATGCTGCTTGTCATTTATGTTGATGATTTGATTATGACAGGTGACAGTGATAAAGATATCCTTCATGTGAAAATGCTATTGAAGCAAAAGTTTGAGATGAAGGATTTGGGAGGGCTGTGTTATTTCTTGGGCATTGAGGTGATTAGATCACCAAGTGGGATACAGCTCTTGCAAAGGCAGTATGGATTGGACATGCTGTCCAAATATGGGATGACAGGCTGTAAGCCTATTTCAGTTCCTTTGGAGCAGAATGTGAAGCTGAGCGCAGATGTAGGTGAGCTTCTGGAAGACCCTACTATGTACAGACGCATAGTAGGAAGCTTGATTTATATGACTATTACCACGCCAGATTTGAGCTATGCTGTTGGACTGGGATGTCAGTTTATGCAGGCTCCAAGGAAACCGCATTTGGATGCGGCTAGATGCATACTCAGGTATGTGAAGTCCACATTGCAGTATGGACTATTTTATGAGATTGGGGTTCAGATACAGTTACATGGATACACTGATGCTAATTGGGCTGGTAGCATTTCTGATAGACGATCTACCAGTGGATATGTGTTCTCTTTTGGGAGTGCTGCAGTCACTTGGAGCAGCAAGAAACAGCCTACAGTTGCCCTATCGAGCACAGAGGCTAAGTACAGGGGTGCAGCAATGGCTGCATGTGAGGTAGCTTGGTTGCATAAGCTACTTTATGATATGCATCAGCCTACAAATGGGCCAGTTGTCATTTATTGTGACAACATGAGTAGTATACACTTGGAAAATAACCCAGTCTATCATGTTAGAACAAAGCACATTGAGGTGCATTATCACTATGTGCGGGAGAGGGTTTTACTAGGTCTTATTGATCTAGTTTATGTCAGCACAGAGGATCAGGTAGCTGACATATTCACGAAGACATTGGGCGCAGAGAAGCTACACAAATTCAGAGACCTGCTTGGTGTGCAGGAATTGGGATTGAGCTCGAGGGGGAGTGTTGAGATATCAAGCTCCACTCGTGATATGCCAGGGTGACCGTTGTGCATTTATGTCACCGATGTGTTAGTTGTAGATGCGGTTGGTACACCACTCATGAATAATAGCTAGATGACAGCTATCCTTATCTACTCTAGTTCGTGGCTCAGTTAGTATGCCACCGTCGCTAGTTGAGTTTGGTTTGAGACCCATATATAGGGTTCTTCTATTTCTTTGTACTAGAGTTCTTTTGGCTTACACAACTAAGAAGAGGAAAACTGTTTTCAGCCTCCACCTCCATGTGTATTCCCCCATTGTGCAAGCAAGAAAGCTACAAGTGAGACTCCTTCCTTCTCTCCCACAATCTTGACACCATCATGGCTAAAAGAGTATGTGGATGTGTTCCCAGAAGAATTGACAGAATTACCACCACCCAAGGAAGTGGATCATGAGATTAAGCTAATACCAGGAGCTGTGCCAGTCACAAAAAGGCCCTACAAGATGTCCATTCCTAAAGCTACTGAGCTAAAGGAACAACTCAAACAGCTATTGGACCAAAAGTACATATGCCCCAAAAGTTCTCATTGGGGGACTCCAGTATTGTTCCAAAAGAAGAAGGATGGTGAACTTCACTTTTTCATTGATTATATAGACCTAAACCAAGTAACCATAAAAAATAAATACCCCATTTCAAGGATAGATGAGTTACTTGATTGATTACAGGAGCAAAAATCTTCTCCAAGATTGATTTGAGGTTAGGATACTACCACATCTGCGTCAAGGAAGAGGATATTCCTATGTTGGCATTCAACACCAGATATGGTCATTTTGAATTCACAGTAATGTCTTTTGGATTGACTAATGCCCCCGCCACCTTCAATAGACTAATGCAAGATATTTTTAGACCATATCTCGATGATTTTGTGCTTGTATTCTTTGACGATACCTTGGTTTATTCCAAGTAAGAGGAGGATCATGAGTCCCAAGTTCACATCTTCCTTGAGACTATACTCATAAGCTCTATGCAAAGAAGAAAAAGTGTACCTTCCTCAAAAGGCATATTGAATATCTTGGATTTATCGTGTCAAATGAAGGAATCTCTACAGATCCTACAAAGGTTAAGGATGTCCAAGAGTGGCCTCCACCAATTACTGTTAAAGAAGTGCGTAGCTTTCTCAAATTAATAGGTTGGTACAGGATCTTCATTAAGAACTATGCATTAATCGCAGCACCCCTCACAAATTTGCTGAAAAAGCAGGTGTCGCCATAGTGTGGACACCCACAGAATAGTCAAGTTTTGATCAACTCAAGCATAGGTTAGTGATAACATTATTGAGGTGATCAACCACCAAGACCCACGGACTACTTATTGCTTCAAGCGTTCCAAGCCGAGCACTAATGGCTACCTCTCACATAGCCAACGTGCTATCTGTCTCTCTAAGTGTAGTAAGCTTACCTCCAGCCCGATTGAGTTGCCTCCTCTCCTAAGAACTCTAGTAGCTCCACGATCCAATTGCAAGCTTCAAGAAGGCTCCATCCTCAAGCTCCACGCTCCAAGCTCCGTTCTCGTGAGCAAGAGAAGAAAAGAGAAGAGAAGAGAATAAGATGGAGAGCTTCTCCTCCCCGGTCCCTCACCCTCATACACTCACTCCCTCAGACTCACACACTTCCTCTCTCAAGCACAAGCTCAAGCAAGAAAGCAATAAGAAGAATAAGAAAAAGAAGAGGAGAGCCACTTTTGGCCACACATAAGAATGAGCTTCTCATTCACTTTTTCAACTTTATATACATGCTCTCTTTCCCTTGGGCGGTCATCCCCTTTTTACATGGCCTAGGCCCCTTTTTCACATTGTCCTCCTATCTTTCTATGTCACAACTCTATAGAAACAGAATTTGTATCCTTTTTCATTAATTTGTCTATATAATGATTTATTAAATTTATTTCCTTTGCACTAATTAGATACAAAGAAAGTGCATTGGAGCTGGCCACTGATGAGTGGTCACAGGTTATGGTGGACCCACATGGTGGGTTAGAGACAAGATAGTTCACACTTCCACCTATATGGCCCAATTGGGCGCCTGTTGACTAGAACTCACGCATATCAAGGTTAGACTTGCACACAGAAAGGATTGATGCCTTGAAGTGTGGGCTAGATCCACCAGAACAAACAGTTACAATCAACAAGATGGCATGATCATGAAATGCTTGTATAATGTGCATGTGTGGGCTGAAAGCTTGAAATGCACATTTCTTTGCATAGGAAAGTCACATGAAAATTCGGATACCATTTTTGCGATGTACAAAAAAAAAGCTTTCATATGACACCCATATTGGGGGGTCCCTAAATTTTAGGAGATCCCTAAATTTTAGGAGGTTCCTAAATTTTAGGAGCCTCGAATTATCCTAAAAATGCTAGTCCTAAAATATAGGGATGTCATTCTAAAAACAGTAAGTTCTGTACTCTGACTGTGCTTACTAAATTTGGTTGTTTCTATTCTTGACAATATTCAACCCAAAAAGGAAGGCCATAGAGAAGAGACAAGTGTTAAGACACTTGTCACACAAGTTTCCAAGTGTCCCACCACTTGTCACATCGCATGACATGTGGCTGGACACTTGTCTTGTGCTACTCCACTTTCCCCTTTTGTACTAGCTCTTCCCTCTCCTATAAATAAGAGCTCGTTTTTCTTCATTCAGCATCATTTTTCTTTGCTGTAAACTCATGTACAACACCCACAAATAGCCAGAAACTGGCCCCATCCATCCCCATCATCATCCCCACTTCTCCATTATCAAATTCCTCCATATTCCCTCTTCTATCACTACTGTTTTACAGGACAGCAAGCCTGTAAATTCATCACAACACCTCTTTTTTAAGCTCTTTCTTCCATTTTAGCAACAAGAAGCAAGACCTATCCATGTACTACTATTCAACGATGAAGAAGGCTGATTTTTCCTTTTTCTTCTCTCATACTGTAAAGAAATCAGTTCTTATCATTGCATAATAGATAATACATGTGTGTTTGTACATCTTTGCATGATCTTGTGAGAGTGAGGATTACTTCTTCTCACTCTCAGGTTGATTGTAACTGAGCTCTTCCCTAAGGGACTTGGGTTGAGCAGAAATACATTCCTTCGGGGGGGGGGGGGGGATGCCCATCTTCAACCCTCAATCTTGTCTCCATTACTTTTACATTTTCATGGCTGTAATTTTGTGAGTAATTTTCATTTTCAGCTTTAAGTGTTCATTCTCTTTTATATTAAATCTCGAAAACAAGCGAATATCATAATTGTTAAGCATACTACATTGTTCGGGGCGTTTACAGTGGTATCAGAGCTTTGGCTCGGGTCCTCACCCCAACATTGGTAGTGCTTACAATTATAAGTTTGTTTGTTTTCAGTCCTTGCATTGAGTGCTTGAGCCTTTTTTTTTTCTTAAGAGTCTCAATGGATCAGTCGGGTGCTATCCTTCAAGCCATTCAAAGTCTTAGAGAGGAGAATCAGCAAATTCGTGACCAACTTCTCAAACTAGAAAAAGTTGAGAATCCCAAAGAATTCAAAGAAAAAAGCCCATCTGCTTCAAGGAGACAAAGCCATACCAATGAAAGAGCCGATCAAGAAGTCCAACTACTTCTAAGAGGCAGTCCCATTCTACTTCAAGACAAAGAAAGAGATCGCGTCGAAGCTCATCCTCTTCTTCAAAGTCATCTGGCGCCTACTCTGATGGACCCTCTTCTAGTAACAAAGAGTCACACCCTTCTCGTGAAAGACCTCATCATCGTCAAAGGCGTCGACATTCTTCACCCTCGTCTCCATCTTCATCCCCATCAAGCACTTCATCATCTTCAACCTCAAGATCCGAGCATGGACGAAGGCATAAGAAGAAGAAGAAGACTAAGTCACTATCTCAACTTGAAAAGAAGATCAAGTTCAGTATGTATGATGGTTTCCGAAATCCCGATCTTCTTCTGAATTTTATTCGTCAATTTCAAATTTTGTATGGTCGTGACAAGTATAAAGAAAAAGAAAAGATTAATTTTGCAGCTTTACATTTAACCGACTTAGCCCATACTTGGTGGATGGGGTTGGAATATGATCATGCTGCCCCAAAATCATGGCGGTCCTTTGTTCTTATGATACAAAGCTAATTTCTTCCTGTTCATTTCAAAAGAGATGTAAAAATGGAATGGGATCAGCTTTGGCAAAGCAAAAATGAGTCACTTGGTGACTATACCAAGATATTTTGGGAGCTACTTTTGAAGATCCAACATTTCAAGAAGATCAGCAGTTCGAAAAAGCTTAGGAAGTTTCAAGGAGGTTTGCATTTTAAACTTCGTATTGCTCTTAATCATTATCATTGTTCTAGTCTCACGGAACTCATTGACCATGCTGAGACATGGGAAATGGAGCATAATGGCAACAAATCATTCCAAAAGAAGGATAAGAAGAGAGTAGCTGATGATGAGGAGTATTCAATCCCAAATGAAGGACAAAAGCAGCAGCAAAAGCAGCCATCAAATCAAAAGAAGATGAAGCCCTATTCACCTCTTAATGCTCCTCAATTTCGCTCCAATCTATACCCACAAGCAAAGAAACTTTCCGAAGAAGAAAAGCAACGCTTCATGAAAGAAGGGAAGTGCTTTAAATGTAGACAAATAGGCCACATAGCAAAACAATGTCCAAATAAGGGACAAAGCAAGGTTTCTGACAACAAGCCTAAGTCGCCAGTGAAAATCAATGCTATCAGTGATGTAGTTGCAAACACAACTCACACTCTAGAGACGCACAAATTATTAAAAGCTTGGGGACAGTTGCAAGGTAAGCAAGCACTATTCTTGATAGGTCTTGGGGCGAATGAAAATATCATTTCCTTGCAATTAGCTAAAGAGCTTGGATTAAAGAATGAAGAGATGGACACTCCGATAGAAGTTTGCCAAGCTTTAAATGTTGATGAAGGTGACACAATGAAGACTGTGACACCCTACATTGGCAAGCTCAAGTTTCAAACTCAAGGCTACAGTGATGAAGATACCTTCTGTATCGGAGACCTTGATGGTTGCGATGTGATTCTTGGCATGCCCTGGAATCATAGAGTAGATTCCACCATCTTCTCTCAGAAAAAGAAGGTAGAACTCACCAACAAAGGCAAGAAGTACGAGATCCAAGCTGGAGTTTCTGGAGACACCATACCTATGGTAAGCCATATGCAAGTCTCTAGAGCAATTAAGGATTGTGTTCAATGTTGTTTGCTTTATGTCACTGATGTAAAAGATAATATGAATGCTGAAAACCAAGAGCGACTTCAGCTCTTGGAAAAGTATAAAGATTGTTTTTCGGAAGATCTTCCTTATCAGCTTCCCCCAGAAAGGCCAGAAGACCATCATATTGATATTATCCTGGGCAGTTCTCCTCTTAATATAGCACCATACCGTGTGAGCCGTTCTCAACAAGAAGAAATCAGAAAGCAAGTCAAAGACCTACTCAACCGTGGGCTAATTAGGCCAAGTAGCTCACCATTTTGTTCACCGGTTCTTCTTGTTCAAAAGGAAGATGGCACATTCAGGATGTGCATTGATTATCGAGCCCTCAACAAAATCGCTGTGAAGAATCCGTTTCCTATTCCCAAAATTGACGACATTTTGGATCATCTAAGAGGCTCAAAGGTTTTCAGCCGCATTGATCTAAAGAGTGGTTATCATCAAATTAGGGTAATACCACAAGATGTACACAAAACTGCTTTCCACACTTCATACGATCTTTATGAATTCTTGGTGGTTCCTTTCGGATTAACCAATGCACCAGCCACCTTTAATCGAATGATGGAGCGCATCTTTAGAGAGCATTGACAATATGTCGGTACTTTCTTTGATGATATTCTTGTCTTTAGCAAGAATGAAGAGGAGCATCATCAACACTTGGAAATTGTTCTACAATTACTTCAACAAAATCAACTCTTGGTAAATGGTAAAAAGAGTGAATTTTTCATGCATAAAATAAATTACCTTGGGCATGTCATCTCTTCTGAAGGGATTCAGATGGATCCTGAAAAGATCAGGATAATCCAAGAATGGCCTCATCTTCATGATGTACATGAGGTGCGATCGTTTCTTGGCTTATGCTCTTATTACCGCCGCTTCATCAAGCATTTTGCACATATGGCTTCTCCACTTCATGACCTTACAAAGAAGAAGATCTCTTTCCAATGGAAGGAAAAAGAGAAGGCAGCCTTCACAAGGCTGAAAACAACTCTTACTTCTAGACCTGTTCTTATCATTCTAGATCTGGTAAAACCATTTATGGTGGAAGCAGATGCTTGCGGTGATTGTATTGGTGCAGTGCTATGTCACAACTCTATAGAAACAGAATTTGTATCCTTTTTCACTAATTTGTCTATATAATGATTTATTAAATTTATTTTCTTTGCACTAATTAGATATAGAGAAAAGTGCATTGGAGCTGGCCATTGATGAGTGGTCACAGGTTATGGTGGACCCACGCGGTGGGTTAGAGAAAATATAGTTCACACTTCCACCTATATGACCCGATTGGGCGGCTGTGACTAGAACTCACGCATATCAGGGTTAGACTCGCACACAGAAAGGATTGATGCCTTGAAGTGTGGGCTAGATCAACTAGAACAGACAGTTACAATCAACAAGATGGCATGATCATGAAATTCTTGTATAATGTGCATGTGTGGGCTGAAAGCTTGAAATGCACATTTCTTTGCATAGGAAAGTCACATGAAGATTCGGATACCATTTTTGCGATGTACACGAAAAAAGCTTTCATATGACACCCATATTGGGGGGGGGGGGTCCCTAAATTTTAGGAGACCCCTAAATTTTAGGAGGTCCCTAAAATTTGGGAGCCTCGAATTAGCCTAAAAATGCTAGTCCTAAAAAATAGGGATATCATCCTAAAAATAGTAAGTTCTGTACTCTGACTGTGCTTACTAAATTTGGTTGTTTCTATTCTTGACAGTATTCAACCCAAAAAGGAAGGCCGTAGAGAAGAGACAAGTGTCAAGACACTTGTCACACAAGTTTCCAAGTGTCCCACCACTTGTCACATCTCATGACATGTGGCTGGACACTTGGCTTGTGCTACTCCACTTTCCCCTTTTGTACTAGCTCTCCCCTCTCCTATAAATAAGAGCTCGTTTTTCTTCATTAATCATCATTTTTCTTTGTTGTAAACTCATGTACAGCACCCACAGATAGCCAGAAACTGGCCCCATCCATCCCCATCATCATCCCCCACTTCTTCATTATCAAATTCCTCCATATTCCCTCTTCTGTCACTGCTGTTTACAAGACAGTAAGCCTATAAATTCATCACAACATCTCCTTCTCGAGCTTTTTCTTCCATTTTAGCTACAAGAAGCAAGCCCTATCCATGTACTACTGATCAACGATGGAGAAAGGCTGAATTTCCCTTTTTCTTCTCTCATACTGTAAAGAAATCAGTTCTTATCATTGCATAATAGATAATGCATGTGTGTTTGTACATCTTTGCATGATCTTGTGAGAGTGAGAATTACTTCTTCTCACTCTTAGGTTGATTGTAACTGAGCTCTTCCCTAAGGGACTTGGGTTGAGCAGAAATGCATTCCTTCGGGGGGGGGTTTGGGGGGGGTTGCCCATCTTCAACCCTCAATCTTGTCTCCATTACTTTTACATTTTCATGGCTGTAATTTTGTGAGTAATTTTTATTTTCAGCTTTAAGTGTTCATTCTCTTTTATATTAAATCTCGAAAATAAGCGAATATCATAATTGTTAAGCATACTACGTTGTTCGGGGCGTTTACAGTGGTATCAGAGCTTTGGCTCGGTCCTCACCCCCAACACTGGTAGTGGTTACAACTATAAGTTTGTTTGTTTTCAGCCCTTGCATTGAGTGCTTGAGCATATATTTTTTTCTTTAGTCTCAATGGATCAATCAAGTGATATCCTTCAAGCCATTCAAAGTCTTAGAGAGGAGAATCAGCAAATTCGTGAGCAACTTCTCAAACTAGAAAAAGTTGAGAATCCCAAAGAATTCAAGGAAAGAAGCCCATCTACTTCAAGGAGACAAAGCCATACCAATGAAAGGAGCCGATCAAGAAGTCCAACTACTTCTAAGAGGCAGTCCCATTCTACTTCAAGACAAAAAAAGAGATTGCGTCGAAGCTCATCCTCTTCTTCAAAGTCATCTGGTGCCTATTCTGATGGATCCTCTTCTAGTAATGAAGAGTCTCACCCTTCTCGTGGAAGACCTCATCATCGTCAAAGGCGTCGACATTCTTCACCCTCATCTCCATCTTTATCCCCATCAAGCACTTCATCATCTTCAACCTCAAGATCCGAGCATGGACGAAGGCATAAGAATAAGAAGAAGACTAAGTCACTATCTCAACTTGAAAAGAAGATCAAGTTCAGTATGTATGATGGTTCCCGAAATCCTGATCTTCTTCTGAAGTTTATTTGTCAATTTCAAATTTTGTATGGTCGTGACAAGTATAAAGAAAAAGAAAAGATTAAGTTTGCAGCTTTACATTTAACCGACTTATCCCATACTTGGTGGACGGGGTTGGAATATGATCATGCTGCCCCAAAATCATGGCGGTCCTTTGTTCGCCTGATACAAAGCCAATTTCTTCCTGTTCATTTCAAAAGAGATGTAAAAATGGAATGGGATCGGCTTTGGCAAAAGAAAAATGAGTCACTTGGTGACTATACCAAGAGATTTTGGGAGCTACTTTTGAAGGTCCAACATTTCAAGAAGATCAGCAGTTCGGAAAAGCTTAGGAAGTTTCAAGGAGGTTTGCATTTTAAACTTCGTACTGCTCTTAATCATTATCATTGTTCTAGTCTCGGGAAACTCATTGACCATGCTGAGACATGGGAAATGGAGCACAATGACAACAAATCATTCCAAAAGAATGATAAGAAGAGAGTAGCTAATGATGAGGAGTATTCAGCCCCAAATGAAGGACAAAAGCAGCCATCAAATCAAAAGAAGATGAAGCCCTATGCACCTCCTAATGCTCCTCAATTTCGCTCCAATCTACACCCACAAGCAAAACAGCTTTCTGAAGAAGAAAAGCAACGCTTCATGAAAGAAGGGAAGTGCTTTAAATGTGCACAAACAGGCCACATAGCGAAGCAATGTCCAAACAAGGGACAAAGCAAGGTTTCTGACAACAAGCCTAAGTCGCCAGTGAAAATCAATGCTATTAGTGATGTAGTTGCAAACACAACTCACACTCCAGAGACGCGCAAATTATTAAAAGCTTGGGGACAGTTGCAAGGTAAGAAAGCACTATTCTTGATAGATCTTGGGGCAAATGAAAATATTATTTCCTTGCAATTAGCTAAAGAGCTTGGATTAAAGAATGAAGAGATGGACACTCCGGCAGAAGTTCGCCAAGCTTTGAATGCTGATGAAGGTGACACAGTGAAGACTGTGATACCCTACATTGGCAAGCTCAAGTTTCAAATTCAAGGCTAGAGTGACGAAGATACCTTCTGTATCGAAGACCTTGATGGTTGCGATGTGATTCTTGGCATGCCCTGGAATCATAGAGTAGATTCAACCATCTTCTCTCAGAAAAAGAAGGTAGAACTCACCAAAAAAGCAAGAAGTACGAGATCCAAGCTGGAGTTTCTGGAGACACCATACCTATGATAATATGAATGCTGAAAACCAAGAGCGACTTCAGCTCTTGGAAAAGTATAAAGATTGTTTTTCGGAAGATCTTCCTTATCAGCTTCCCCTAGAAAGGCCAGAAGACCATCATATTGATATTATCCTGGGTAGTTCTCCTCCTAATATAGCACCATACCGTGTGAGCCGTCCTCAACAAGAAGAAATCAGAAAGCAAGTCGAAGACCTACTCAACCGTGGGCTAATTAGGCCAAGTAGCTCACCATTTTGTTCACCGGTTCTTCTTGTTCAAAAGAAAGATGGCACATTCAGGATGTGCATTGATTATCGAGCCCTCAACAAAATCACTGTGAAGAATAGGTTTCCTATTCCCAGAATTGACGACATTTTGGATCGTCTAGGAGGCTCAAAGGTTTTCAGCCGCATTGATCTAAAGAGTGGTTATCATCAAATTAGGGTAATACCACAAGATGTACACAAAACTGCTTTCCGCACTTCATATGGTCTTTATGAATTCTTGGTGGTTCCTTTCGGATTAACCAATGCACCAGCCACCTTTAATCGAATGATGGAGCGCATCTTTAGAGAGCATCGACAATATGTCGGTACTTTCTTTGATGATATTCTTGTCTTTAGCAAGAATGAAGAGGAGCATCATCAACACTTGGAAATTGTTCTACAATTACTACAACAAAATCAACTCTTGGTAAATGGTAAAAAGAGTGAATTTTTCATGCATAAAATAAATTACCTTGGGCATGTCATCTCTTCTGAAGGGATTCAGATGGATCCTGAAAAGATCAGGATAATCCAAGAATGGCCTCATCTTCGTGATGTACATGAGGTGTGATCGTTTCTTGGCTTATATTCTTATTACCGCCGCTTCATCAAGCATTTTGCACATATGGCTTCTCCACTTCATGACCTTACAAAGAAGAAGATCCCTTTCCAATGGAAGGAAAAAGAGAAGGCAGCCTTCACAAGGCTGAAAACAGCTCTTACTTCTGGACCTGTTCTTATCATTCCAGATCTGGTAAAACCATTTGTGGTGGAAGCAGATGCTTGCGGTGATTGTATTGGTGCAGTGCTAAATCAAGAAGGCCATGCTGTAGCCTTTGAAAGCTGCTGTCTAAATGATGTGGAGAAAAGGTATGACATTTATGAAAAGGAGCTCTTAGCAGTGGTTCATGCTTTAAAGATATGGAAACATTATCTTTTAGGCAATGAATTCCTTATTAAAACCGATCATCAAAGCTTGAAGTATTTCAAGACTCAAAAGCATTTGCAGGAGAAACATGCAAGATGGGAAAATTTCTTGTCCATGTTTCATTTTCAAATTATGTACACTCCAGGGAAACAAAATGTAGTTGCTGATGCACTTTCTAGAGTGCCTCACATTGCAACTATTACAATGGCTCATCATGAAGATTTTCAAACGATGAAGAATACTTATGATGAAGATACTGATTTTGCAGCAATTTGGTCAAATTTACAGCAAGGAGGTTCTCATCCAGATTATTCCATCAAGGACGGTTACCTTCTCATGAACAATCGCCTTTGTGTCACTCTTCCTGTTCGACAAAAGGTGCTTAAAGAAAGTCATGAACCCCCTTATGCAGGGCATAGAGGGAGGGCAGCCACTCTAAGTGCAATTGAGCGCTACTTTTATTGGCCAACATTACGAAAAGATACACATAACTTCATTGAGGCTTGTCTGGTATGCCAAAAATCCAAATATGATAGGCAGAAGATTCCAGGATTGTTGAAACCTCTTCTAGTGCCCAAAGATCCATGGGAATCTATCACAATGGATGTCATCTCAGGTATTCCAAGAACACCTCAAGGTCATGATATGATTTGGGTCATAATTGATAGATTCAGCAAACAGTCACATTTTATTCCATGTCATAAAACATTGAAATCCGCACAAGCTGCAAGACTTTTCATTCAACATATCTTCAGATTACATGGTATGCCTTCTGAGATCATTTTAGATAGAGACTCCAAATTCACAAGTAACTTTTGGCGTGCTTTATTTGAGAATTTGGAAACCACTTTAAAGTTCTCCTCAGCTTTTCATCCTCAAAATGACGGCCAAACAGAGGTGATGAATCTCACTCTTTTGGATATGTTGAAAGCTTATGTTAGTGAACATAAGTCACAATGGGAGAAATATCTTCCATTATTGGAGTTTGCTTACAACAATACAGTGCACTCATCCACAGGGAAAGCTCCAAATGAAATAGTACAGGGTAAAGTGATTCCTCCTCCAATTATTCGCACTAAAGATAAGATTTTTGCTGCTGATGAGTTTGCTTCAGATTTAAAAACAACAATGGATCAAGTTCGAGCCACTATCAAAGTTGCGCAAGAGTGACAAAAGAAGCAAGCAGATAAACGAAGAAGACCTTTGGCTTTTGAAAAAGGTCAATATGTCTTGCTAAAGTTTGATAAAAGCAGGCTCAAACAAGGTTATGGTCAAAATTCATCTTTTCCAAAGCTCTCTAGTAGATACTTTGGACCCTTCAAAGTGATTGAGAAAATAAATGATGTTTCTTATCTACTTGAGCTTCCTGCTCATTTGGAAAATACACAACGCTTTTCATGTAAGTTTGCTAAAACCTTACATAGGACCAGAACCAAAGGAACCCATTACTGAAGATCCCCCAGAAGTTGAAGAAATAGAGCAACTCTTGGAACCTGAAAAGATTTTGTTTCTCAAGGATCGAACCACGAGAAGTGGCCTTGTGACACAAAAATTCTTACTAAAATTCAAGAATCTACCCACAACAGATGCACAGTGGGTAGATGAAAAATTCATGAAGGATTACCCAAATATTCTACAGCAATATCAAGAAGCTTTCCAGCTGAGGACAGCTGAATAAAAGCCAGAGGGCTGTCACAACTCTATAGAAACAGAATTTGTATCCTTTTTCATTAATTTGTCTATATAATGATTTATTAAATTTATTTTCTTTGCACTAATTAGATATAAAGAAAAGTGCATTGGAGCTGGCCACTGATGAGTGGTCACAGGTTATGGTGGACCCACGCGGTGGGTTAGAGAAAATATAGTTCACACTTCCACCTATATGACTCGATTGGGCACCTGTGACTAGAACTCATGCATATCAGGGTTAGACTCGCACACAGAAAGGATTGATGCCTTGAAGTGTGGGCTAGATCAACTAGAACAGACAGTTACAATCAACAAGATGACATGATCATGAAATGCTTGTATAATGTGCATGTGTGGGCTGAAAGCTTGAAATGCACATTTCTTTGCATAGGAAAGTCACATGAAGATTCGGATACCATTTTTGCGATGTACACGAAAAAAGCTTTCATATGACACCCATATTGGGGGGGGGGGGGGGGGGGGATCCCTAAATTTTAGGAGACCCCTAAATTTTAGGAGGTCCCTAAAATTTAGGAGCCTCGAATTAGCCTAAAAATGCTAGTCCTAAAAAATAGGGATGTCATTCTAAAAATAGTAAGTTCTGTACTCTGACTGTGCTTACTAAATTTGGTTGTTTCTATTCTTGACAATATTCAACCCAAAAAGGAAGGCCATAGAGAAGAGACAAGTGTCAAGACACTTGTCACACAAGTTTCCAAGTGTCCCACCACTTGTCACATCTCATGACATGTGGCTGGACACTTGTCTTGTGCTACTCCACTTTCCCCTTTTGTACTAGCTCTCCCCTCTCCTATAAATAAGAGCTCGTTTTTCTTCATTGATCATCATTTTTCTTTGCTGTAAACTCATGTACAGCACCCACAGATAGCCAGAAACTGGCCCCATCCATCCCCATCATCATCCCCCACTTCTTCATTATCAAATTCCTCCATATTCCCTCTTCTGTCACTGCTGTTTACAGGACAGCAAGCCTGTAAATTCATCACAACATCTCCTTCTCGAGCTTTTTCTTCCATTTTAGCTACAAGAAGCAAGCCCTATCCATGTACTGCTGATCAACGATGGAGAAAGGCTGAATTTCCCTTTTTCTTCTCTCATACTGTAAAGAAATCAGTTCTTATCATTGCATAATAGATAATGCATGTGTGTTTGTACATCTTTGCATGATCTTGTGAGAGTGAGAATTACTTCTTCTCACTCTCAGGTTGATTGTAACTGAGCTCTTCCCTAAGGGACTTGGGTTGAGCAGAAATGCATTCCTTTGGGGGGGGGGGGGGGTTGCCCATCTTCAACCCTCAATCTTGTCTCCATTACTTTTACATTTTCATGGCTGTAATTTTGTGAGTAATTTTTATTTTCAGCTTTAAGTGTTCATTCTCTTTTATATTAAATCTCAAAAATAAGCGAATATCATAATTGTTAAGTAAATTCATTACAACACCTCTTTTTTAAGATCTTTCTTCCATTTTAGCAACAAGAAGCAAGCCCTATTCATGTACTATTGTTCAACGATGGAGAAGGCTGATTTTCCCTTTTTCTTCTCTCATACTGTAAAGAAATCAGTTCTTATCATTGCATAATAGATAATGCATGTGTGTTTGTACATCTTTGTATGATCTTGTGAGAGTGAGAATTACTTCTTCTCACTCTCAGGTTGATTGTAACTGAGCTCTTCCCTAAGGGACTTGGGTTGAGCAGAAATACATTGCTTT
This sequence comes from Lygodium microphyllum, assembly GCF_053477565.2. Classification (NCBI taxonomy): domain Eukaryota; kingdom Viridiplantae; phylum Streptophyta; class Polypodiopsida; order Schizaeales; family Lygodiaceae; genus Lygodium; species Lygodium microphyllum. Next base: position 34,288,696 of record NC_141138.1, on the reverse strand, counting down.
AGGGGGGGGGGGGGGGGGGTTGCCCATCTTCAACCCTCAATCTTGTCTCCATTACTTTTACATTTTCATGGCTGTAATTTTTTGAGTAATTTTCATTTTCAGCTTTAAGTGTTCATTCTCTTTTATATTAAATCTCAAAAACAAGCGAATATCATAATTGTTAAGCATACTACGTTCTTCGGGGTGTTTACATCCTAGCTTCCTTTCTACTACTCGTCTACCTTTACAAATTGCACGGTGGCACTCTTAAGGGTGCACCTTGCACTCTTTTATAAAAGTATTGACTTGTGCTTTTTCTTGTGTGCATTTCTCCTTGATTTAGGACCTTTTTGTACTTCTTGTGTCTCCATATTTCTCCTACCATGCCTTCCTCTCTCGTTTTAGTTTTGCCTTGGCCTTATATATATTTTTTAGCTTTTCCCAATTTTCTACCTTGTTTGTCCGAGGGTTAACATTACCCCCCTCCTAGTTGAGTGCCAGTCCCATGGCACTTGTTGGGGGATGAGTCAGACTCTGTTGCTAGAGTAGCCAAGTAGCTCTTTGAGTTTGTGTATGAGTTGAGTGGGGGGATTTATGGAACTATGAGGCCCTTGAGTTGGAGATGATCCCTTGTGTTGGAGGGATTTAGGGAACTGTGAGGCCCTTGAGTTGGACTGAGCCCTAGTCGTGGAGAGAGGTTGGTGGGAAAATCTGGTGTTGAAATTGAATATTGTGTTGGAGGGATCCGTCTCTTGGCCCTCTACAGTGACCTTATTATGCATTGTTTGAAATGAGCTTCTTCATTCACTTTTTGATGGGCGTTGTGGCATTCACCCCTTGGGGGGTTGTGCGTTAGCTGATGTCAGATGGCAAAGGATGGGGAGGGTATTGCAGGGATGATGGGGTCTTTGAAGCTAGTAGTGGGGCCTTCGGTTGTACCTGGAAAGAAAAGAAAGGTGCATTTCTGTAATATTTTCGCTCGAAATATTAAGGAGCTTTAATCATCGCACGCCCGCGTAAAAGCTGTGCAAAGTCATCTCTCACGTCAACTAATGACAGTGACTAAGTGTTACCTCGCGTGCACATTAAAAATCCCCATCCACGATGTGCAATTAAGGCCGGGGCACGAAGACCGCAAGCCGTGCAAGAACACCTTGGATAAAGGGAAAAAGGATAATGATGAAATTTAGGCAAATATTTTTTACTAATTATCCCTTCCCCCCAGCCAATGCATGGCTGGAGGAGAGGGAGTGTGTGGAGGAGTGAGCCAAGGTGGAGTGGTGTGTGGGTTGCATGAGGGAGAAGGCATGCACTAGCCACGTAAGTGGCCACCTCTCCCCCCCCTTAGCACTATATAACCTTTCCCTTAGGCATTGGGGGGAGGCACGATCAGAGAGAAGAAACAAGAGGCCGCTGTGCTGCCTGGAAATGCCGCCGCTGTGAGGACGCCGCCAGCTACCACCGATTGCAGCGCTGCTGCCGCCTCTCCTCTACCATCACCATCATCATTATCACCTCCCTCTTCATCATCAGCATCTCTTCCACAAAACGACTTCTTCTCTCTCCACGTAGATTTTGCCCAGAAGCATAGAAGCTTCTAGAAAGAAGGCTTCTATAAGCCTTGGTCACCCTCACCACTGCGAGTTTAGTCAAAAATCACATTCTGTAAAGGCTGTGTCATGCACAAAATCGAAAAACCAAGGCAAGAAGGAAGTCGATACGCAGAAGAGTCAAAGAAGAGTTACTGGACCAGAATTCTATGGCTCCCAAGAAGACGCAAGGCGCACCCATGGGAGGTTCTTCCCCGAACATACACGTGGACATCCCCACGAGCCCTCAAGACCAGGTTCCATGAATTTAATTCCACATAAAGAAATGCTTTAAGCACGCTTAACTCCATAGGAAGAATGCATTTACGCTTGTCGTTAATTCATGTAGTAAAGATAAAAAGTTCATTTGAGAAATGATCTCCTTGAACGATGGACAAGGGGCGGTGCATATCATGCAATTAGATTGTATACATTTCCAAAGTTGTGGACATAAATTACTTGTCCGTCTTAGAAGCTTAGTTGCATGTTGCTTTTTTGGTGCATTTCGAAAGTAACAAGCCTAAGCACATATTGCTTAGAGCTAAAATTTGAAATTGTTAAGTGCATCCTTGATTGGCCATGAAAGAACAAGTGTATCTTGCATTTAGTCAATAACTTCCTTGTTATGACTTGCATGGAAAGAATTGTTAACGTCCGTTGCACGACATGAAAATGAAACCATCGACATTGCATGTTGAATGCGAGGACACTTGTGGAATGGATTAAGGTTGCATGGTACACGTTCGTCTTGCATGAACTCCATTAACGATGTTGTATCTAGAAAAGGGTTGCATGTTACATATTCGTCATGCGTAAATTTCATTCATCGAATTGCATTTAGAAAAGGTTGCATGGCTTATCAAAGCATGAAATTCAATTGTAATTAAATGAAAGGTCGTAGGCAAAATTCCTTGATGTAAATCTATGTAGAACTTATTCAAGTTATTTCCCAAGTTGTCAATCATTATGATCCTAGTAAGGAAAGAAAATGGCTAATTGCAAACCATATAGTTGCATTGAAGGAAAGTCTATGATTTGCATACTTACATGGAACGTTGCATCCTGAATCTATTTATTTACACCTTTAAAACAAGTCTAGCACCTCTAAGAAGAGATCCTTTCTTGTTGCAAGACAAGTAGACCAAATTGGTAGATCATTTGTGATGTTATAACCCTCAAGGGGGTTCATAAAAACATAACTAGTCAATACGATAAACACCTCAAAGTGCTATCTAGGGTTTAGCACGTTAGAAATTCTGCCTAGTATCGCACTTGGTCTCCAAGTCGAGACCCTCAAATCTAAAGGATCCTACCCACATTCATAGAATGCTTGGATTAATTGGACGCCCATGCAAACAACGATCTAGGGTTTCTACCCTAAGGATCGATCAACCTAATGCTAAAACTCGGATTAAGTTTTGGAAACCCTAGGACGTCAGCCTAGTACAATTAGGGTTGGGTTGGGTAAGAAGACACCCCAAACCCTACATCTTGACTAAACAAATTCCTTGAACAAGAAACGCCGTTTGATGGGTGAAATGATCCCATGAGTTAGATGAAACACTTGTGCAATAAGTTGCAACATTGCATGGCTTTGTGGTTTAACCACAATATAAATTTGCCACTCCTTGGAATAAGATTGGCAGGTTCTAGCGCAAGTCTAACTTGCAAGAGGATGAGTAATCATCCTGTTCCATCACCTTTATTGGGCTGATTTGCCAAGTTAAGGGAAGTTATGCCTAGTAAGCAAAGGATCAATCAAGTTAGAGCAACATGGTCGCCAGGATTCATCGTCTTAACTTAAGAAACCTAAGGTGTTGGTTAATTTGGGTTGATAGGGTATGACCCTAATCCAAGGACAAAAGGGTAAACAAACAAACCCTTGGGGATATTGCCAAGTCGCAATTGATCCCGGATCAAATGCTGGATGCATTCGGAGAGAAGGATTCACTCCTTAGCAGTTGGCCAAATAAACGACCACTAGATTGATTGTGTTTTTAATAGTTTAGGAGCATTATTTGCATTGTTTGCTCAAGGAACTAAAGATGGAAAGATAATTAATGCTTTAGGTTGAAGGCTTGAAGGGAGATGCAGCATCAGTTACCCCCGACTGTCTGCCTAACCCTAAGCAACGGGTTTGTTAGCTGCACCAGGAACGTGGACTGAACCCGCCACGAGAGGTCTCTCCGTTGGGCGCTACTTGGAGTAGGAGGACGCTTGGGTGCCAGAAAGGGGGGCTCTTGCCGTAAATCCCTTGCCTTCCGGGCCCTACACAAGAGGCCGACGTGACTCATGATTGGATCTCGAGGCCCGCATACTAGTCTACGGGCAAAATCTTGGATTAGTAATCCTTGTGGATTGCTGGATAGCAAAGCTTTCGTACATTTATATTTACTAAAAATATGTTCTCAAAACTTGTCCAAGCTATATGTGAATTTTTTACATTTTTTATATATCCTAGTATAGTATTATCAATTACTTGAAATAGCCAATATATCACATTCCATTCATTTGTGTTCTATTATTTCCATGCCTTTAATTCATCTACAATCGCATGGTTACTCAACAGTAGCTCATTTTCTTCCCTTGAATCAAACTCGTAAAAGCTTTTTCCAATAAGGAAGTTCATCACACAAAACTTCCATGATGGCTAATTGTTCTTGTCTGTTGAGATTTAGGCAATCACACCCAGTAAAGCCTCTTTGAGGGGGGCAGTCTGGGTAAAGGATATGCAGGCTATCCAGAATCCCATATGCATAAAGTAGGAAAATACCACCTATCCTCAAGCTATAAAACATTATACTTGCCTCTCATTTTCATTGAATATGAGGTCCTTTTGTCCTTTCAATTAAGTGCCTATGAGTCATTGTCCAACCACACAAGACCATGTTTGTGAGTCCAAGTCTTAATCTTGGAACCTAATTCACTTGTGTGACATACTACCTTCAACTCTATGTCTTCATGAGTTCACTCTATACCTTCAAGCCACCATAGCCATGCTCAAATCCATACATTTCATCATGGTATCAAAGCCATGGTGAGCATGGCACTAATCCTCCAACTCCCTTCCACTTCTATCTAGCTCAACCTGAGCTCATGACTTCATGATCAACTCTATTTTCACCTCCAACTTCACTCAAGCCTCTTGTTTGCCATAGCTAGACTGCACCTACCCACCTTGGAGCATGTGGATCTCTTCAACCAAGCCAGAAGATTTCTTCTAGGCATATCTTCATGACCTCAGGGCACTTCTTGTTGATACCTCCATCATAGAAACCCAACCAAGGGTCTTTTAATCTCTAATTCCAACCAAGCTCAGATAACACATATGGCAATACATGATTCTTCGTTGAGACTTTAAATATGCAGTCTAGATGCATGCGATCCTTCCAATTGTCTTAGTGCAGTTCTATGTAGGATCTCCTAATCAACCTTAACCATCATGCACATTGTGCATTTAGTATAGTTGTACCTCCTAAATGACTTTTATCTCTCTTTATTCCTGGCAACAAGTACTCAACATAATGCACTGGATCACATGTGACTTGCATCTATGAAAGTCTAGGGTTTTGTCTAACGATGCAAGTGTATCTCATGAACAGAAATTAACATTTCATGTGTTTCTTTTAACCATGATTGCGAAATGTGAATTCTAACTCACTATTCATGCACTGAACTGGTTAAAAAGCTATCATTTTATGTGAAGTAAGGCGATAACCTTATCATTTTATGTGTATAGAAGCTATCATTTCATGTGAATTCTAAACTCTTCTGTTTCGCACATGCTTTCTTAGAGTAAACAAAACCCTAAGAGATGATCTTTGACTCTAGCATTTTGGAAATTTGTGCTCGCTGTCCTAATCATATTGTTGTCTAGTCGTATGATTAAATCTCCTTCTATATGTAGCACTTTAACCTACGACCATAGGGCTTCTCAAGTACCACATGTAAGCTTCTTATTCACCAAAGAGTTTGCCAAAACATTGTCCCTATGTGCTGCACAAACTGAAAACACAGTTGCCTACTGTAACCCTTACAAAGAAGCCATAGCTCTTTCAACTTCAAGCTTTTATTTCACTTCATTTTCTCACTCTTTTCAATCAATTAGAGTTTTTTCCACTTGGGTTGGAGTTCTTACTTAGTCTCCAGTAACACTTGAGGCATCAAAACAGTAAGGAGGGGACGTTTTGAAATATTCAAGTTCAATCCAAGAATATACATGTAATGCACCCGCCTTGATTTCTTGACGGATAACGTTTTAGTAGTTGCCCAGAGTTTACCTTCTAGCCATTGCTATTTGCACTCTAATCAGAATGATCAATAGGCTAGTTAACCCTAGGTCTACCCCACAAGGGAAGCATACTACCATTACCCACGGAGGACCGACCTAAAGGTTCCTAATTGACCTAATAGTCACCTATCAACTACTAACTCACATCCAGAGGTGTTCTTTGAGAGGCTTCTTGGAGAAACTGCCATTACCCTTGGTTCATGGAGTACAACGCTTTTTTCTAGTAGCAAACTAAGGATTTATGAAATCCCTTGCAATACTCTAGCATAGCCGGTCCTACCTTTTCCCTAAGATAATTTATAGTTCACATTCAGAGACCAAACTCTAAGTAAGTCAACAAATTGGCCCTTCCTATAGTTTCTTCCTAGTATTTGTTTTTGGGGGAACCTCTTGGCTAACCAAGACCACCATGCCATAGGACAGGATTCATCGCAGGAATCTATCCACCCGCTTCCCTCTATGTAAGTTCTTAGTTATCTAATTACCTACCACATTATGTGAAACATATATAAATAGCTTCATTAATTAAAATCATTTTATGCAGAATTGTTCATTTACATAATTTACTCACGGACATACAATCAAAAAATAACAAGTTCATTGATTATATTCCATAATGTGTGTTCTCCCGTCTATACAAGAGAAAATTTACAATTGCACGTGCTATCGCATCCGATACATTTGCATGTCACCGAGATCAAATCCACCTATAGCTAGCATTTATAGATGTCCCAAGTAAAACTCGAACCATACAAGGGACCAAGTAGTTCCTATCAAGATTGTGGGAGAGAAGGAAGGAGTCTCACTTGTAGCTTTCTTGCTTGCACAATGGGGGAATACACACAAAGATGGAGGCTAAAAACAATTTTCCTCTGCTTAGTTGTGTAAGCCAAAAGAACTCTCTTACAAAGAAATAGAAGAACCCTATATATGGGTCTCAAACCAAACTCAACTAACTAAGGTGGCATACTAACTGAACCACGAACTAGAGTAGATAAGGATAGCTATCATCTAGCTATTATTCATGGGCGGTGTACCAACCGCATCTGCAACTAACAAGTCGGTGACATAAATGCACAACGGTCACCCTGGCATATCATGAGTGGAGCTCGATATCTCAACACTCCCCCTCGAGCTCAATCCCAATTCCTGCACAGCAAGCAAGTCTCTGAACTTGTGTAGCTTCTCTGCGCCCAATGCCTTCGTGAATATGTCAGCTACCTGATCCTCTGTGCTGACATAAACTAGATCAATAAGACCTAGTAAAACCCTCTCCCACACATAGTGATAATGCACCTCAATGTGCTTTGTTCTAGCATGATATACTGGGTTATTTGTCAAGTGTATACTACTCATGCTGTCACAATAAATGACAACTGGCCCATCTATAGCCTAATGCATATCATAAAGTAGCTTATGCAACCAAGCTACCTCACATGCAGCCATTGCTGCACCCCTGTACTCAGCCTCTGTACTCGACAAGGCAACTGTAGGCTGTTTCTTGCTGCTCCAAGTGACTGCATCACTTCCAAAAGAGAACACATATCCACTAGTAGATCGTCTATCAGAAATACTACCAGCCCAATCAGCATCAGTGTATCCATGCAACTATATGTGAATCCCAGTCTCATAAAATAGACCATACTGCAATGTGGACTTCACATAACTGAGTATGTGTCTAGCGGCATCCAAATGCGGTTTCCTTGGAGCCTACATAAACTGACTTACCAATCCAACAGCATAGCTCAAATATGGCCTGGTAATAGTCATATAAATCAAACTTCCTACTATGCGCATGTACATAGTAGGGTCTTCCAAAGCTCACATGCATCTGCGCTCAGCTTCACATTCTGCTCCAAAGGAACTGAAATAGGCTTATAGCCTGTCATCCCATATTTGGGTAGCATGTCCAATTCATATTGCCTCTGCAAGAGCCATATCCCACTTGGTGATCTTATCACCTCAATGCCCAAGAAATAACGCAGCTCTCCCAAATCCTTCATCTCAAACTTCTGCGTCAATAGGATTTTCACATGAAGGATATCATCATCACTATCACTTGTGATAATTAAATCATCAACATAAATGACAAGCAGCATAATACCTTTCTCTGTTTTTCTCACATAAAGTGAGAAATCTGCCTTGGAAATCTGAAAGCCAATAGTGACAAGATACTGTCCTATCTTGTCATACCAATCTCTAGGTGCTTGCTTCAAGCCATACAAGGCTTTCTTCAACCTGCAAACAAACTCAGGATGAACAGCATGCACATAACCTGGTGGCTGCTCCATATAGACCTTTTCTTGCAAATCACCATGTAAGAAGGCATTCTTTACATCCATCTGATGTAAAGGCCATCCCTTTGATGCAACCATAGCAATGACTGCTCTTAGCGTTGCCATCCTTGCAACAGGACTAAATGTTTCTTCATAATCAATGCCATATGTTTGCGCATACCCCTTGACTACTAATCTTGCCTTGTATCTATTCACAGAACCATCTACATTGTGCTTCACCTTATAAACCCACTTACAACCAATTGCATTCTTATCTTTACGAAAAGGTACCAATTCCCATGTAGCATTTGCTTCCAAAGCATCCATTTCTTCATCCATGGATTTCTCCCATTTTTCTTTTTCCATGGCTTACTCAAAAGAAGTGGGTTCTGGTTCCTGTATCACTTTGACTATATATGCATACTGAATGGTTGTAAATCCATCATATTTCAGCCTATCCACACGATACCTAGCTCTGGTAGACTTGCGCAAAGTAAGCTCACCTCCAGGTGCTCTCAAAACATCCCTATTCTTCCTTACTCTAGGTGTAACAATAGAAGGAATACCCAACTCATCATCAATGCTCTATTCTGAGCCACTGGATTCACCATCCACATAAGAGTGACCTGCATTCACATCGAACATGGGCTGATCTACCTTCCCTTTTCCTTTTCATGAAACCTGCATACCACTATCTGCATTATTTTGAGGAGATTCTCATGATCTCAATCTGCCTGTCCATGGCAAAGAATGTGAACCAGTAGTAGAGGACACTCCAGGTCCACTAATATTTTGTGACTACTGCTGTGAAATCTGTGCAGCATTACCATTTTTTGCATCTACATCATCAATCACATTTACTGGTTTATACCAGCTACTCATCTCATCAAAGAAAACATCTCTGCTCACTGTAAACTTACAAGTAGAGGGGTTATAGCATCTATACCCTTTCTGCTCTGCAGAGAGTAACCAATAAAAATGCACTTCTCAGCTTTTGGATCCAACTTGGATCTCAACTCATCTGGCACATGAACATAGGCAATGCAACCAAAAATTTTCAAATGAGAAATATCTGGTTTCCTACCAGTATACCTCTCCTCTGGAGTCATGCCATGTATTGCTACAGTGGGAGTCCTGTTCATTATGTAGACTATTGTAGCAACTGCTTCAGCCCAATAAAAATCTGGTAGGTCTTTTTCATTGAGCATGGTGTGAGACACCTCTCCAATATGCCTATTTTTTCTTTCTGCAATTCCATTTTATTGTGGGGTATGACTGCATGAATATTGCTGCTTTATGCCATGCTCTTACAGGAACCTTGCAAACTCATTTGAGATGTACTCTCCCCCTCCATCTGACTTTAGGCATTTTATTTGCAGGCCTGTTTCTTTTTCAACCATAGCTTTAAGAGTTTTGAAATGCCCAAACACTTTACTTTTCTTTTTCATAAAATACACCCACACTTTTCTGCTATAGTCATCAATAAAAGTGACAAAATAATGACAGCCTCCAATAGATGTAGCTTTAGTAGTCCACACATCAGAGTGGATTAATTCCAATGGCTTCTTACTCTCTTGAACATGTCTAGGAAATGGTTTACTTGCCTGTTTTCCAAATTGACAGGCTTCACATACCTTATGCATTTCTGCAACCTTGAATTTAGGCAATCCTACAACAATATTTTGGGCCTACATTGATTTAAGTCGCTATACCTTAACATGACCAATGTGTTTATGCTAGATATCAATATCTGCAACTACACAGGTCCCATGTGCAAACATTGCTGCACTCAATTTAGCCATGTCTGCATCCAACGTAAACATTCTACCCTTCTTCTTTCCTTTTGCTATCAAGCGACCTTTATTTTTCATATCCTCAACAAAGCATCCATGAGGATTAAATCTGACCTGCAAGCCCTCCTCAACCATTTGACCAATAGAAACCAGATTCTTGGTGATATTCGGGACATGAAATACATCTGACAGGTATTTCTTTTTCCCATCCTGCATATACAAAGGAATTTTTCCAATCTGCACAATAGGATGTGCAGTATCATCACCGGTCTCCACAAATCCTAGTTTTTCCATTTTCCTTGTATCCTCCATCCATTCTGCATGACATGTCATGTGGTTTGATGCACCTGAGTCAAGATACCATACATCGTTGCTTTCTTCTACACTTGTCACAGAATTGTTCATGTGCTGCACCATAAACAAATGCTCATTTTTGTCATCACCAGTCTCCACAAATCCTAGTTTTTCCATTTTCCTTGTATCCTCCATCCATTCTACATGACATGTCATGTGGTTTGATGCACCTGAGTCAAGATACCATACATCGTTGCTTTCTTCTGCACTTGTCACAGAATTGTTCAAGTGCTGCACCATAAACAAATGCTCATTTTTGTCATCACCCTGTCTACTAGAAGATGCATAATTCCCTTGTTGCAATTTTCCATTCATGTTGTCATTCTGCTTTTTATAGAAGTCTTTAGCCATATGACCCATTTTACCACAGTAGTAGCATTCAACATTGCTATTTGCATTTTGGCCTCTTTGCCATCCACCACGACCTCTTTGTCTCCCCCTACCTCTAGAGTTACCACGTCCTCCTCCATAGGACTAGTTTTGTTGAGTTTGCTGCATATTCTGATTTCTACCACGGCCTCTAGATCAGCCTCCTCTACCTCTGCCTCTACCTCTTCTAGCATTTGAGTAGAAGACAGTTTCTTGTGAAGTTCCTCGTGAAGAAGATGCACCACCATTTCTCTGCTCCTCAGAAATTAGAAGAGCAATCAACTCCTCAAAATCAGGAAATCTTTCACGAACTGAAATGGATGTCCGAAACTGTGCATAACCCTTTCCTAGACCATTCAAGGTCACAGAAACTAAATCATCATCTTCCACTGGCGACCCAATGGAAGCAAGTGCATCTGCAATTTTCTTCACCTTCATGTGGTACTCATTGATGCTCATACTTTCTCTTTGCACATTGTGCAACTCTTGCTTGAGCTGCATTTTCCTGGCTTGCGTATTTGTGCTATACATTTTTGACAAAGTATCCCATGCCTCCTTTGGCATACTTGCATCCTGAATATGCACAATCATAGAGTCTGAAAATTTGATAGACAGCCAGTACATAACTTTTTTGGCTCTCTCATGCAATCCTTTAAATGCCTACATTTGCTGTTGATTGGCAACATCAAGAAGAACTAGTTCTTCTTCATTTCCTGCAACAAATTCCCAATATCCTTTTTCCATAAGAAAATTCGTCATTCTAAACTTCCATGCTTGGAAGTTGTTCTTGTTAAGCTTTTCAGTGACGATCTGTGAAAGAGAATCAGACACCATTTCAGAACACTACAAAAAATTCTGTCACTGTAAAAAACACAGCTCCAACCTCACAAGGGAAAATCTGCAAGCATGACGAAAGTGATATTTCACCACACAGTCACTTCCTAGTGACGATTTTGCATCAACATGCAACAAGGATGATTCTGTAACTCCCAATGTCTCTGCGCACAGGCATACAATGCAATTTCTATGGTAACTTTTCACGGACCTGTAGAATAGTGGTCGCACACTATAAAATAGGGCCTTTTCTTGAGTGCGTGCAAAAAACTTTCGCCTCCAAAACAGGCCCCGAAATGGCCTCAAATCAAAAAAACAGAGCAACCCAGGGCTAAAGCCCTATCCCGCAGCATATATTGCCCTCTTGCTACACCGCGAAGAGTATCTCAATCTGAGACAATGCACTCTTGTACATTTTGGCTGTGCTGCCCTGCAGAGATTTGCTCTCAAAATAGAAAAATGAAAACAACACTGGTCCTCTTACCAGAACATCGCGAACTTGGTTTTTTTTCTTGAGCTCCTTACCACGAACAAGGCTCTGATACCATGTCAAGATTGTGGGAGAGAAGGAAGGAGTCTCACTTGTAGCTTTCTTGCTTGCACAATGGGGGAATACACACAAAGGTGGAGGCTGAAAACAGTTTTCCTCTTCTTAGTTGTGTAAGCCAAAAGAACTCTCTTACAAAGAAATAGAAGAACCCTATATATGGGTCTCAAACCAAACTCAACTAACTAAGGTGGCATACTAACTGAACCACAAACTAGAGTAGATAAGGATAGCTGTCATCTAGCTATTATTCATGGGCGGTGTACCAACCGCATCTGCAACTAACAAGTCGGTGACATAAATGCACAATGGTCACCCTGGCATATCACGAGTGGAGCTTGATATCTCAACAGTTCCTAGGTGTGAAAAGGGATTTATTAGTGAGAGCCCCCCTAGCACCCTATCCACCTTCTACTTAATATGATCCCTGCTGGGAGACCTCTCGCCATCGGAGATGGCGGTCCATGCTTCCGCAGCAGTAAAAACATGCCCTCTTGGTATGGGGATTCAACACCTATCCTTGGGGGAGGTATAGGCTCCTCAATTTTTATATGTTCCAATACTTAATTCAATCAGTTTCTAATCTAGAAGATCACAAATAAGATTGATGTTTGCAAGTAGTTATGACTTCAATCAATCATGCAACTTTTAAGTGATGCTTAATTCTAGTAGCAATCAACACTTGAGTTTCTCATAATGAAATCTTCCCCTTGGAATTTAACTAGAGGTATCTAGATTTTGGGGTCTCTAACTTCCTAGTTCTTGTAACCAAGTTTTTTGGCCTTAAGTCAGTATTTCTCAAGAGACTTATCTTATTTGGATAGAATGTTTTTAGAAAAACATGTGGTATTGCAATTAGTAAAGGGTTGTTATCTGCGCCCATGACTCCGTTTAATGACTCCTGTGCTCACAACTCCAACTGTTGCTTCCACGTTAGTAGGGTCATTTGTGATTTCTGCATTTGAATTCTTTTTCTTCAGGGCCATGACAGAAATATAATTTGTAGAAGAAGAAGAAAAACAAGACAGTAATACTGATTGGAAAGGGTGTAAAACTCTCGATGATGATGATGGACAATGCGGGATTCAATGATGTAGGCCCCACGGATGATTCTTCTTGCCTCGTGGAGAGCAATACTTCACTCTCTCTAGTAGACCGAATAGAGATGAGAGTAAAGGTACGATGATAGAATAGGATAGAATTCTTCAGTGTCTTCTCTTCTCGGATCAAATTAGAAAAGCATGAGAGACCTTCAGTGTATCCTCTTCCCTAGGTTGATCGGAATGATGTGTTTTCATCTCGTGGGATAGAGTCTCCTCCTTCTCAATCAGTGTCACATCCCATCAAAATTTCTCTTGTCACTTTTTTTGGTCATCCCCAAGCCCTCAATTTATAGTTTTGCAAAGGGGAGGGAGTTAAAAGAGAGGACGCTTGCTATTTTAGTCTTTTTCGATGGCATCATCAGTCGATGACAAAGAGAGAATGCTTTCTTTTAGCACTTTTGATAACATAGTTGATGGCACGAGAGAGGGAGATCCATTTTTGTAGAGTGAAGATAAAAATTTACGAATCTATCGGCAAACACTACACATTGCGCCTTCGGGCAACCATCAATCCAAGGCTCATGACCAAGGCATAGACCTTGGCATCTTGGCCTTAGCATAATTGGCAAGGAATCAAACCATCCGAGTTCGATTCTAGGAATCAGACTCTGGTAATAATGTCTGATTCTTGTGGCATATGAGTTTCCAAGGATGACGAAAACCAACTCAATTCTAATTATTTTGGTTATCAGGGGTCACACAAACTTCTAGAATGTAAGAACAGACCCTAATGAAGGATTGTACATACCTGGAATAGCAAATAAACTCCAAAATACAAATCGGCAAACAAATCAAACCCTCTTTCTTTGTTATGACAACAAGAACCCTAATGCTTGTTTTTCTTTTTTTTCCTTTGTTTTTCCTATCCATCCAAATCACAAAACAAACACCTACACTACTTCAATCTACTTTTTCAAATCCAAAAAACCAAAAACTTACTTGCTAAGGAGATTGAATACCTCTTCAAACCAAAAACTACTTCAATCTACTTTTCCAAAAAACCAAAAACTTACTTGCTAAGGAGATTGAATACCTCTTCAAACTCCCTTACTTCCTACCTATCTACCTCAAACACTGGTTTGGGGAGAATCCTACTTCAATGCTCGATTCAGAGCATGGAAGCACTCAAGGCTTGAATCTATTGGTCCCAACACAATGAAATGAAAATGTAAAGGTGAGATCATGCTCAATTGCCAAGACCTATGAATCGCTTATTGTTCAAGCGTTTCAATCCGAGCACTAATGGCTACCTCTCACATAGCTGACACACTGTCTTTCTCTAAGAGTGTAGTGAGCTTACATTCATTCCTAATCAAGTTGTCTCCTCTCTCGAGCACTCCAATAGGTCCATGATCCAAGTGCAAGCTTCAAGTGAGCTCTATCCTCAAGAGTCATGTTCCAAGCTCCATCACCACCGCGAGTAAGACAAGAGAAGAGAAGAGAATATAAGAAGAGAGGAGAAGATGGAGATTTTCTCCACCATGGTCCCTCACCCTCACACACACTCCCACACTCTCACACTCCCTCTCTCAAGCACAAGCTAACGCAAGCAAGAATAAAAAGAAGGAGAAGAAGAGGAGAGCTACTTTTGGCCACACACAAGAATGAGCTTCTCATTCACTTTTCAACTTTATATACAAAATCGTTATCCCCATTTTTACATGGCCGCCTTTTCCCCATTGTCCTCCTATCTTCATAACTTCCTTCCTACTGCCCATCTACCTTTACAATTTGCATGGGTGAGCACGACACTCTTAAAATAAATCATGGTGTGCCTTGCACTCTTTTACAAAATTATTGACTTGCGCTTTTTCTTGCGTGCCTCTCTCCTTGATTTAGGACTTTTTTGCACTTCTTGTGTTTTCGGATTTTTCTTGGCATGCCTTCATCTTCCGTTTCACTTTTTCCTTGGCCTTGTCTTCTGCTTTAGATTTTTTGGATTCTCCACCTTCTTCATCTAAGGGTTAATACTCCCTAACGGATGTCCTCACCTACATCACTCACATAGGCATCCAACCTTTTGACATGGACTGTTGTGCTAACTTAGAGTACAACCTGCACTCCTATGTTGGCTCATGAGGAAGTAAAGCACCCTAAGCATGCATTGAATTCTCTTAACCCTTCAACCTATAATCCTTGGAAGGATTCAAATCATTCCTAGGGGAAAGGGAATGAGGTGGAAGTTAACTGGAAATCAAAACACCTAAATGCAAATAGAACAAGTACGTAAAGGAAAAAGAAACAATAAGAGGACCTCAAAACTAAAACCTAAAAGCAAAAAGAAGAGAAAAATAATTTATACTTAAAAAGAATAAGGAGGAAATGTTTTCTTGGAATAAATGAATTTCTCAAAGTGAAAATTTTGTTGCAAATCAACTAATGGACAGGAGCTAGAAATAGCAGGACAGCAAGACCGCACCCATCAACTTCCATTCAAGGAAGAAGAGAGAAGACAATATGGCATCATCCTCGAGAACTAGACCTATAATTAGCTAAAGTTTAGGACCATCCACAATATCAACAAGGTGATGGCCAAGGGAGAAAGTAACCACAAGAATCATAGAACAGTGCAACCTAGCAGAGTACGTTGAGAAGTTTGGGCAGGAAGCCACCCAACAATGATCAATCCGTAGAGTTCTTGAGAACCTATAACTATGATAGCTTGTAGCACCATGACTGTGGAAAGAGGCAAAAAGGCCAAACAAGCGCAACTAGAGCTGAGCAAGGCCTTGGTGGAGAAGGCACTAGTGTTAGCACACAAGGTGGAGAGGAGACCAAAAAGAGATTTCTATGCCATGCTCAACATGAATAAGGACCAAGTCCTAAAAAATGATGTCATTAGCCATGAAATCCTTGATCCTAAAGTGAGACTCCAAGCCAAGGTCATCCACATGTTGATTTCAAGCCAGAGGTACGATTTGCTCATGCACAAGATTGGAGTGCCTCTGTTGGAGAGTGTGGCAGCCCATTTACCTGATGAGATTTACTAGAATGGCTATGTGCGAAAGATGATCGATCAAGCTGCCAGAGCACTAGCCTTAGGGAGCAGGCTAGCTAGCAAAGAGTCCCCATCATCAAAAGTTGGAATAAAACAAAAGAAACCTACCTCAAAAGCCTCATTCATTGTCAAGATTGTGGGAGAGAAGGAAGGAGTCTCGCTTGAAGCTTTCTTGCTTGCACAATGGGGGAAGACACACAAGGGTGGAGGCTGAAAACAGTTTTCCTCTTCTTAGTTGTGTAAGCCAAAAATAACTCTAGTACAAAGAAATAGAAGAACCCTATATATGGGTCTCAAACCAAACTCAACTAACTAAGGTGGCATACTAACTGAGCCACGAACTAGAGTAGATAAGGATAGCTATCATGTAGCTATTATTCATGGTCGGTGTACCAACCACGTCTGCAATTGACAAGTCGGTGACATAAATACACAATGGTCACCCTAGCGTATCACGAGTGGAGCTCGATATCTCAACACTCCCCCTCGAGCTCAATCCCAATTCCTGCACACCAAGTAGGTCTCTGAACTTGCATAGCTTCTCTGCGCCAAATGCCTTCGTGAATATGTCAGCTACCTGATCCTCTGTGCTGACATAAACTAGATCAATAAGACCTAGTAAAACCCTCTCTCGCACATAGTGATAATGCACCTCAATGTGCTTTGTTCTAGCATGATAGACTGGGTTATTTGCCAAGTGTATACTACTCATGTTGTCACAATAAATGACAACTGGTCCATCTATAGGCTGATGCATATCATAAAGTAGCTTATGCAACCAAGCTACCTCACATGCAGCCATTGCTGCACCCCTATACTCAGCCTTTGTGCTCGAAAAGGCAACTGTAGGCTGTTTCTTGCTGCTCCAAGTGACTGCAGCACTCCCAAAAGAGAACACATATCCACTGGTAGATCGTCTATCAGAAATACTACCAGCCCAATCAGCATCAGTGTATCCATGCAACTGTATCTGAACCCCAGTCTCATAAAATAGTCCATACTGCAATGTGGACTTCACATACCTGAGTATGCATCTAGCCGCATCCAAATGTGGTTTCCTTGGAGCCTACATAAACTGACTTACCAATCCAACAGCATAGCTCAAATATGGCCCGGTAATAGTCATATAAATCAAACTTCCTACTATGCGTCTGTACATAGTAGGGTCTTCTAGAAGCTCACCTGCATCTATGCTCAGCTTCACATTCTGCTCCAAAGGAACTGAAATAGGCTTACAGCCTGTCATCCCATATTTGGACAGCATGTCCAATCCATACTGCCTCTGCAAGAGCTGTATCCCACTTGGTGATCTAATCACCTCAATGCCCAAGAAATAACGCAGCTCTCCCAAATCCTTCATCTCAAACTTCTGCTTCAATAGCATTTTCACATGAAGGATATCTTCATCACTGTCACCTGTCATAATCAAATCATCAACATAAATGACAAGTAGCATAATACCTTTCTCTGTTTTTCTCACATAAAGTGAGAAATCTGCCTTGGAAATCTGAAAGCCAATAGTGACAAGATAATATCCTATCTTGTCGGACCATGCTCTAGGTGCTTGCTTCAAGCCATACAAGGCTTTCTTCAACCTGCAAACAAACTCAGGATGAACAGCATGCACATAACCTGGTGGCTGCTCCATATAGACCTCTTCTTGCAAATCACCATGCAAGAAGGCATTCTTTACATCCATCTGATGTAAAGACCATCCCTTTGATGCAGCCATAGCAATGACGGCTCTTACGGTTTCCATCCTTGCAACCGAACTGAATGTTTCTTCATAGTCAATGCCATATGTTTGTGCATACCCCTTGACTACTAATCTTGCCTTGTATCTATTCACAGAACCATCTGCATTATGCTTCACCTTATAAACCCACTTACAGCCAATTGCATTTTTACCTTTAGGCAAAGGTACCAATTCCCATGTAGCATTTTCTTCCAAGGCATCCATTTCTTCATCCATGGCTTTCTCCCATTTTTCTTTTCCCATGGCTTCCTCAAAAGAAATGGGTTCTGGTTCTTGTATCACTTTAACCATATATGCATAGTGAATGGCTGTAAATCCATCATATTTCAGCCTATCCACACGATACCTAGCTCTCGTAGACTTGCGCAAAGTAGGTTCACTCCCAGGTGCTCTCAAAACATCCCTGGTCTTCCTTACTCCAAGTGTAACAATAGAAGGAATACCCAACTCATCATCAATGCTCTATTCTGAGCCACTGGATTCACCATCCACATAAGAGTGACCTGCATCCACATCAAACATGGGCTGATCAACCTTCTCTTTTCCTTTTCGTGATACCTGCATACCATTATCTGCATTACTTTGAGAAGATTCTCCTGATCTCAATCTGCCTGCCCATGGCGAAGAATGTGAACCACTACTAGAGGACGCTCCAGGTCCACTAATATTTTGTGACTGCTGCTGTGAATTTTGTGCAGCATTACCATTTTGTGCATCTACATCATCAATCACATTTACTGGTTTATACCAGCTACTCATCTCATCAAAAACAACATCTCTGCTCACTGTAAACTTACGAGTAGAAGGGTTATAGCATCTATACCCTTTTTGCTGCAGAGAGTAACCAATAAAAATGCACTTCTCAGCTTTTGGATCCAACTTGGATCTCAACTCATCTGGCACATGTACATAGGCAATGCAACCAAAAATTTTCAAATGAGAAATATCTAGTTTCCTACCAGTATACCTCTCCTCTGGAGTCATTCCATGTATTGCTGCAGTGGGAGTCCTGTTCATTATGTAGATTGTTGTAGCAACTGCTTCAGCCCAATAAAAATCTGGCAAGTCTTTTTCATTAAGCATGGCACGAGATACCTCTCCAATATGCATGTTTTTTCTTTCTGCAATTCCATTTTGTTGTGGGGTATGACTGCATGAATATTGCTGCTTTATGCCATACTCCTGCAAGAACCTTGCAAACTCATTTGAGAGGTACTCTCCCCCTCCATCTAACCTTAGGCATTTTATCTGCAAGCTTGTTTCTTTTTCAACCATAGCTTTAAGAGTTTTCAAATGCCCAAAAACTTCACTTTTCTTTTTCATAAAATACACCCAAACTTTTCTGCTATAGTCATCAATAAAACTGACAAAACAATGACAGCCTCCAAGAGATGCAGCTTTGGTTGTCCACACATCAGAGTGGATTAATTCCAATGGCTTCTTACTCTCTTGAACATGTCTAGGAAATGGTTTCCTTGCCTGTTTTCCAAACTGACAGGCTTCACATACCTTATGCATTTCCGCAACCTTGAATTTTGGCAAACCTGCAACAATATTTTAGGCCTGCATTGATTTAAGTCGCTGTACATTAACATGACCAATGTGTTTATGCCAGATATCAATATCTGCAACTACACCGGTCCCATGTGCAAACATTGTTGCACTCAATTCAGACATGTTTGCATCCAATGTAAACATTATGCCCTTCTTCTTTCCTTTTGCTATCAAGTGACCTTTATTTTTCATATCCTCAACAAAGCATCCATGAGGATTAAATCTGACCTGCAAGCCCTGCTCAACCATTTGACCAACAGAAACCAGATTCTTGGTGATATTCGGGACATGAAATACATCGGACAGGTATTTCTTTTTCCCATCCTGCATAGACAAAGGAATTTTTCCAATCTGCACAATAGGATGTGCAGTATCATCACCAGTCTCCACAAATCCTAGTTTTTCCATTTTCCTTGCATCCTCCATCCATTTTGCATGACCTGTCATATGGTTTGATGCACCTGAGTCAACATACCATACATCGTTGCTTTCTTCTGCACTTGTCATAGAATTGTTCATGTGCTGCACCATAAACAGATTCTCATTTCTGTCATCACCCTGTCTACTAGAGGATGCATAATTTTCTTGTTGCAGTTTTCCATTCATGATGTCATTTTGCTTTTTATAGCAGTCTTTAGCCATATTACCCATTTTACCACAATAGTAGTATTCAACATTACTGTTTGCATTTTGGCCTCTTTGCCATCCACCACGACCTCTTTGGCTCCCCCTGCCTCTAGAGTTACCACGTCCTCCTCCATAGGACTGGTTTTCTTGAGTTTGCTGCATATTTTGATTTCTACCACGGCCTCCATATCGGCCTCCTCTACCTCTGCCTCTACCTCTTCTAGCATTTGAGTAGAAGACAGCTTCTTTTGAAGTTCCTCCTGAAGAAGATGCACCACCATTTCTTTGCTCCTCAGAAATTAGAAGAGCAATCAGCTCCTCAAAATCAGGAAATCTTTCACGAACTGAAATGGATGTCCGAAACTGTGCATAATCCTTTCCTAGACCATTCAAGGTCACAGAAACTAAATCATCATCTTCCACTAGTGACCCAATGGAAGCAAGTGCATCTACAATCTTCTTCACCTTCATGTGGTAGTCGTTGATGCTCATATTTTCTCTTTGCACATTGTGCAACTCTTGCTTGAGCTGCATTTTCCTGGCTTGCGTATTTGTGCTATACATTTTTGACAAAGTATCCCATGCCTCCTTTGGCGTACTTGCATCCTGAATATGCACAATCATAGAGTCTGAAATGCTGATAGACAGCCAATACATAACTTTCCTGGCTCTCTCATGCCATGCTTTAAATGCCTGCATTTGCTGTTGATTGGGAACATCAGGAAGAACTAGTTCTTCTTCATTTCCTCCAACAAATTCCCAATATCCTTTTCCCATAAGGAAATTCGTCATTCTAAACTTCCATGCTTGGAAGTTGTTCTTGTCAAGCTTTTCAGTGACAATCTGTGAAAGAGAATCAGATGCCATTACAGAAGACTGCAAAAAATTCTGTCACTGCAAAAACCACAGCTTCACCCTCACAAGGGAAAATCTGCAAAACTGGCGAAAGTGGTATTTGACCACACAGTCACTTCCTAGTGACGATTTTGCATCAACAGGCAATAGGGATGATTCTGTAACTCCCAATGTCTCTGCGCACAAGCATACAATGCAATTTTTATAGTAACTATTCACCGACCTGTAGAACAGTGGCTGCACAGCATAAAATTGGGCCTTTTCCTGAGTGCGTGCAGAAAACTTTCGCCTCCAAAACAGGCCCCAAAATGGCCTCAAATAAAAAAAATAAGGTCGTCGAGGGCTAAAGCCCCTTCACCCGAAGCATATACTGCCCTCTTGCTTCACCGCGAAGGGCGTCTCAACCTGAGACAATGCACTCCTGCACTTTCCGGCTGTGCTACTTGCAGAGATCTGCTCCCAAAATAGAAAAGGAAAGCAACATTGCTCCTCTTACCAGAACACCGCGAGCTTGGCTTGCTTTCTTGAGCTCCTTACCACGAACAAGGCTCTGATACCATGTCAAGATTGTGGGAGAGAAGGAAGGAGTCTCGCTTGAAGCTTTCTTGCTTGCACAATGGGGTAAGACACACAAGGGTGGAGGCTGAAAACAGTTTTCCTCTTCTTAGTTGTGTAAGCCAAAAAGAACTCTAGTACAAAGAAATAGAAGAACCCTATATATGGGTCTCAAACCAAACTCAACTAACTAAGGTGGCATACTAACTGAGCCACGAACTAGAGTAGATAAGGATAGCTATCATGTAGCTATTATTCATGGGCGGTGTACCAACCATGTCTACAACTGACAAGTCGGTGACATAAATACACAACGGTCACCTTGGCGTATCACGAGTGGAGCTTGATATCTCAACATTCATAGGGTTCAATGGAGTACTAACTGCCCTCATCTAGGAGGCAATGGGAGAGGTGGTAGGTGAAGATGAAGTAGAGAGACACCCAAGAGGACACATCATGAGCAGGAATAGTCTAGCAAGAGAATAGTAAGCAAGGGAGAAGAAGATGAGATAAGGAGGGCTTAAAAAGCCAAAGAAGAAGACTCCCCAGTGCAACAGCAAAAAGTCAAGGAGAAAATGATGAAAAAAGAGAAGGCCTTGACTTGCAAGGCAGAAAAAGAGTCAAAGAAGGCTAAAGAGAAGAGACAGAGGAAAGAAGAAGCCAAATTGCAAAGGATACAAGAGGAGTCTAAGAGAGTCAAAGAGGAAAGAAAGAGGAGATCTGAAGAAGAGGCCAAAGAGCTACACAGAAAGGAAGATGAAGACATGGCTCAAGCATTACGCATGTCGGTAGAGCAAACCCCAGGAAAGAGGAGTTAGCTGCCATGAGCCAGCGAGATAAGAAGGCCCAAGCACTAGTATCCAAGTGCCAAAAACCATAGCACCACCAATAAAAAAAGGCAAGGGCAAGAGCCCATTGTATCCAATCCCATCTGTTCTCATGCCTACTACCCCAATAGCTGCCACATCCATCCAAGGCACCTCAACCACAATGGATGTGAGCAATCTCATTGCATGGTGCAATTCCTAGTAGATAAAGCACAAGAGGTAGGCCCAGATTCAAGTGGAGGAGCCTTGACAACAAGAACAAAAAGAGTGGCAATTGCACATGCCGAATCAAGATAAGACCTAAAGAAGCAAAAAATAGAGGCATCCACAACATCCATCCCTACAGCAGTGCCACCATCTATGGGCTATGATGAGTATGTCAAACATCTCCTTTCACAACCAAAGAGGGCTAAGGAAGAAAAGAAAATAGCAGTGGTCGAGTTGGAAGCTGAAAGAGAAACATTGGCAGCCTTTCAGCTAGAGAGGACTCACCAAGTGGTTGGTTACCAAAAAGAGATAAGTGAGCTGAAGGCATAGCTCAAGGCCAAAGAAAGAGACGAAGAAGAGTGGCAAGAAAGGCTTGCAGAAGAATCCCAAGAGCTAATTGGCTTACAAAGATAGTACAAGCTACTAATAGTGCAACACAAATACCTGACAGTGTAGATGAGAAAAGTTCAAGAATCCATGGATCAGCCTTGTAGCACGAGAAGTAGAGAGAGCTTAGGTAGGAGAAAAGCATCAAAGAGAGATGGAGGAAATGAGGTATAGACTACTAATGGAGATAGAGGAGCAAGGAAGACTCGAAAGAGAAATCGAGTACTTGGAGGAGGAGAAGAAAAATGTGACCCAAAAGTGGAGATACCAAGAGCCAATGATAGCAGCCTTAGCCCAAAGGTAGAGTGAAAGCCTAGAGGAGATGAAACAGAAGGCTGAAGTGTGGGTGACCCATAGTAAAGGAAGAGTAAAATACTTGGTAAGCCATCTAGCCCATGCAGAAGGTGAAAGAGTATTAGCAAAAAGTAGGGCCAAAGGCTACGCACATGAGATTGGAAGCCCGATAAAGCGCCTTTCTACCATCTTGGTCATCACATAGTCAAAAGAGGACGAGGCCATTGAAACTCTAAAGAGGAAGCTGCATATCGCCTATAGAGCCATAAGGCATGGACTGGGTATCCAACCACAAGGAGCGGGAACCAGCCTCTAAGACAATAGGAGCAATGAGAGTATTTATTAAGGACAAGGTCGACAGCTCAAGAGATGGAGCTATTAGGCTTTAAGGAGGGACAAGGAATACAAGAGGAGCCAATGAGAGAGGAAAAGCAATAGGCACCACCACCGAAAAGAGGGGCTTCTTCAAGCCATCCACACACCCATTGTCTTGTATGAGGTGAAGGAGCTCAAGGAAGGAGGTGCTACTCAAGAAACTTGGTTCAAGGTTCTCATTAGAGATGTTGTACCAACATCCCTCTTGAGTCTCTCTTCGATGGCATTGACTTCTCAGAGCCCTCGATAAGGGCTAGGTTTGAGGAGCTCAACAATTATCTTTTCAGGAAGACGATGGGCCCTGTCAAGAAAGGCATGGACAATGCTAGACTACAAAAATCTCAGATCAATGAGATTTTGCTGGTCGGACAAACTACCAGGATTCCCAAGGTTCAACAGCTGCTGAAGGATTTCCTCGATTGAAAGAACCCAACAAGGGTGTGAACCCTGACGAGACTGTGGCATACAAAGCTGTAATTCAAGGTGGCATTTGAAACCAACACCAAGTCAAAGTGGAGATTGAGATTGAGCCCTTGAGGCGTCGATCATTACAAGTGGATTGGAAGAAGACGCACCTCAATTGCGTTAAACTGGTTTGGATTGGTCTCTCACAAACAAATTCTGACAAAAACACTACATTGGGGCTAAGGGGATTTGCACTTTTCTTTCCTTGAAGGAGGAAGAGAAGGAGGAGAGAGTCTACGCTACCATTGTCGATGCCTGTAGATCAGACCAAGAGGAGGAGACAAAAAAAGGGGACCAGAAGCTGCCCTATTTATGATTGCATTATCTTTTTTTTAATTTAAAATCTTATTTACTAAGGTTAAAACTCTCCCCAAGTTTTCAACCCTTTTTACACTTACTTACTCCCCAAATCAATGTGCTATAAGCCTTGTTCACACTCATAGTATTTGAATTCATTGGTGTACTCACTCTAACATGTAGTTCATACTCATTCACAAAAGAGTCATTATATGCAAATGCTCTATTGATCAAAGCACTACTAGCATCTTCTTATGAAACCACATTGGGATTAGACACTGCCATTGAGCTGAAAGCCAATTGGTAAGACCTTTCCACACTTGAAATGGTTTGCCTACATCACTCTAAAATGTCCAATGTCAATGTACTCGAAACCCCAATGCTATCCAAAGAAATATGTATCCAACTTGTATGCACAAGCCATTGCACTACTCAAAAAGTTCTAAAATGTATGTATCCAAAGATCTATGCCATGTATGTCAAAGAGAGCTTGTTGAGACAAGGCCATGTACCCATCAGTAAAAGCATATACCACACATCAACAAAAGGGATTTTAAAAATCACGACAAAAGCAAAGGAGCATGAAGAAAATACTTTTTGTTGCTACAACCAAACAAAATGTTTTTCCCTTAGTGGATCCTTATTCCCATAGTGGATGTAAAAACCCTACCAAGATGTAAAGTTTCAAACCTTAACTTGACTAGGCTGCCAAAGACCTAGTCTCCTAGTCCATGTTCACATGCAGGGGGGGCAAAAGCTAGCAAGGGTAGAGACTCATCATTTGAGGGGGGGTGTTGAGAAATTAAATGATGTATGCCCATAGAGGCTGAATGTATGCCCATAGAGACTAGATATATGCCCAAAAGAGGCTTGCCCATACAAAAGTGGTACTATCCAAAAACTATAAAGGCATGTACTTGACACTCATTTAAATGGAATGGTACAAATCAATTTGAGTCACTCAAGATTGTGTTTATGAGTCCAAGCTAACCTATCTCAGAACCTAATTCACTTGAGTTACAATTCCTCATTCTGATAATATATCATATGTTTAACTTGCATCCTCCATAGCAGATCTAGTTCTAGGTCCATGATTCTCAACAATTCACTAGGTATAGTCATCCATCTTTGTCAACAACTCCTTTGAATGTACGCATGAACCTAAAGGACTATATGCAAAGTATGAACTTCCTTAGTATGTTGCTTAAGCCCCTAGCCTCCTCCTCTCACAACCCAAAATCTGAGGATTAGTTCATCGCGTACATTCCAAAAAAAAATCCAAAAAAGTAAAAAAGTTTTAAAAAAAAGGGAAAGAACAAGGAAACACAAAAAAGAGAAAGACAATGAAAAGAGAAAAAAGAAAGTCAAGAGCAAGAAGGGAAAATAAGATCAAATGGAAAACAGGGAAATGCACCTCACTTGATGAGTGCCACAACCACTGCACCTAGGGGTCCTCAGGTTTGGCACATCCGGTGGCTTTGGTTAGCCAACGACTCTATGTCTAATCCCCTAGCCCCTTTTGTTTCTCACTTTGTGCTTAGGGCACATCAAGGATAAGACACACCTAGGGAGGTCACACTCGCTTATGGTTAGACCTATCTCCCTAAGCTACACTCATTGCACCTCCTCTATGCACAAACTGGGTCCTCAAGTGTAGGACAACACCCCAAGCTCCTAGTTCCACTAGCATGGACAAAAATGCACTGCACGATAAGGTAGACACACCCTTTGGCCCAAATGCACTTTTATTTTCCTTTTCAAGTAAATACAAATGTAATAACCATCGACCTTGGAGGTCCCCTATCAACCACTCAACATACCCTCAGTCTCCAAAGCCTCAACCATTGTGGCATGCTTCTCTTCCATGTCAAATCACTACAACAGCCCCATCATCAACCACGTGACAACCCTTCAATCACTGAGGCCTCACCAACAAAGGCCTACAAGTGCCATGGGATTGGCACTAGACTAGAGGGGGTAATGTTAACTCCACAAGGAAAAAGAAAGCAAAAATAAATCCAAGAAAATTCAAAAATGTGGATCCAACAAAGTAAATAAGAGAAGAAAAGGCAAAAGTTGCAAAGGTAACCTCAAGAAGGCAAAGGGGAAAGGCGCATTTCAAAATGCAAAGCCACCCCAAAATTTTATAAAAGATCACCAAGCTCCCTCCCTCTTGTTTAAATTGTAAAGAGTAGATGGGTATAGGTGAAGGGATAATGTAAATAGAAGTGAATAGGAAAAGAGGACCTTGGCAAGATGCCCAGTCATGTAAAAAGGGGATGGATGCCCAAAGGGATAAGGGCATGTATAAAAACCAAAAAGTGAATGAAAGAGCTCATTCTTGGTGTGTGGCTAAAGTGGCTCTCTTCTTCTCTTCTTCCCTTCTCCTTGCTTATGCTTGTGCTTGTGTTTAAGAGAGGGAGTGTGAGAGTGCGAGGGAGTGAGTGTGTGAGGGTGAATGACCGTGGTGGAGAAGCTCTCCATCTTCTCCTCTCTTCTTCTCTTCTCTTGTCTCGCACGTGCGGCTATGGAGGGTGGAGCTTGAAGGTAGAGGATTGAGCTTGCTTGAGCTCGCATCTTGGATCATGGAGCTACCAGAGTGCTTGAGGGAGGATGCTACTTAATCAAGCATCAAGGTAAGCTCACTACACTTTTAGGATCGAGAGTGTGTATGGCTAGGTGATAGATAGCCATTAATCACTCACTTAAAAGGCTTGAAATAATAAGCAATCCTAGGTCTTGGTGGTCGAGCCTAAGCTCCCACTTCACTCACAAATTCAACCAAATCATTAGTGAGAAGCTTGATAAGAACAATTATCCTACATAAAAGTTTAGAATGATAAATTTTTTGAAGGGCAAAGGTATTTAAAGCTATATTCAAGAAGACATAGCAATCGCACATGAAGTTCATGTACAAAATGCTACTGTAGAACAAGTAAAGGCTAAGAAAGGTTGGGAGCAAACACAGAGTAAAGTCATGTATTGTTTGTCTATCAGTGTCATAGATAGTAGGGTGGACTATTTGCAAAAATCTAAAACCATTGCTATTGCATGGAAGAATTTGGGAAGGTTGTTCGAAGTAAATAAAAGGGCCAAAAAGCTATAGCTCAAAGTCAAAGTTGATCAAGTAAAAAGAGAGAACCTGCCCATTAATGATTATGCCTTTAAGATCGAGAGTATTGTGGAATATCTTGGATCTATCAGTGTGGTAATTGATGATGATGATGATGTTATGTGTGCATGCTTAGATGGACTTAGGAAATGAAAACAAGAGCTTCATATCATCTATAAATGCAAGGAATAATATCCCTAATTTTGCAAACTTGATCTCAATGCTGATACTTGAGGAGAAAAACCTTAGCTTGGATTCCTTTTCTTCTCAAAATAAAAACGATTCTAAATAGGTGTTTTACTCTACTAGCAAGGATAGAGGTTATAGCAAAGGTCAAGGTGGCGGTCATGGTCAAGGTTATGATGCACAACAAAATAGAGGAGGACGCTCACAAGGGGGAGTCAAAGAGGGCAAGTTGCAAATTCTATTAGGCAATAGAATTCTATTGATAGCAGAGAGTGCCAGCATTGTGGTAAAAAAGGCCACATTTTTAAAAATTGCTTCAAAAAGAAGGTCAAATTAGAAATGGGAAAAGCTAGCAAGGTGTGGCAAAAATAATGATGACAAAAGTAAACAATTATTTGTTTTGCATCACTTCATGAATACTATGACTACTAATGATTCATCAAAGAGTAATGTATGTTATGTAGATTCAGATGTCCCTAACCACATGACTTCACATGGAGAGTGGTTTAGAGATATGCATAGTCCAAAGTCTCTGGGCTATGTGGAGACAGGGGATGATTTAGCTTACCCCATTACCCATGTTGGAAATATTCTTTTGAGTATGAAAGATGGCAAAACTAAGTGCTCGATTGATGTGTTACATATACATATATTAGAAAAAACTTGGTTTCTATTGGTCATATGGTAGAATAGGGATTGCAAATGTAGTTCATATATAATGGTTGTTATGTAGAAGATCTCAAAAATAAGCAAATTGATTAAAAAAGGAAAACATACTCGCAAATTATTTACTCTTGATGTAAGTCTATCTCTGAGATGGATGATATCATATTTGCACAAGGTTCAAGTGTTGTGGCTGATATTAAAATTTGGCATAAGAAAGTTTGTCATGTGAATGTGCAACGGCAGCTAAAAAGACATGTAGTCAAAATAGATTGTGCATGGCTTGTCCAAGTTCAAGGTTGATGGGATGTGATGCATGTCAATTTGGAAAGCAAGAAAGGCGTGCATTTCCACATGAAAACCATATATGAAAAAGGCCAATTGAATTGATACATTTTGATGTGTGCAATAGGCTAATTGATACATTCTGATGTGTGGGGTCTTACAAAGACTGCACTTTAAGTGGTTGCAGGTATTATGTTTTCTTCATTGATGATCATACTCACAAAGTATTGATTTACTTTATGCATGAGAAAAGTGAGGTCTCCACTCACTTTAAAAGCTTTAAGGCTTTGATTGAGAAGGAAATAGGGATGCATATTAAATGCTTAAGATCAGATGGAGGGGGAGAATATCTCTCCAATGAGTTTTTTGATTTTTTGCAAAAAAAATGGTATACAGAGACAATATACATGTAGATATACTCTACAAAAAAAGGGAGTTGCTAAACATAATAAATAGGCATATTGTAGAGGTGGCTGCTCATGCCCTGATGTCAAAAAAAAACTTATCTCATTACTATTAGACTAAAGCAGTTACTACTATATACATTATGAACAGGACACCCACTGCTATTGTACATGGTATGACACTCGAAGAGAAGTTTACAAGTAGAAAGCCCAAATTTGTTCCGTCTCTGAAAGTATTTGGATGTATTACTTATGTGCACATTCTTGATGAATTGCACAATAAATTGGATCCTAAAGAAAAAAAGTGTGTATTTGTTGGATACTCTCTTGGACAGAAGGGATACAGATATTATAACATTGTTATACATGAGCTAAGAGTTAGCAATAGGGATGTTATTTTTTATGAAATGAGTAGTTGGTATAGTAATGTACAGAATGTTGAAAATGTGTGGATCTAGAGCATGGCTATGGCAGATGGAACACAAAAACAATGTTCATGACGATATAAACTAGAGAGACCAACTGTTACTCCAAGTGAATTGGGTTCCAAGATGGAAGCTTGGACTCATAAACACAATCTTGAGTATGACGCAGACTATGATTGAATGATAGGAAGGTACATCACTTTATAGAATCATGATGGTTCCCTTTTTCTCCACTGTGCTTATGGGATTCAAGCATCTTGTATTTCAAGCATCCTTTCTAGCAAACTTCTTGTGTCTTGCCCTATTGATCCATACAAAGAGTCTGTCACATGGGTTTGATTGCATATTTCTCAACACCCCTCCTCAATCACAACTAGAAGTACAAAGTGTGTAGAGGCTTTAGTGAAAGTGCCTTTAAAGTGTGGGCACACCATAAACATGGAAAAACACCAAAGGCTATTGTAGAAAAGGCTAAGGGTACCACAAACATGGTTGACATCCAAAGGCTATAACATGGGCCTCACAAAGTGTACAAAGGTTATAGTATAAGGCTACATGAGGAGTTTACAAGCTTATGATAAAAGCATTTGGGCTTTAGACATTACAAGGCTAAAAAAATCTATCAGAGTAGGCATAGAAGAACTGATGAGGCTTGTCCTTCTCCTAGTGGTCTTCTTCTTCTTCCTTTACTTCATGGTCTTCTTCTTCTTTCACTATAGCAAGATAGGCCTTTTGGGACCTCTTTTTAGCGTGGCAAAACTTCTTGGTATGTTTGGTCCTTTTGCAAAAATCATAGAAAAGCTAGTCCTTCTTGCCTTTGTACCTGTTGTCAACATATAACACTTGTTCATATCTAGAGGTGCTTGGTTCTTCCTTAGTTTTCAACTTCTTTTTCTCCTCTAATAGTGATGCCTAGATATCAACAACCTTAGGGTTTGGCATATTGATTAAAGTTGTTGATACATTATTATATTCAGGAGGAAAACTCTTAAGCAAAACCCCAATACAAACATCTTCTTTCATTTTAATGTTGATTCCTGCAAGCTAGGTTAGAAGTCCTTCCATGTAATCTAGATATGTGGCAATTGGTGTGTTGGACTTCATGTCAAGCATGAAAAATTCAATCAAGAGGCCATACTTTGATGACTTAGAATGTGCACCAAACAAAGTGTCAAGTCTCTTCCATGTATCATGTGAAGTATCACAATTATCCACATGGTGGATATAGTTGTCATCTAGCTCCAATTTGATAATGGCCTGAGCCTTATCATCATTCTTTTTCCAAGTGACTGCTAGGTCTACATTACGAGGCTTCTTTTCTTTGCCATTTATAATACCCCAAAGACCCTTCTTCATCAGGATGAGCTTGATGCAGGTCTACCAAGTGTGAAACCCAACCCCTTTGAACTTGACAGTTGGAGAGTCTTTTCCCATGTTGGAGTTGCAAAGGCATCAACAAATCAACTCCAAGAATTCTCAGTTTTTAGTTCAAAGGTTGATGTAGACACAAGACAATAGTGTGAAGGCACACTATAGTATCAAGAGATACTAGAGTTGAAGATGATGATTCTTGATGTTGATATTTTGCTTCATGAAGGTCTTTAAATCTTTAAATCTTCCAAGGTCTCCCCTCCTCACACTGATTTGATGGGCAATCAATGGATTTGAGTGGTGGTAGCTTGGTCTAAGTGATAGGAATGAGGAAATGAAGTAAACTTGAAGCTTTGGTGCTTGTGGCTATGGAAGTGAGCTATGCATGCTTGATCTTCAAGTCTTCAAAAAACACTTCCCCTCCTTGATGATTTGAATGGTGAATCTTGCTTGAAAATTCAGAAAATCGATGGATTAGAGTGTCCTTAGCTGGGTAGGAGAGAGAGAATAAAGATCAGGTAAACTAGAATCTTGAAATTGAAAAGCTCTTCCCATCAGGCGATTGGTTTTTAGCTCTATGTGAGCTGTAGGCTAAATCATTTACAAAACTTTTTTATGGAAATAAATCTTGTGACGTGGGCTTCAAAATCCCTATGCATTTGAGCCAGATTGTAGTGCATGGAGGAAGAAGAAAGTGAACAAATAGACCTACACTTGTCAAGGACAATGAGCTCCAAAAATGACAATGTCGAGCTGTAGAATGCACAATGTCTTATTGTGAGATAACAAAGAGGGGCGCTCTAAGCTTAGGAAGATCTCCCTAGAAGAAATTTCTCAAAGATATGGCCTATGTGATGAGATCTAGAAGCTCCAAGTTGATTGGATCATCCTGGCTTTGGCAGACACACAGGGAAAAATTTGAGAAAATTTAAAATGCTAAGCTATAGCTAGGGGTATGTTGATGTTTGAAGTGATACAAAGAATCTTTACTAGCAAAGCTTAGTGATATTTTGGCCTATAGAGAGAGATATGAGAGCTTCAAGCAAGGTAGGTGCTGCTTGGCTATGGCTACCAAGGTAAACAATGAGAAGAAGAAGTGCGAGATGAGGTCATAAACTTAACCTGAGCTTAGACAGAGCTCAAATTGAGTTATATGGAAATGAAAGTGACATGGAGGAGCAATGCCATACCCGACTAGGCTCTGATACCATGTTGAAAATGTGTGGATCTAGAGCATGACTATGGCAGATGGAACACAAAAACAATGTTCATGATGACATGGACTGGAGAGACCAATTGTTACTCAAGTGAATTAGGTTCCAAGATGGAAGCTTGGACTCATAAACACAATCTTGAGTATGACACAAACTATGACTGGAGAAAAAAGTACAATAGTATTCCATCATTGAATGATAAGAAGGTACATCACTTTATAGACTCATGATGGTTCCCTTTTTTCTCCACTGTGCTTATGGGATTCATGCATCCTTTCTAGCAAGCTGCTTGTGTCTTGCCCTATTGCTCCATACAAAGAGGTTATCACATGGGTGTGATTGCATACTTCTCAACATAGAATACAATTGGGGTTGATGAGCATGAGAGTGTGGCTATGCAGAAAATAGGTTAGCAAACACAAACATTGAGTGGACCATAAGAGTCTCCTACTCATGGTTCTATTGATAAACCTTGGACTAGCAAATTGAGATCACACATTATTCCACCCACTAGATCATATATATCAAGAAAAGATAAAGAGAAAGTTGGGGACTCACCTATTGTGACAAATGTATCATATTTGATGTTGATTCAAATGGTCCAGATCTTGGATGAGGAGTTTGGGATTCCATCTATTAAAATGCCTAGTGTACGAAAGGCATAAGAGGATACTAAAGTAGCTAATAGTGATTCAATTCCATGCACATCAAGTATAGTGAGAAATCCAATGTACCGATTGACATATAATAGCTATGTAGCTCATCACTATGCATACATGGCTAAGGTTGTGCAAAATATGGAACCCACTTGTTTTAAGGATGCAGTGGATAATGAGTATTCGAATCATGCTATGGTTGAAGAAATGGATACACTTATGGATAATGATACATGAAAATTAGTACCCTTACCTTAAGGCAATAAAGTTATTGGCTGCAAATGGATTTATGGGTCGAGATGGATCTATTAAGCACTATAAGGTACGATTGGTTGCCAAAGAGTATGTGTAGACTCATGGTATTGATTATGAGGAGACATTTGCTTTAGTGGCTAAAATGGCCACTATAAGAGCTATCATAGCAATGGATACATCAAAAGATTGGATCATTGTTTACCGCAGCACAAAGGAGCGGGAAATGGAAAAAAGGAAATAGCAAAAGGCGCAGGACAAAAGGAAGAAAAAGGTGCCTTAACCGACCCTGAAAAAATTAAAAGCACAGGCACGACCCTCAAGAAGTCTTAGAGTCGCCCAAGCAAAGTAAAAGAGTAAAAAGCGCACCATTAAGTGTGAAAGCGCTCCCGAATCCTTGTAGCTTCAAGCTCTACCCCGAGACCTACGAACCACTTATTGCTCAAGTGTTTCAAACCGAGCGGCCATGGCTACCTCTCACATAGCTGACGCGCAATGCCTACCTTATGGGTGTAGTGAGCTTACCTTGATGCTCAATCAAGTACCCTCCTCTTTCTTACACACCGGTAGCTCCACGATCCTTGAGGCAAGCTCAAGCAACCTCAATCCCTCTCCCATGAGCTTCATCCTTCATAGCCATGCGCGAGACAAGAGAAGAGAAGAGAGGAGGAGAAGATGAAGAGAGAAGATGGAGAGCTTCTTCTCCAAGATCCCTCACTCTCACACAATCACTCCCTCACTCCCTCACACTCTCTCAATCCCTCTCTCTGTTAGAAATGAGGGATCTAGAGCATGACATAACCGGAAGCTATGGAGGATGGAAGGAGAAGTGTAGACTCATGATTGAATGGACACTGTTTGTTACACAAGTGAATTAGGTTCCAAGATTGAGACTTGGACTCATAAACACAATCTTGTGTATGTGGACAATGACATTGACACTTTACTGAAATGAAAAGAGTACTATCATTGCATTAAGAAAGGAAGCAAGTACAATGCTTTATAGGAAAGTAGGAAACTGCAGTAGGCACCATTGTGCATATGGGATAAGTTAGCCTGCATGTCCTTGACCCTGAGACTCCATACAAAGAGGCTGTTTGAGTGTGATTGCTGATTCTCAACACCCCTCCTCAATCACAACTAGGAAAGGCACAAAGTGTGTAGAGGCTGTAATGAGAACCACCTGCAAAGTGTGGGTATACCACAGACATGGCAAAACACCAGAGGCTGTCGCAGAAAAAGCTAAGTGTGGGTACCATAAACATGGTGGACATCCAGAGGCTGTAACAGGGGCCTCACAAAGTGTACAGGGACTGTAATGCCAAGTTACATAAGGAGTTTACATAGCTTATGGCAGGAAGCATTAGGGCAAGGAAAAATACAAGGCTATTAAAACAGTCTATCAGACTTATGAGAGTACAAGGACTGATGAGTCTTGTCCTTCCGATCCTGGTGATCTTCATCTTCTTCTTCCTTTGCTTCATTTTCTTCTTCTTCTTTGACTGCGACTAGATAGGCCTTTTGGGATCTCTTTCTTGCGTGGCAGAACTTCTCAGTGTGTCTGGTCCTTTTGCAGAAGTCACAAAAGAGCTAATCTTTCTTGCCTTTGTACCTGTTGCCAACATATAATGCATGCTCATCTCTAGAGGTACTTGGTTCTTCTTTAGTTTTTGGCTTCTTTTCTTCTTCTAACAGTGATGCCTGGATATCAACAAGTTCAGGATTTGGCATGTTGATTAAAGTTGTTGATACGTTATTATATTCAGGAGGCAAGCTCTTAAGTAGAACACCGATGCAAACATATTCATCCATTTTAATGTTGATTCCTGCAAGTTGGGTTAGGAGTCCTTCCATGTAATTAAGATGTGTGGCAAGTGATGTGCTGGACTTCATTTCAAGCCTAAAGAATTCAATTAGGAGACCATACTTTGATGATTTAGATTGTGCACCGAACAGGGTGTCAAGTCTTTTCCATGTATCCTGTGAGGTCTCACAGTTATCCACGTGATGGATATAACTGTCATCTAGCTCCAATTTGATAATGGCCTGGGCTCTGTCATCATTCTTTTGCCAAGTAGTTGCAAGGTCCGCGTCCCGCGGTTTCTTCTCTTTGCCATTTGTGATGGCCCAGAGACCCTTCTTCATCAGGATGAGCTTGATGCGGGTTTGCCAAGTGTGGAATCCGACTCCTTTGAATCGAGCATTTGGCGAGTCTTTGCCCATGTTAGATTTACGGGAACAGTAGCAAATCAACTTCAGACTTTATTAGATTTGAGCAACAGAAGAATTGATTGAGAGACACAAGTGCTAAAAAGCACTAACTGAGTGTCAATGAATACCAAATCTGCAAAAGTCTTTTACTCCAAGTGATCTTCCCCTTCTTGATTTGATGCTGATGTCTTCATATCTGAGTGACAGTACTTTAACGAACTTTAGAGAGTATTGCTCAGTGATTAAAATCACTGTTGATAACTTCAGTGAGAGAAACAGTGAAAAATGTCAAGATTTTGAAGCTTTTGGCTATGGTGGAATTAGGGTTTCTGAGACAAGGGCCTGGTTTTTTGCTTATTGCAGGAGCTACAGTGCATCATTTTCAAAAATTTTTACATATCTAGGAAGCTTATGTCATGGGCTACCAAAGCCCCATGGAGATTGTGCAGATCGCGGGCTGTACGGCGCACGCAGAGGCCACGAACAGAATCGGCGCAGATCTAGACAGCGACAGTCAATTTCTGCAATGCTGGAGCCAGGGAGCATCAATGTCGTCGATTATTGTGCCAAGATGAAGCACCTTGAGCAGAGGAACAACTCTCGAGAAGAAATCATGGGCTGAAATGGCCTGGTTGAAGAGTTATGGAAGCTCCAAGCAAGGTAGGTCCTGTCTGGCTATGGCAGACACAGAGCAGAGATTGGGGATTTTCACAATGCTGAGCTCCAGATGGTCCAATGTCCTGGATTGATGTGATACAGGGAAGCTTTATGAGTTGGGGAATACTTTTCCAGAAGGAAGCTCCAAGATATTTGACCTGTGGAGTGAGATATAAGCAGTTCAATCTGACAGGGTGCTGCTAGCTATGGCTGCCATGGAAGCTTCAGTGAGAGTAGAGTTGAGAAAAGAAGTCATACACTGACACTGAGCTGGATGGAGGTTCAGAAGAATCAAGAGAGGCTGGAGAAGCAATGCCATGCCCAACTGGGCTCTGATACCATGTTAGAAATGAGGGATCTAGAGCATGACATAACCGAAAGCTATGGAGGATGGAAGGAGAAGTGTAGACTCATGATTGAATGGACACTGTTTGTTACACAAGTGAATTAGGTTCCAAGATTGAGACTTGGACTCATAAACACAATCTTGTGTATGTGGACAATGACATTGACACTTTACTGAAATGAAAAGAGTACTATCATTGCATTAAGAAAGGAAGCAAGTACAATGCTTTATAGGAAAGTAGGAAACTGCAGTAGGCACCATTGTGCATATGGGATAAGTTAGCCTGCATGTCCTTGACCCTGAGACTCCATACAAAGAGGCTGTTTGAGTGTGATTGCTGATTCTCAACACTCTCAAGCACAAGCAAGTAGGCAAGAAACAAGAGAAGAAGAAGAAGAAGCTTTGGCCACACACAAGAATGAGCTTCCCATTCACTTTTCAACTTTATATACATGCCCTATTTTTCATGGGCGGTCATCCCCCTTTTTTACATGGCCGACCATTAGCCTAGGCCCATTTTCTCATTTCCCACCGTTCTAATCTATCTTATCCCCAACTAATGCATTCAATTTGCACAGGAGTGAGCCTGCCGCTCTCTTACAAGGTTTTGGAAATGTTTTCGCACTTAATGGTGCGCTTTTTATTCTTTTACCCTCCTTGGGCGACTCTAAGACTTCTTGAGGATCATGCCCATGCATTTAATTTTTTCCAAGGTCTAGTTGCCAGTTAAGGCACCTTTTCCTTCATTTCTCTTTTTTCCATTTCCCGCTCCTCTATGCTGCGGTAAACATTGCCCCCCTCCTAGCCAAGTGCCAGTCCCATGGCACTGTGGTGGGAAGTAGTGGGATAGATGATGCTATTGCTAGGTGGAATTGGTGGGTAGATGACATTGATGCTTGTGAATGAGAGGTGATGGAGTTTGATGACGATGCAGGAGAGATTCGGGCATGCTTTAGGCTCCATGAAGATACCCGGCATCTTTCACACTGTTATGGCGCCTCTTATGTAGCCGGTCGTCTTTTGAGTATCCAAAACGCTTGAAGCAATAAGAAATCCCTTAGGAAGATGGTATTGGAGGGATTTATTCTAGAGAAACCCCCCGAACGTTGTTTGCCTTGAAAAGCCATGGCCTTGGTTGAAGATCCTTGTCTTCGAGTAGAAGGTCTTCAATTTTGAGTTGAAGGTCGTCAGGCTTGTGGAATCAATAAGCGATCCGTAGAACTTGAGGCATTGGGCATGGATCATTGGACGATGAGGTTCCAAGATCTATGCCAATGGCAGATCCATCACTGGGTTTTCTACTTGATTCGGTTCAGTCATGGCAGCCATCAGTAGGCGGATGATTGGCAACATGAAATATGTTGAGCCATTTAAACCTTCACAGTGAAGCTCCTGAAGTTGCAGTAATGGAGTCATGTCCAACTCATGGAAAAATTCCTTGTCATTGGAGGATGTAGTAGATGATCTTCTTTAGCCAAGCAGCTAGTTCTTGAAACACGAACATAACCTGCAAGAAAAGTTGTGCACTTCCTAGGGGGTGTGTCTGTCTCACTGTGTAGTGCATGGTGCCCGTGCTAGTGGAACTGGGAAATGGGTCTAACCTTGGGCAAGCCCTTGGTAATGTCCCACACTTGAGGACCCAGTTCGTGCGACGTTGGAGGTGCGGTGCAAAACTTAGGGTGACAGGTCTGAAAGTCCTACCCTTGATGTGCCCTAAGTGTGAAGTGGGGGAGGGGCTAGAGAGGACTCTAGATGCAGTGAGTGTGGTGCACAATAATAGTAAAGGAAGACTGCAAGCACATGTGAAGTGTCCTCCCTATCAACCTGTAAAGTGGTAAATTCATCTTTCAGCTTTGCTATTTTTGCTCTCTTTTTTTTTCCAGAATAGGAGGGAGTACATTTGGCAAGGTATATGGCACCTATTTAGTCACGGGGCAGTCGCAGGCATTGTGATAAGAATGCACTACTTTGTAGGTATTCTTTAATACCGGCTTTAGCTCTTAGAGGGGTGGTGGACAAGAAGGGGTGATTACACCTTGCAAAGCGGGTGTCACTCATATTTTCTAATAGCTCTAAACAGAAGACAGGGAGGAGAGGAGCCCGCATCATCAACCTAGTCATGGCTCTACTATCTATTCCTAGGTTAATATCAAAGAAGAGTGGGGGGAGATGGGCTTCCTCTACTACAGGTTTCTAGAGTAGCAGGAATTTGATAAGTCGGAGGTAATTACAAGTGGTCAAAAATGCTGAATCAGGGCAGGAAGAAAAGTCTACAAGAAAACGATTTATGGAGGGAAGTATATCTTCTACCCTAAACACTAATCACTCCTCAGGGCTTCTAGCATTTACATTATATATTTTCGGGAAGTCAAAATCCCCATGTAAATCTCTATCATAGTCCACTCCATGCCTACGAGGGTAGGGCATGTATATGGGATCGTTACGCTCTTCAGGGAGTGAACTACAAAATGCAGTCCATGCATCAAAATTGGTGTCCCAAATCCTCCATTGCCATTTCGGCTGTCCCTCGTAGCCTTGGACGGTTTTGGGAACCAGATTGACCTTGTCTTCCCAGTACTCTTGTGGCTCTTGTCTCCACCTAGTCATTATCATGTTCCTTTCTTCCATCCATCTTTTGCAAGTTTGTTAGCCAGATCTTTTATCTTGGCTACGACTCCTAGGGGCAGGGCCCGGTCCAAAGAGCATGGGAAAGCAAACAAAAGCTCGAACGGCCTCTTATGTAACTCTCGCTGATGCCAAATGACCAACTCCTGGGGCCAATCTACAAGATGTGTATCATTCCCCAGTGGCATGGGCTCCTCAGGGAGTTGTCATGGAAGTGTGCGTGCTCGGTGTTGGGCCTCCTCAACTAACTCTTGTCTCCTTCTCCTTGATGCAACTATATGCTCAGGTAGATCGGCATCTGCAGGTTCCTCCTGTGGGATATCGGGTTGAGGCAGACTTGGCATTCTTTGTGGCTCTTCGTCATCATCTTGCTCAAAATCCGGACCCTTTTCAACATTCTGCTCAACCACAAGTGGGATGACTGGTGGTGGTGGTGGTGGCTACTCCTGCTCCTGAAAACCTAACTCCTTGAGCTCAGCAGTGGAAAGGCCCGTACAGCGTAGGTAGTAGAATTGTTGCTCTTTAGTTATTCATGTACTTGTTGGAAGCTCCCACTCTTGAAGACCGTATCTTAGAGCTCGTGCGGTTAGCTCCAACTTTCTTTTCACCTTTTCCACTGGATCATCGCCCTCAGCTTGCGTCACGTGGAGCACCGTGTTGAGGAAGGCCTACCACTGGGTTTTAGTGGTTATTTTTGCAGCCTCAATCCTAGCTTCTGCTCAAGCATTCTTTTGCATTCTGCCACCGCCAGGCGTTTGGTTAAGTCCCTCACTTTGTCAAAATTTTTCCTTTCTCATTCTATGGCCCTTTCCTCCATCCTTTCCCTTTCTTCCTCCAGTTGGCTCGCCAGGGTGGTTACTACCTGCTCATTTGATAAAAACCATAATTGGTTTCTTTCTCTTAATTTTTGAGCTAGCTGTTCTTCAGCAATCCCTCTGGCTTGATCGACAACGCTGAGCCTTTAGTACACCTTGTCCAGGATTTCTAATTTTTCCTGCACCACCTGCTCTTAGCTTTGGATTTCAGCAAGGAATAGCCTTTTTTGATTGAAAGCCATGGCCATGAGGGCTTCTACGTCTTCCTGGGAGGTCTCCAACGCATCTTGCAATCTTTGCACTTCATCCTGGAGTCATTTTGTTTCAGCCTGCTGCAACTCCTATCCCTTCACTCTTCAGGAATTTGATTTTGCTTATTAACCTGTTCTGTTCTTCTAGCTCCTGCCACGACTGGGGCTCTGTGGCATGTTCTCGTGGAACAGTGGCACCTCCTGCTCTCCCTTGTCACTTATTGTTCTTTTGCTTGATTCCCCTCCTCCGTGGTGAGGTGGACTTTGATGCGTTCCTTGCTCCTCCATGACGCCCTCATCCTTTATTGCTTCATCTATGATGGCTATCAGGATACCCCCGTATCTGATGGTAGCTGCCTTTGACGCAGGTTTATTCCTTGCACAGCGCGCAGTTGAGGCAGGGGATTCTCCTTCTGCTGGTGCTTCCTCCGGAGTGAGGAGGGCTGTTGAACTTTGAATGGTTTTCTGTACGAACCCATTCCAGTCTATCTCTTCAGGGACTCCTGCTGCGATGCTTTCCAATAGCGAGACCTCGATCCTGTTCATCAATGCATTGTATCGTTGGCCCGAGAAGAGGGTATGGATCATCTTCGCTTGTAATTTCACTGCTGGGTCCGGGATGTTAGCCAAGCTGATTCCATCCATGGTGTGCACCGCTTCTTTCTTTACCCCCAGTATGGCGTAAACATCCCATCTCGGTCGTCTCTCTTTCTTGGGCATGAGCCCCAAGGAATTTTCTATGATTGTTGCATTGAGGGGCACTTCAATTCTTCTTTCCTTCTCCCTTGTCCTTACTGTGACCATGCCACAGTTCCTGCCCTTGTGGAAGTTCCTCAGGAAATCCTCTCACATGATGTAATCCACGGCCTGCCCCACCTTTTCCACATACCTGTGGAGGTGGCATCTGTCCACCAAGTCTTTGATCACAGGTTCCTCCAAGATGGCCTCGTCCAGATTCAGTGTGTGCTTGAAAGTGAATTGACTGAATCCTCGCGTCTCGATGCTGATGCCGAATTTGGTCATCTCTTCTTCAAAGAATGGGAGTTTGCCCCCTTTGTCTTGTCCTGCCATGGTGGTGACCTATCAACACACCATGCCAACATTAATGCCTAACAATCGGCTTATTTCTAATCAAAACTTAGTTTGAGAGAAAAATGTATGTGCCCAAAATGGGTATACTTGCTTAGAGGCTTGAATTTTAGAAATCGGCCCACAGCAGCAATTGCTATTGTTTTCCTTTGCAGTATTCTTCCATAGAAACTTACTTAATTATAACAATCTGCTAGCTAGATAGCATAACTTTCATTTTTGCTCTTCTCTTGCTCACATTGCTCCCCCCTCCGTCGGGGATCTTCCAAGGAATCCTTCCTAGGATTAGCACAGGAAGGACGAGGTAAAGGCTATTTCGCGTGGGTTGACTTACCTAGCCAATAACCAATCATAAAAGCTTGGATTGTATTCGAGTTGGGCATGACAATCAAGAGTAGATGGTTGGATGGAGACTTGGGAAATGCAGGTCAAGACATCGTGGAAGAGATCTCCAGTATTGAGGCGACTGGCAACATGTAATTCCTCTGCGGTGAGGAATTGGTCAATGTAGGGGTGGGTGAGCACATGGTCGTCCAAATGCTGATTACGGGTGATGGCCAAGACCCTAAACAAGATAGGTGCCACATAAGTGGGGTCATATTCGATGGTTTTAACTGCCCTGTGTTGCTCAGCATTGGTCATTATTCGACAACCTTTTTTCTCCCATTGGATCCTTAGTGTAAACCACTACTCTGCAAGAACATGGAAGGCGAGCTTGCCATCTGCGTGAGCTCTTGCAACTCCTGTAAGGAGCAGAACGAGAAGGCTTATGATATGAAGTGATAAGTCTTTTGAGGATAGCTTGATCCTTTGAGATTTCGTCGTTTGCTATCAATTTGGCAGCAATTTTGGGGAATTTAGTGGTCATAAGTTCGTATTCCTCCCAAGTGCATGATAATGCACGAACATCCAAAGAAAGCATTTTGTCAAGAAAACCTAGGTCCAGCCTCTCATAACTTCTAGCAAATGTAGTGAAATTTTCATCCAATATTTTAATGTAGGTTATTAAGTCATCCCCAGAAGTCGTGGCAAGGTCCTTAGCCAAGGAGAGGAAAGGTTGTATCGCGTATGAAGGTTTAAGACCCGCTGGTGGGGGTGGTGCGATTGGACTGGATAGTGGTGACTCCCGCATCGGTGTCACGGGTTGGGCCTTGCACTCTGAAGCACTTTGAGGTGCTATAGTAAGCTCCGGGGGCATGGGGGTTGTGCTGGGTTCTGAGTGAGCGGTCATAGTGGTTTTTAAGTTCTCTAGATTAGGTAGGTTTAAGGCGTATGGCATTTGCTTTGGTCGATAGATGAGCTAAGACTTACTAGCCACAGCTGGCCATGGCCTGCTGACTATGTTCTGGGCACCACTTGTGCAAGCCTCCCTCACTAGGGTGAGATTGCTTGTAGGTGAGCTTTTTAGCTGGTCTTTTTAGGCACCCAAATCCAGGGATTGCCCTTGTAGTATCCTTGTGCTCACAAAAGATCTTTGGGGATCCAACGCGACGTGATTGTGTGTCTACGTTGATATCGTTTAGACTGCCTCTCAGGCCGTGACGGTCGATGATTTTGACGTTTAGGATCACACTTGAGTGGTCTACCCAGATGTGATTTTTGTCGTTTTGGCACCCATAGAAACTTGGACTCT
The DNA here is from genome assembly GCF_053477565.2 of Lygodium microphyllum. Classification (NCBI taxonomy): domain Eukaryota; kingdom Viridiplantae; phylum Streptophyta; class Polypodiopsida; order Schizaeales; family Lygodiaceae; genus Lygodium; species Lygodium microphyllum. Next base: position 34,246,169 of record NC_141138.1, on the reverse strand, counting down.
TTGGCCTTGTGAGTGCTCTTGGTGGGTTTGGGCCTAGGGTCGAGAGCCTGGCAAGAGGCCGTAGTTTCCTTCTGTTCAGACTTGGGCTGAAGCATGGTCGTAGGGGTTTCTACCGGTGGCTTCGTAAAGGTGGGGGAATTAAGACAGCCCTTGCTAAAGGTCGTCACTATACACACATTGCCGATAGCAAGATGTATGCGGTTTAGGTTGTAATCCACATTACAGTTTGTTTGCTTCTTGAAAGTGTGACCCAATAGTGACACATTGTCGGCTCCTTTAGTGTCAGGCAACACATGGAAGAAGGCCGGTAAACTTTCAGACTCGTGGAAACTACCACCTTGCACTTCCCTAGGAGTGAGTAAGCGGTACCCCCAAACGGGGTGAGTTTAGCATTAGTGGGCTGTAGTTTCGGTTGACCAATGCGTGTCCAATGGTCGTGCGCCAAGATGTTGTAGTTGGCACCTTCATCAATCAAGGCCTCAAAAGAATACACCACTCCTGTTGCGACTGTGATTCGTAGATACGCCGGTGCCACTACTTCTTCGTCCTGGTCTGTAAGGTCAGTTACAGTAGCCATGCGGACGTTCAGTGGAGGTTCTAGCATGGGTGGCTCATGTAATGGATAGGAAGGAGGATAGTACTTCTTAATCCGGCTACCGTTAAAAAATCATATTCCCTCACCGTCAAGCTCCAACTCGACATTCCCGGTCCTACCAATCATGTGCACTCTGAAAGGCCCTAGCCCCCGAAACTTCATCTTCTGTTTATGTCCTTTTACCGAGTATAGCAGAACAAGGTCCCCTGGTTCGAAGTCTCGCTGCTTGATATGCTTGTCAAACCACATCTTTCGTCGAGCCTTTTCACAAATCAGAGAGTGAGTGGCGAGGAGTCAGGTCTCCATTAAGCGCTCTAACTCCACCAAGCGGTTGGTCCAAGCCTCTCTTCCCTCCCAACACTCCTGGACTGCTAGCCTCAAGCTAGGGATGAAGAATTCTAAGGGTAAAATGGCTTGAGTTCTGTACGTCAGCCTAAAAGGCGTTTGTCCTACAGTCGTTTTATAAGTTGTGCGATAGGCCCACAAGGCCGCCATTAGCTTGTTGTCCTAGTCACTTGTTGAAGTAGATGACTTTTGTAAGCACGTTGACTAGGATTTTATTTGTGGATTCGGCTTGGCCATTAGCCTAAGGGTAATAGGGAGAGGACTTCTGATGAATTATTAGGAAGGTAGAGAGCAAGTGGGCAATCACTTCATTAATGAAGTGTGTGCCCTAGTCGCTTACAAGTTCGATTGGACAGCCAAACCGTGAAATGACCTTCTCCCACAAGAACTTTGCAGTGGTTCTAGCATCATTCTTCCTCGTGGCCCGTGCCTTTGCCCATTTCGTTAGATAGTCGGTCGCACTATGATGTAGCGAGCTTGGGAATATTGTGCTGCAGGGCTGATAGGTCCAATAAAATCGATGCCCCATTTTTCAAAGGGTTGTTGGGCTATAACAGGGGTTAACTCCATCTTGTCCTTTCTCACAGGCACTTTGGTTCTTTGGCACTCATCGCAGTGCTTGACAAATTTAGCTGCATCGTGGAAGAGGGTGGGCAACCATAGCTGGGATTGTAGCACTTTTCGGGCTGTCGTGTCCCCGCTAAAGTGTCCTCCAGCGATTCCTCCATGTGCTTCGCTCAATGCATCGTGCATCTCGTGCTCACACACACACCTACGCAATAAACTATCTTGTCCCAACCTATAGAGTTGACCAGCTATCAGTTGGTATGGCTGAATTTTCAAGATAAGTCTTTTCATCCTAGCCTTCTCAATGGGTCGCTCTGGTAGTCCATTTTCTAGCACTTGCACTATGTCATCGGCCCAATACGGTGTCAAATCAGCTTTAAATAATTCTCGCTCACTAGATAGGTTAAAGAGATGGGCATCCGACAATGGGCATCTGGCAAATTGTCAGACTTGCCTTGTCCAGTGGCTTCTCCTGTGGGTATGCGGGACATGTGGTCAGCCATGTAATGCTGTTTTCCTTTGCGTACAACCATAGAGAAGTCAAACTCCAAAGAGGAGTAACCATCTAGCTATGCGCCCCGTAGCGCAAGGCTTGTTCACAAGATACAGCAAGGCTTGATGGTCAACAAAGAAGACAAAGGAAGTGGCCAACAGGTAATGCCTAAATTTCTTTACTGCAAATACCATGGCCAACCCCTCCCTTTCTGTCGTGGAATAGTTGATCTCGGTCTCTGTGAGCTGCCTGCTAGCAAAACTCACCAGGTAATCCAAGTTATGTTCACCATGCTGGCATAGCACGGCTCCAATAGCAAACTTAGAGGCGTCTATGTGGACATGAAACGTTATGTTCTAGTCTGGGGCTCGTAAGATTGGTGCAGTCGTAAGAGCCTTTTTCAACTCCTCATATGCGCGTTGGCATTCCTCTGTCCACTCAAACACTATCAATAGCTTGTACAATAGTCTAGCTATTAGTGTGTAATTTAGTACAAAGCGTCGATAATACCCAGTGTGTCCCAAGAAGCATTGAACTCCCTTGTAGTTATCAGGTGGCGGTAAGTCAACAATGACTTTGACTTTGGAAAAGTCAGTAGCAATGCCGTTCCTTGACACTACATGCCCTAAGATACATCCGTGTTTTACCCAGAATTGGCACTTTAAGGGGTTCAATGAGAGATGGTACAGCCTACACCTTTCAAAGATAGCTCTTAATTTCTCCAAGTGTTCGGCCCAACTAGAGTGTAAATAGAGGTCGTCTACGAACACTTCCAGTTCGCACCTAAGCATGTCCTTAAAGATAGTGCACATTAGGAGTTGGAGAGTTGCAGGTGCATTCATTAGCCCAAAAGGCATGACAATGTAGGCGAACACGCCCCATTCCATGGCAAAGGCAGTCTTGTTATCGAGATGCACTTGCACTTGATTGTAGCCCGAGAAACCATCTAGAAAACTGTAGGCTTCCTTTCCTGCTACCCTCTCAAGCATGTGCTCGGTGTAAGGTAAAAGATAGTTATCCCTTTTCGTAGCGGCATTCACTTTTTTGTAGTTCACGCACACTCGGATTTTTCCATTTTTTTTCATGACAATCACGATAGGTGATACCCAGTCCGTGTGCTCGATCTCATAAATGAAACCTGCCCTCATGAGTTTATCAATCTCCTCTTTTACAGCATGGGCGTCCTTGGGATTCATGGGGTAAGGTCATTGTTTTGTTGGCACTGCATCTGGGACCATTGGGATGTTATGAGTCACGACCCTAGGGTCGACTCCCTTAATGTCCAGGCAAATACGTCAATGTACTCTTGCAAGAGCGCAATGAGTTCGGTCTCTTCATCCTCCACCAAGTCATCTGCAATGAACACCGGTCTTGGTTTTTCACCTTCCCCAGCCAAGTTAACCTCTTTGACTTTGGTGGGTCCCTCGATCAGTTCACTAGTCTGACCTTGTCTTTTTGCACCTAACAGAATCACCACTCTGTCACCCTTTTTAAATTTTGTAAACTGTTTGGGTAGATCCTACGGTTTCTTCTGCCTTTCCGCTTCTGAGTCCCTTGCTTGCTCTCTGGCCTCCTCTTTTAGCCTCCTGCGCCTCAGGTGGACTTGCAAGTCTCCCTTGGTGCGTTTGACCTTAGAGGGTTGTGGTATCTCGGGATCACTCTCAGTGCTAACTTCCGACTCTGAGTTAAACTCGCATCCCTCACTTGAGGAAGGTGTTTCCCCAAGGGGTCGTAGTTTCATAGGTGTGTATGTCTTGAGCACTGGGATTACCCATGGTTGTGCTACTCCGGCTTGCTCGTAATCCAAGGCTCCTATGCGTTCTAGCCAGGATCTATCACACTCCACTCGCACAACTCTTTTTTCATTCTGATTGATCCCTTCTTTCCTAGGCCTTGAGTCTGCCCTGATTTGTTCTATCGCTTTTCCCGCCATGTCGTACTCTATTGTGTCTATCTCTTCTTCACTCTCTTCTCCGTAAAGTGACTGTCCTCATACTTCTCATCATCCGGGTCCTGTCCTTCTGACTGCTCATCATCCCCTAAGCTTCCCTCTTCAGTCTCCTTGTCGTCAGTAACTAAAGCCCAGTTATATAACAAGTTCAGGTCGTGGACCTTGGTCCATTTCCATTCTAGTCTAGCTAAAAGGTCACATAGAGGTTTTATGTTAGCAGCCAAATTGCCATCCAATTTATTGGTCTGATACTCTACGATTTCCTGAAGCTCTAATTTGTTGTTGGGGACGTGGGGCGAGGCCGGTTTTCCCGGGTTGAGTGAGCTTCCTGCCATCATGCAAAGTGGCACAACTGGCTCCTCAATTGGCATGGTTGAGGCTTTAGCAGCCTGCTGATGTGGTCCTTCCTCATCCGAGAATGGTAGGTCAATGGTTGCCAAAATGTGCATCCAATCTCTCTCATCCTCAGGGCAAGGAATATATCTAGCGAGCGATCCATAGGGCTTGGTCGTTTGAGCATCGCCTTTTAGCATAGTCGAATGGCAGCTAGGTCAACAAGTGTTATTGTCCAAGTGTCCATTTCTACCCTTACTGCACTAGTTCTATTCCCTAGGAAAATCAATCCATTGCCCCAGTCCTCTATGACTCGTGCATTCCTCATCCAAGGTCGGCCTAATAGTATGTAGTAATCCACTCCCTTCATGACAATGAAGTTCACCAAAAATTGCACATCGGCAATCTTTATGGGCCAATTCTTTAGGACCCCAAATGGTCTTACCCTCGTTCCATTTGCTAGCGCGACATTGAACCTAGCGGTCTCCACAGGAGGGTTTCTCCATGCCTCTAGGACTGCATGGTTTAGCACACTAATACCAGCGCATGTGTCTACAATTCCTTTTCGATTCATGTCTCCTAAGGCTAGGACGGCAAAACTGCATGCATTTTAGTGCCTTCCCAAAAATCATTGATGTGCAAAGACTTAGGATTTGAGTGTAGAGTTAGACTTGGGATCCGTGTAACTGCATCATGATCTTGCAGATCAACACCCACAAGTCTTGCGTGTCCCTCGATCAAGTCTTTTAACTCCTGCCACCACAAGGAGTGATTTTGCCTAAGCAGATCCTCCAAGCTTAGAGTTACTGGAGTGGACAGCAAGGTTGTGAGAAGGTTACTGGACCCTTGCCTTCCTCTGAGGCTAGCAGTTCTAGGCCATGCATTCTGTCTGCCCTAGTAAGTTTCCCCCCGGCCTTACTGCTAAGTTGCTCCTAGTGGTGCAGGTATGCTCCCAGCCTGTGGTTTTGAGGGTGAGACTGGTGTGCTAACACTGGAGAAGTTGTCCATAGGGTCTTCCAATATGGGTTCAGCATCCTTGAGGTGCTTTTGGGCGTCCTTGACCCACTCCTTGACCTTGGCTATAGCCTCGAGTTGCCGTTTGGGGTGGGGATATTCCCCTACCTTGGCACTCCCTAGCTCTGCTATCATAGGAGCCAAGGTCTCTGCCTCTGCGTTTGTGACCTTCTTTCCCATTACTAGCATAGTCATTTCCTCAGTTTTAAGGGTTATCTTTGCATCGGTTCTCATTTTTTGTCTCCTCTGACTTTTCTTCCCCATTGAGGTTGCATCAAGGTTACTTGGCCCTGGCAAGGAAATGCCTCCTTGTTTCGTTTGAGCTCGCGTCATAGCATGTAGTGGGATGGGTGTATCCTCACTACCAAAAGTTTCCACTCCAAAGAGCCCCAAAGGCACCAATGGCATGTTGGCAACGCTCGTTGATGGCTTCCGCCTAGGACAGTCAGGAAACAGATGTGTGATTCCACACTCTGCGCATCAGAGATCTGCTTTGTCCTTGTTAGCTTGTTCTCTCTCTAGACAGCTTGATGAAATGTGGCCTGGGTGACCGCAAGTCCAGCATGTGACTGGATCCTGGCTAGGCCCTCCAAAGCCTCTGCCTCTTCTTCTTCCTATAGCCATCACCGGCACTGGCCAATAGTCATCAGGATCAGGTTTCCCTCCTCGTTGTAGGATATGTATGGATTGACATATGTCTCTTCCTCATTAGGCTCCTCCACAAAGTGAACAGGAGCATCGCTAGATGGGTGAGTCATAAAAGGCCATGGTGGCCTGGGTATACTAGTTGGGTTCATCTCTAGCCTAGGCACCGCAGGTCTTGAATCAGTTGGTGCTGGAAGAGCTAACTAGGCTCCCCTGCCAAAGAAATTAGGTGGCCCATTACCTAAGTATGGGGGGTTGTATTGCTGCGTATATGGGAATCTCCTCGGCATTCTGCAATGTACTGCATCATGCCCGAACCTACCGCAATTTGAGCACGGTCGAGATCTAGGATCTTGGCACTCAACTGGGAGGTGATTGCCGCAGCAGTACACACATTTTATATGCGATCTCACAGGCTTTCTAACGAGCTCTTGCAACCGTGCAATCTCCATTCTCATCTCTGCCATCCCTTGGTCATGGTCTACACTCTTTCCCTTATCCTGCATGCTAGCAGTTGCTTTTTCCCCCAAGGTGGTTGATCTCTCAAGGTCCCTCTGGCTTGCACTATCTCGGTTGGTAGTCCTCATGCTACGTTCCCTGAGTTGATCATCCACGCGTATTGCCTCCTCGAAGACTCGAGCTAGCACATCTCGTTGTAAGGTGGAGTTACTGGCCAAATCCTTGTAGAGCTCCTCACTCCGAATCCCGTTCATGAACACTGTAGACACTGCCCTCTCGGTAGGTCGCTCATTGGCAGGGATTCTCTTGTAGAGGCTGCGCACCTGAGTGACGTAATCCCTAATGTCCTCCTTCTCCCTTTGACTGATATTCATCAACCTAACAATGAGGTTATCTGAATACCCTGCCTCCGAAAACCTCTTGATAAAGAGGCCCTTAAGGTGAGCAAAGTTTGTACGTTCTACGTCATCCAGACTAGAATACCAGGTCCTCCCCTTGTCGCCTAAGCACAGGCTGAAGGCTTGAGCTTGTTGCGCAAGGTCAGTAAGACCGTTTTCCTCACATACTTGCTCGAACTGCTCCATGAAGTTGTACGGGTCACTGCTAGGTTCATTACCGAGCTAGTTGTTTTGCTACTATGGGGATTCTAGCCTGCCCTTTAGCCCCTTGTGTGACTCCCAATCCTGATAGTGGTGCAGTGGCTAGGGTACTAGCACTCTGTTCCACGGATGTATTGTCCATGAGTTGCTTTGCCACTAGTTCACTCAATGTCATGCCAACCTCTGCTGCTCGTTCCCTCTCTACGTTCAGTCTGGATTTGGCTGCCCCTGTTAGGTCTAGTACTCGTCTAGCCTCGTACATATCCATGTCTTGCTGTAGCCTTCTGGCCCTTTACTCATGATTGTAGGCAATTATGCCTTCCAACGCTCTCTTGATTTCTCTTCTCTCTTCTTCCAAGTTAGCTACCACTTCCTCTACAGATCTACCTTGGATCATGGTCCTGGTGAGTAGATCGTAGTCGTGGACCAGTTCTTGGACCGAGGTTGGTAATTCTCCTAAGTCTAATTGGTCTTCCCCTTGTTCGTCTCTTGATCCCGACATTGTTTCTGCTTCCAGCTCCACAAGGTTGTCTTTGAATCCAATCAGCTCCGGCAGCTTCCACTCCTCTATCCTGTTGCTTCCCGTGTCTTCGTTGTTGAGATGTCGAGCTCCACTCGTGATATGCCAGGGTGACCGTTGTGCATTTATGTCACCAACTTGTTAGCTGTAGATGCGGTTGGTACACCGCCCATGAATAATAGCTAGATGACAGCTATCCTTATCTACTCTAGTTCGTGGCTCAGTTAGTATGCCACCTTAGTTAGTTGAGTTTGGTTTGAGACCCATATATAGGGTTCTTCTATTTCTATGTACTAGAGTTCTTTTGGCTTACACAACTAAGAAAAGGAAAATTGTTTTCAGCCTCCACCTTTGTGTGTATTCCCCCATTGTGCAAGCAAGAAAGCTACAAGTGAGACTCCTTCCTTCTCTCCCACAATCTTGACATGGTATCAGAGCCTTGTTCGTGGTAAGGAGCTCAAGAAAGCAAGCCAAGCTCGCGATGTTCTGGTAAGAGGACCAATGTTGCCTTCATTTTTTTTGTTTTGGGAGCAGGTCTCTGCAGGTAGCACAGCTGAAAAGTGCAGTAGTGCATTGTCTCAAATGAGACGCCCTTCGCGGTGTGGCAAGAGGGCAGTATATGCTGCGGGCGAGGGCTTTAGCCCTTGGTATCCCTATTTTTTTTATTTGAGGCCATTTCGGGGCCTGTTTTGGAGGCATAAGTTTTCTGCACGCACTCAAGAAAAGGCCCTGTTTTATGTTGTGCAACCACTGTTCTACAGGTCGGTGGAAAGTTACTACAGAAATTGCATCGTATGGCTGTGCGCAAAGACATTGGGAGTTACCGAATCATCCTTGTTGCCTGTTGATGCAAAATCGTCACTAGGTAGTGACTGTGTGGTCAAGTACCACTTTCGTCTGTTTTGCAGATTTGCCCTTGTGAAGCTGAAGCTATGTTTTTTGCAGTGACAGAATTTTTTGCAGTGTTCTGTAATGGCGTCTGATTCTCTTTCACAGATTGTCACTGAAAAGCTTGACAAGAACAACTTCCAAGCATGGAAGTTTAGAATGACAAATTTCCTTATGGGAAAAGGATATTGGAAATTTGTTGCAAGAAATGAAGAACCAGTTCTTCCTGATGTTCCCAATCAAGAGCAAATGCAGGCATTTAAAGGATGGCATGAGAGAGCCAGAAAAGTTATGTACTGGCTGTCTATCAGTATTTCAGACTCTATGATTGTGCATATTCAGGATGCAAGTACGCCAAAGGAGGCATGGGATACTCTGTCAAAAATGTATAGCACAAATACGCAAGCCAGGAAAATGCAGCTCAAGCAAGAGTTGCACAATGTGCAAAGAGAAAGTATGAGCATCAATGACTACCACATGAAGGTGAAGAAGATCGCAGATGCACTTGCTTCCATTGGGTCGGCAGTGGAAGATGATGATTTAGTTTCCGTGACCTTGAATGGTCTAGGAAAGGATTATGCACGGTTTCGAACATCCATTTCCATCCGTGAAAGTTTTCCTAATTTTGAGGAGTTGATTGCTCTTCTAATTTCTGAGGAGCAAAGAAATGGTGGTGCATATTCTTCAGGAGGAACTTCAAAAGAAGTTGTCTTCTACTCAAATGCTGGAAGAGGTAGACGAGGCTGATCTGGAGGCCGTGGTAGAAATCAGAATATGCAGCAAACTCAAGAAAACCAGTCCTATGGAGGAGGACGTGGTAACTCTAGAGATAGGGGGAGCCAAAGAGGTCGTGGTGGATGGCAAAGAGGCCAAAATGCAAACAGCAATGTTGAATGCTACTACTGTGGTAAAATGGGTCATATAGCTAAAGACTGCTATAAAAAGAAAAATGACATCATGAATGGAAAACTACAACAAGGGAATTATGCATCTTCTAGTAGACAGGGTGATGACAGAAATGAGCATTTTTTTATGGTGCAGCACATGACCAATTCTGTGACAAGTACAGAAGAAAGTAACTATGTGTGGTATGTTGACTCGGGTGCATCAAACCACACGACAAGTCATGCAGAATGGATGCAGGATGCAAGGAAAATGGAAAAACCAGGATTTGTGGAGACTGGTGATGATACTGCACATCCCATTGTGCAGATTGGAAAATTTCCCTTGCCTGTGCAGGATGGGAAAAAAAATACCTGTCCGATATATTTCATGTCCCGAATATCACCAAGAATCTGGTTTCTGTTGGTCAAATGGTTGAGCAGGGCTTGTAGGTCAGATTTAACTCCCATGGATGCTTTTTTGAGGATATGAAAAATAAAGGTCTCTTCGTAGCAAAAGGAAAGAAGAAGGCAAGAATGCTTACATTGGATGCAGACATGACTGAATTGAGTGCAGTAATGTTTGCATATGGGACCCGGTGTAGTTGTAGATATTGATATCTGGCATAAACGCATTGGTCATGTTAATGTACAGCGACTTAAATCAATGCAGGCCCAAAATATTGTTGCAGGATTGCCTAAATTCAAGGTTGCACAAATGCATAAGGTATGTGAAGCCTATCAGTTTGGACAACAGGCAAGGAAACCATTTCCTAGACATGTTCAAGAGAGTAAGAAGCCATTGGAATTAATCCACTCTGATATGTGGACTACTAAAGCTGCATCTCTTGGAGGCTGTCATTATTTTGTTACTTTTATTGATGACTATAGCAGAAAAGTTTAGGTGTATTTTATGAAAAAGAAAAGTGAAGTTTTTGGGCATTTCAAAACTCTTAAAGCTATGGTTGAAAAAGAAACAGGCCTGGAAATAAAATGCCTAAGGTCAGATGGAGGGGGAGAGTACCTCTCAAATGAGTTTACAAGGTTCTTGCAGGAGCATGGCATAAAGCAGCAATATTCATGCAGTCATACCCCACAAAAAAATGGAATTGCATAAAGGAAAAACAGGCATATTGGAGAGGTATCTCATGCCATGCTCAACGAAAAAGACTTGCCAGGATTTTTACTAGGCTGAAGCAGTTGCTACATCAGTCTACATAATGAACAGGACTCCCACTGCAGCAATACATGGCATGACTCTAGAGGAGAGGTATACTGGTAAGAAACCAGATATTTCTCATTTGAAAATTTTTGGTTGCATTGCCTATGTTCATGTGCCAGATGAGTTGAGATCCAAGTTGGATCCAAAAGCTGAGAAGTGCATCTTTATTGGTTATTCTATGCAGCAGCAAAAAGGGTATAGATGCTATAACCCTTCTACTCGTAAGTTTACAGTGAGCACAGATGTTGTTTTGTAATGAAAGCAATCAACCATGGAATGAAATCTAACTGAAATTGAAAATTAACTAAGCTACAACAAAGAATTAACAAATCTATTGCACCAAGACATCCTCATCATGTATTAATGGTTGGGGATTCAAGAATACATGACGGCCATGGTTGAGTGCTTCAAAGCTAAGAAGAAGCTAACTCCAAGAAAATGGTAAAGCCAAGATTATTGAATGATCAAAATATGTCTTGCCTTTGGCCTCTAGTCCCTTTTATTCTAACCCTCTTCCAAACTTAAGGGCTGTTCACACATGTACACATAGGCTAAAGCTAAATTTACAAAGGCTGGAATTAATCCAAGGTGCAAATATTAATGTTGTATTTTTCCTTCATGACAAACCATCCCTTCCTGAAGATGGTTTTGTCCTCAAAACCAAGAAGTAATGGCCTAAATCCAAGTCAAGAATGATAGTAATCATGCCCATTCATCTTCCAAATGATAAGAAAGCACTGTCCATGAAAAGAAGACCTTTTGCATGCCAAACTGTGAGAAAACTGGCTGCTGTCCAAACAGGGCTGATTCACTAAAACTGCCATAACTTTTGATATATTGGTCCAAATAAGGTGTATGAGGTGTGGAAACGAAGTATACACTCCCAAGCATCACCCCATAACATCAAAATCAAATTTTGATGAAATCAGGACAGTTTTATTGTCTGCAGAAATTTCATACAGCAAGCTGTCTCTGCACGTCACTGCATACTGCATCATATATCATCCTGTAATAACCAAGGAAAGTTACTGACATAAGTGGATGGTTGCCAAGAAGACTCTTCAATGGGCAATTTCTTCCACTTAATGAGATACTCAATGAGAGTATGATTTCTGAGAACTTTCTCTCTCTTTCCAATAATGCTTTCAGGTTCATATATGATCAGTCCTGCCTCATCCAATGGTGGTAATTCTTCCAATACTTGTACATCGGGCCCAACATACTTCTTCAGCTATGAAATATGGAATACATCATGTATTCTAGTGGAGGATGGTAGCTGAAGTTTATAAGCAAGCTCTCCAATTTTGTCCAAAATCAAATATGGTCCATAAAACCTATGAGCAAGCTTGTTATTCCCACCCTTTAATGAAGCATAATGCGTCTTGGGCACTTTGAGAAATACCCAATCTCCAACCTTGAAGTCTAAATGTCTTCTTTTCTCATCAGCATAGACCTTCATTACGTCTTGTGCTTTCCTTATGCTGTCCTTGCATTGCCTCATGAGCAACTCCATTCTTTCCAACTCTTCCTTTGCTTGTGGGTTGATGTCTTCATGGAATAAAACTGATGGAAGTTGGACTTTATACCCATAAAGAGCTTCAAATGGAGACATCCCAATGCTCATGTGATAAGTGTTATTATAGCAAAATTCAACAAGGTGGATCCAATGATCCCATGAAGCTTGTGTGTCATGACAATAATGCCTAAGGTACACTTCCACCCAATGATTGACTCTCTCCGTTTGCCCATCAGTCTAAGGGTGGTAGGCCGTGCTAGGAGTGAGGAAAGTACCCATAGAGGAGAATAGACTTTTCCAGAAGTTGCCCATAAACTTCGAATCACGGTCTGATACTATTCTCATAAGCATACCATGTAGTTTGAACACACCTTCCATAAATTGCTCGGCTACTTGCCTTGCTGAATATTGGACTTTAGTTGGGATAAAGTGGGCTGATTTGGTCAATCTATCAACTACCACATAGATACTGTTCCATCCATGACTGGTAGTAGGCAATCCCGTTATGAAATCCATGGAAATATCTGTCCATTTGCCCGTAGGTATGGGTAAAGGCTGAAGTAAGACGGCTGGTAATAGAGTGGAATCCTTATTTTGCTGACACTCCAAGCACTGAGATACATACTCCTTAACATCTTTCCATAGACCTTTCCAATAAAAGCTTTGATGAACTCTATCAAACGTCTTGAAAAGGCCCAAGTGACCAGCCATTGGCGATGAATGCATCTCTTGAAGCACCTTCAGCTTGAATTTACTGCTGGGAATCAAGTACACTTTACCCTTAAACCATAAGAGGCCATTATGCACTTTAAAATTAGGAAATTCAGCATCACACCCTTGCTGTAATTTCTGTAAAATATGGGCAGCATGCTCATCAAGCACATATTCCTCTTGAATGTCTTCAATCCAATCCTTATAGATGGTAGACACAGTAGATAGACTGCATGCCCACATTCTTGATAACGCATCAGCCACCACATTATCCTTGCCAGCCATGTATGATATTTCAAAATCATATGATTGCAAAGTGGCCAACCATCTCTTTTGCTTGGGAGAAAGATTGGGCTGCGAGAGAAAATATATCAAGACCCTATGATCGCTTTTGACTTTGAAGTGTGTCCCATAGAGGTAGTGGTGCCATTTCTTGATTGCATGTAAAATAGCAAGCATCTCCTGCTCATAAACATGCATCTCTCTCTCTTTGTCATCAAATTTTCTGCTCTCAAATGCAATGACACTATGCTCCTGTACCAAAACTGCTCCCAAACCTCTACCACTGGCATCTGCATAAATGGTAAAATTCTTGGAGAAGTCAGGGCAAACTAGTATGGGTGCTGAAACAAGCAATTGCTTCAGCTCATTAAAGCTCTTGTCAACGATCTCATCCCAAAAGAAGGCTTCTTTTTTCAGTCGATCGGTAAGAGGAGCTGCAACATGAGCATAGTTCTTCATAAACCGTCAGTAAAAAGATGACAAACCAAGGAAACCTCTTAATGAAGTGGCATTGGTTGGTGTAGGCCATTCTTTAACGCACTGAACCTTCTTAGGATCCACTTTGATTCCATCTTCTCCCACTATATGACCCAAGTATTCAACTTCTTTTGTCATAAAAGAGCATTTAGTGGCCTTGGCAAACAGTTTGTGTATCCTCAATATGTCAAAGACCTCTTTTACATGCTGCAAATGGTCTTCTTTATTCTTGCTATAGATTAAAATGTCATCAAAGAATACCAAAACTATTTTAAAGAGCAATGGCTGAAGTATCTTATTCATGAGAGACTGGAATGTGGCTGGAGCATTTGATAACCCAAAAGGCATAACCATAAACTGATAAAGACCCCTCTCCGTCCTGAAGGCTGTTTTGAATTCATCCCCTTCCTTCATGCGTATTTGATGATATCTCGATCTCAAGTCAATTTTTGAGAACACCTTGGCATCCTTCAATTCATCTAAGAGATCATCTATTCTAGGTATTGGATACCTATTCTTGATAGTGACCTTGTTGAGATCGCGGTAATCAATGCACATTCGAAAGGAGCCATCTTTCTTCTTCACAAGAAGGACTGGAGAAGCAAAAGGTGATTGGCTTGCCTTAATGAGACCCATTTCCAAAAGCTCTTTGACTTGGCGTTCTACCTCTTCTCTTTCTACTTTGGAGAGGCGATATGGTGGTTTGTTGATGGGCTTTGTATTGGGCAGCAAGTCAATGGGATGATCCACTTCTCTTTTGGGAGGAAGAGAGGTAGGTGGCTGAAAAATATCATCATATTCTTTCAGCAATTTACAAAGACATGGGTCCATATTTTTGGTAGGAGAAGAGGGCTGATCCTCTTCAATCTTGGAAAGAAGAATGGTGAACATACATGCCTTTGCATTTATCTCTTTCTTAACCTTCTTGGGACTGATCATCTCCATTCTTTTCTTTTCAGCTCCATGTAGTGTTACTTGTTGTCCACACCATTTAAACTCCATTTCCATGTTTTTGAGATCCATGGTAAATCTGCCCAAAGATTTCAGCCAGTTGCAGCCAAGTATTATATCAATGGGACCCATTTCTAATGCAATTAGGCTCACTGATGTAGTGCACAATGGGGAAAGGGTGATAGGTACATTTGGACAGCATTGATTGCTCATCTCAAAATTTCCATTTGCCACTTGGATTTTGAGTGATGTAGGCATTTCATGCGTATTCAATTTCAGCCCATTGAGTGACTGAGCATTAATGAAGCTATGTGTACTTCCTGTATCTATGAGTATATGAGTGGTCCTTCCCTTGATTTGACCTTTAAGGCGTAGGGTATTATCCCCTCTTGAACCACTCCATGCATCACTTGATATGGCACATAGCGATGGATGTAAATCAGTCCATGAATCATCCAAATAATGACCACCCGGGTCGAAAGGAAACCCATCCATCGGATCATAGAACTCATCATGGCCATTCTCTTCATTTTCATGCGCCTCTTCTTGAGTTGTTGTGACATCAAGCTGAGCCAAGCTTCCTTCAATAGATTCAACATCGGAATCATCCTCGATGATCATGCTAATCTTCATATTTTTGGCCTTGCATTTGGACTTATGATCGGGTGACCATTTCTCTCCACATTTGTAGCATGGACCTTTAGCATACATATCTTTGAGCTTGTCATTCGATACATGTTTGCCTTGAGTAGGGGCTGAAGCTTTGGCATTTATATCAGTCCTCTTTCCATCAAATCTATTTTCAGCATTAGGTCTGAAATTACTGCTTTGTTTTGACCCAAACACAGTAGGAAAAGTGGGTATCTTGCTGTAGGTATTGCTGAAAGTATTTGATGGCTTCCCAATATGCTGAAAATCAGTTTTAGCATGCCCATAATGGCCTGATGTCCTTGGGAACTGCGTAGGCTGAAAAGAATGCCCTGTTTTTGGCTGAAAACCCTTGTATTTATGCCCATAACGTTCAGCCAATTGAATGGCAGCTTGTAGGGATGTAGGATTCATGGCTTCAACTTCAAAAGAAAGAATAGGTTCCAAACCAAATATGTATTTATTCAACTTGGCACTATCGGAAACCCCATGAACATACATTGAGAGGTTCAAAAACTGATTTGAGTACTCTCTAACCGAGAGACCACGTTGCTCAAGTGCATACCACTTTTTCTCTAACCGCTCTTTTTCAATAGGAGAAACAAAGACTTCAATCATAGCATTTTTCAATGCGTCCCAAGACAAGAAGTCATGTCCCATCCTCGCCATATATCTCCACCAAGTGTGAGCGTAGCCTTCTAGATGAAGGGCTGCAAATTTTACTTTGGCATTCTCGGGCCTTGGGTAAAGGGAAAAATACATCTCTAACTTGTCAAACCACTCCTCCAACTCCGTGGGTGAAGGGTTCTCTCCCTTAAAGTTTGAGATAATTATTTTCTCCTTGTACTCTCTCTCGTATTGAGGAGGTTGTCCATTAGGGTGCTGCTGCCCACTATGGTGTTGTGGCCCAAAAGAATTGCCAAAAGGTCCTTGCCTAGGATATTCATTATTTCCATGCCCTTGCGCATAAGGAGTTTGCTGTCCATAATGCATACCATGACTTTGTGGCTGGAAACAATGTCCTTGAGGCTGAAAGTATGTGTTGCTCACATTGGGGGGTTGTCCATGCATAGGTGAGCTGAAAGGTGGTTGCTGCCCATTATTTTGCTGATTCCAACCATGATTTAACATGGGACTTGGCCTATTGGGCTGCACTTGAGTAGAGAAATTATGTTGTGGCTGTCCAAAAGCATTTGGGGCTGAATTCACATGTCCATGTGGCTGCCCATAAGAGTTTGGGGCTGAATTAACATCCCCTTGCTCATAGCCACCAACATTTGCTTGAGGGTAAAATATCTTGTAGAAAGAGTTGCACCCATGGATGTCTTCATCATGCTTTGAGTTTGTTTGCACTTTCTCTTGAAGATCCTGCCCATGTGGCTGAAAGTGACCCTTTTGTTGATGGAATTGTGGCTGAAGTGAAGTGGGATGAACAAAATCCTTAGCTTTAGATGACTCTCCAACTTCAAATTGACCTACCACCTTAGGAGTAGGTGGTTTAGGTGATTCTTTGACCCTATGAGGATGTGGGATATTAAGACCAGCTGTAGGCAACATTTTCTCACCAAGAAGTGCTACAAGCTTGTCAATACCCAACCTCATACCCTCGAAACCTGATTTCATATCCTTTATGTCATTTGACAATTGTTGAAAACTGTTTGAATTCATTGAGATATGAGACGTCTCTATGGGTTGATTGGTAGGGGAGTGGGTGGAACTTCCATCGACTTCATTGTTCTCATAATGCATTCGGTAAATGGCATCTTGAGAAGTGTCATGTTCACCCCTTTCCTGTTGATGTTCATCCCTTTCCTGTTGATATTCCTTCAATTCTTCATTGATAGTATCCAAAACAGGGTCTCTCTTCTTATTTCTAGCCATGGGTTGATTTCTGTCCTGAATTTCCTGCAGTAGAAAAACTTGATTATCTTCACTTCTAGAGCTCCAAATTACAAGGTCTTTGGCTCTGTTCAAAGCTTGAAGATCCCTCTATCCAACGATCTATCAAGTGTAGAAAATAGATGAGTACAGAAATTTATGTGAGGGATTTTTTGTTGATGTCTGAAAATTCATGCAGGCAATAAATACCCTGTTCTAGTCAATTAGTGGCTTGTACCATCAATACCAAGCATGTACCAACTTCATTACCCTGTAGGGGAGTCTCATACATCTGCCCATACTGAAAAATGACCTTTGTAACCAGTAAAATGGCTGTCTAACTCAATGTAGACTGCAATCTTTAATGAGGGTATGCATACATACTCTGTTCCAAACTTTAATGCTGAACCATAGTGTCTTTTCAATAGGATGCATACATTTTACTGTAGCCATATGTCTTCATACATTTGCCATACATTCATGAGTACCATACATTTGCCAATATCTCAAGAACTCACTGCCCATAACTCATGCTGTAGGCTGATTTCAAGTGCCTTTGAGATTTGTACCTACACCTAAACTTGAAAATACGTGGGATCCGAGACCCGAGGGGTTTGCAAAGTTCCCTCTCGGGCCGGGTTGTGCTCCCCTTCAGGGTCCTCGTCAGTAGGGGAGGGTCACCTCTCTTTTGTCCTACCGACTCGCCCAGCATCCACTTTTCCTCGTGGGCAAGTACATGGCAAGTGAATTCTAGCTCTAAAAATCAGTATGATATGCGTGGAATAGGAAGGAAATACAATTGCCTTTCATTTACCCTTTTCATGATATGCAAGATTGGAATTGAAAAGGCTGAAATGTAAATGAGAAATGGAGAGGTATTTACCTCAGCAGTGACTCACTGCTTACAAAGCTTTTCTCACTTACCAATTGGGTAATGATTTTCTTATGATCAAGAAGCAAAATAGGCAATCAATTTCATGTCAGGGTTAGGCAATAAAGATTGAGTAATGAAGCTCAAGAAATTACTGATTTCAATGAATGAAAGTAGATGGGTAATGCTCATTCATTATGGAAGAGTTTGAGACATTTAGAGATGGCCATTTCAATAAATTGAAAAGGTTTAGCAAAGACAATGACTGACATAACCTATAGGCTTCAAGTAATGCATTAGGCTATGAATGAAAGCTTCATTAATCCTCTTATTTCTCTTCAACAATTGGAAATGAAATCAGCAATTGGATGTAAAGAGAAATTAAGAGTGATTAGAGTACCTCATTTAATTGATTGGAGAAGAGCATTGTTGATGGAATGACCTTCAATCCATAATGCTTGACATAGGTGAGTTGAGCTTGATAATCCTTCTAAAATTAGTCCAAGAGATCTTCAATCTTCAAGAATAATCCCTTCCTTGATAAGCTTCAGCTTCATTAATCCCATGAAAGCTCCATTACTCCATGAATGCTCCAAATGAGGGTTGATGAAGACCGATTACCTTCTCTACTTGAAGTAGGTTGCAATTGGTAATAGAGAGGGCTTCAATGTGTCCAAGAGATCCCGAAATTTGAGAGGGAATGCCAAAATTTAATGGCATAAAAGCTTCATGCTGTCCATTGAACACCTAGACCTCCATTGGCTTCAATCTCCTTCAATGTCGGTCCAATGTTGATGGATTCTTGAGGGGAAATGGTTGAGGAAGCTTCAGATATGCTTTGCCCACAAAAGCCCCATGAATTGCTTAAAAAATTTCAGGAATCTTTAATGCTGTCCCAAACTGTTATACATAGAGTTTGCAATCTCTATATCCAAGCTCTATCAAAGCTTCAAGCTTCAAGGTCAATCAATGTTGGTACTAGGATGTATGTAGAAGCCTCAGGGAGTATAATAGAGCAAAAACCCTTTGATCTTGATGAAGAAATCTGAGAAATATGAGTGCTGTCCAAAACTGTCATAAAACTCCATACCCAGGGTTTGAGAAAGCTCCCATCTTCCAAAAGGAGTGAAAGATCAAGTAGAAGATGATGTAGAATCATAGTTGCACTCCATTTGATCCTCTCATGAAGAGTGCAAGCTCAGATTACCTCATGTTTGCTGATCACGAAGGGGGGGGCTGTAAAAAACAGTGCAAACTGCTGCTGTACATCCTCTTGCATCACGTGATGAAAACGTGGTAGATATGAGGCATGTAGGTAATCCATAGGTAGCTTAAGACCCATACTACACTCTTGCATAAGCCATTTGAGGATTAGAGGTCATGGGAAGAAGATCTGAGAAGAAATGTCCATGGCAGTTTGTATGGCAGCTTGAAGGAATGAGGAAAGGGAAGAAGAAACCCTTCCTTCTCAAAAATAACCACAGTTAAAGTGTCCTGTAACCATTAGTTTGTACACTTACCCCAATTTTTGGCTCAAATCTTGATCACGTCCTGCTATTTTGGCTGGAGCCCTCCATTTCTTCCATTATTAATGCCAAGAATCACCATCTTCATCCCTGTTTGTAGCAGTCTTTCACAAGTAACTCCGGTTTGAATCCTTCATGTCCTGTCAAGTCCTGTCACTCAAATTTCTAACTATGGTTTGCTCTCTCTAGCCTAGGAAACTGAATCTAGTACTTGAAAATGACTTCTGCAAGGATCTAAGCTACAGCTCTGATACCAATGTAATGAAAGCAATCAACCATGGAATGAAATCTAACTGAAATTGAAAATTAACTAAGCTACAACAAAGAATTAACAAATCTATTGCACCAAGACATCCTCATCATGTATTAATGGTTGGGGATTCAAGAATACATGACGGCCATGGCTGAGTGCTTCAAAGCTAAGAAGAAGCTAACTCCAAGAAAATGGTAAAGCCAAGATTATTGAATGATCAAAAGATGTCTTGCCTTTGGCCTCTAGTCCCTTTTATTCTAACCCTCTTCCAAACTTAAGGGCTGTTCACACATGTACACATAGGCTAAAGCTAAATTTACAAAGGCTGGAATTAATCCAAGGTGCAAATATTAATGTTGTATTTTTCCTTCATGACATGTTTTTTATGAGATGAGTAGCTGGTATAAACTAGTAAATGTGATTGATAATGTAGATGCACAAAATGGTAATGCTGCACAAAATTCACAGCAGCAGTCACGAGATATTAGTGGACCTGGAGCGTCCTCTAGCAGTGGTTCACATTCTTCGCCATCGACAGGCAGATTGAGATCAGGAGAATCTTCTCAAAGCAATGCAGATTGTGGTATGCAGGTATCACAAAAAGAAAAAGAGAAGGTAGATCAGCCCATGTTTGATGTGAATGCAGGTCACTCTTATGTGGATGGTGAATCCAGTGACTCAGAATAGAGCATTGATGATTAGTTGGGTATTCCTTCTATTGTTACACCTGGAGTAAGGAAGACCAGGGATGTTTTGAGAGCACCTGGGAGTGAACCTACTTTGCGCAGGTCTACCAGAGCTAGGTATCCTGTGGATAGGCTAAAATATGATAGATTTACAACCATTCACTATGCATATATGGTCAAAGTGATATAGGAACCAGAACCCACTTCTTTTGAGCAAGCCATGGGAAAAGAAAAATGGGAGAAAGCCATGGATGAAGAAATGGATGCTTTGGAAGCAAATGCTACATGGGAATTGGTACCTTTGCCTAAAGATAAGAATGCAATTGGTTGTAAGTGGGTTTATAAGGTGGAACACAATGCAGATGGTTCTATGAATAGATACAAGGCAAGATTAGTAGTCAAGGGGTATGCACAAACATATGGCATTGATTATGAAGAAACATTCAGTTCGGTTGCAAGGATGGCAACTGTAAGAGCAGTCATTGCTATGGTTGCATCAAAGGGTGTTAGAAATGTGGGATCTATAGCATGGCAAAGGCAGAAGCTATGGAGGATGGAAGATGAAGATACTACTCATGTTGACATTGACAAAGAAGACAACTATTACACAAGTGAATTAGGTTTCAAGATTGAGACTTGAACTCATAAACACAATCTTGTGTAGGACTGACAATGACACAGAGACTTGATAGAAAGAGACAAGTACTATTGCATTATCATCATATGAAAGTGATAGTCAAGTACATCATTATATAGGAATGCTTGGTAGCACATTTCATCACTGTGCCTATGGGATCTGTCTCTCTTCCTAGAATGAATTGCATCTTCCTAGCCTAGTTGTTCCATACAAAGGGGCATACATAGGGTGTGATTGGCAGATTCTCAACACTCCTCCTCAATCACAACCTGAAAGTACAAAGTGTGTAGAAGCTTTAGTGAGAGCTGCACCTGCAAAGTGTGGGTATACCACAAACATGGCAAAACACCAGAGGCTGTCGCAGAAAAGGCTAAGTGTGGGTACCGTAAACATGGTGGACATCCAGAGGCTGTAACAAGGGCCTCACAAAGTGTACAGAGGCTATAGTACAAGGCTACATGAGGAGTTTACAAAGCTTATGAAAGGAACATTAAGGCAGGTACAATGCTTTTAAAACAGAAAATGAGAGACAAGGACCGATAGGCCCTTGTGGTCTTTTTCAGCATATGATTTCTCTTTGTCAGCATGGAAAATCTTCTTGTCTTTCATCTTTGGTTCTTCAGCTTTGAATGATGTGGTCTTTTGGTCTTCATGGCTGATCTTCCTATTGTCCTTCTTCCTTTGCTCTTTGATCTTATGGTCTTCTTGGTCTGGTTCTTCTTTGACTTTGCTTGCAGCTTTAGTCTTCATGTCCATGTCTTTGTCCCCCTCAAGCAAAGACATCTCATTCTTCATGATGGCCAAGGTAACTGGAGTGTCTTCAAAAACTTTAGATGGAATCATTGATTGCACTTTAGTATGAGCAACTCCATGTCTCTCTGCAAGTAGATCACAAAAATCTTCTATGTAGTGTAGATAAGCAACACAGGTCATGTTACTTTTCATGAAGTGTATCCACATATAAATTTTCTTGGTTATCATAGATATGTCCAAGAATCTTCTTCACATCTGTGAGTAAATGGAAACCAAATTGATCTTCAATGTGTCAAGAAACACAAGTGAAGATAGTGTTAAATCAACACAAGGGATACTAGAGTTGAAGATGGTGATTCTTGATGCCGATCCTTTGCTTGATGAACCCGTTGTTTGAGTCCCCTCCTTGCTAGTAAAATCTTGCTGAACACTGAGTAAATACTCAGATCAGATTAGCAAAACCTTCAGTTGAGTGAAAAGAGTAAGAAAATGAAGCTTTGGAGCTCAAGTCTATGAGAGGTCTTCAAATCTTCAATGGTCTTTAAGTGCTTCAGAGATCTCCCCTCCTTGATTTGATGGACAAATGTTGTTGGAGACTAATCAAATTAGTGAATCAAAGTGGCAGAGGCTTGGGTTGAGTGTCAGGAGAGAGAAAATCAAGAATTTTTGAGTTTGAAGGATTTTGGCTATGGTGGATTTTAGGGTTTCTGAGACAGGGGCCTGGTTTTTCTAACATTGCAGGAGCTATGGTGGACCATTTTCAAAAATTTTTACATGCCTAGGAAGCTTATTTCATGGCCTATCAAAACCCCATGATAATCATCAAGATCGCTGGCAGTATGGCGCGCGCAGAGACGAATTCCGTGAACAGGTGCAGTTTTTACAGATTTTCGCAATTTTCGCAATGCTGGGCTCGATGATGAGCAATGTTGGACTGTGATGCATCAGGGAGCTTCATCACGAGTAGAGGAACGTTTCTCCTGAAGGAATCGTGGGCTAAGATGGCTTGTAGAGTAAGATATAGAAGCTCCAAGTGCTGTATGTCCTGTCTGGCTATGGCAGACACAGAGCAGAGATTGACAGTTTAAGCAATGTTGACCTATGGAGTGGCCAATGTCAAGCTCTTAAGTGATAGAAAGAAGCCTTGGGTCAAGGAACAAATGTTTAGAAGAGAGCAGGTTCAGATATGACCTATGGAGAGAGATCCGGGAGCTTCAAGTTGACAGGGTGCTACTGGCTATGGCTGCCATGGAAGCTTCAGTGAGGATAGAGGTAAGAAATGGAACCATGAGCTGGACTTGAGCCGACCTAAGGTTAAGAGGGACTGAGAGAACAGATAAGGGAGTTATGCCATGCCCGACTGGGCTCTGATACCATGTTAGAAATGCGGGATCTAGAGCATGGCAAAGGCAGAAGCTATGGAGGATGGAAGATGAAGATACTACTCATGTTGACATTGACAAAGAAGACAACTGTTACACAAGTGAATTAGGTTTCAAGATTGAGACTTGAACTCATAAACACAATCTTGTGTAGGACTGACAATGACACAGAGACTTGACAGAAAGAGACAAGTACTATTGCATTATCATCATATGAAAGTGATAGTCAAGTACATCATTATATAGGAATGCTTGGTAGTACATTTCATCACTGTGCCTATGGGATCTGTCTCTCTTCCTAGAATGAACTGCATCTTCCTAGCCTAGTTGTTCCATACAAAGGGGCATACATAGGGTGGGATTGGCAGATTCTCAACAAAGGGATGGTCTTTACATCAGATGAATGTAAAGAATGCCTTCTTGCATGGTGATTTGCAAGAAGAGGTCTATATGGAGCAGCCACCAAGTTATGTGCATGCTATTCATCCTGAGTTTGTTTGCAGGTTGAAGAAAGCCTTGTATGGCCTGAAGCAAGCACCTAGAACATGGTTTGACAAGATAGGACAGTATCTTGTCACTATTGGTTTTCAGATTTCCAAGGCAGATTTCTCACTTTATGTGAGAAAAACAGAGAAAGGTATTATGCTACTTGTCATTTATGTTGATGATTTGATTATGAAGGTGACAGTGATGAAGATATCCTTCATGTGAAAATGCTATTGAAGCAGAAGTTTGAGATGAAAGATTTGGGAGAGCTGCGTTATTTCTTGGGCATTGAGGTGATTAGATCACCAAGTGGGATACAGCTCTTGCAGAGGCAATATGATTGGACATGCTGTCCAAATATGGGATGATAGGCTGTAAGCCTATTTCACTTCCTTTGGAGCAGAATGTGAAGCTGAGCGCAGATGTAGGTGAGCTTCTGGAAGACCCTACTATGTACACACGCATAGTAGGAAGTTTGATTTATATGACTATTACTAGGCCATATTTGAGCTATGCTGTTGGATTGGTAAGTCAGTTTATGCAGGCTCCAAGGAAACCACATTTGGATGCAGCTAGACGCATACTCAGGTATGTGAAGTTCACATTGTAGTATGGACTACTTTATGAGACTGGGATTCAGATACAGTTGCATGGATACACTGATGCTGATTGGGCTGGTAGTATTTCTGATAGATGATCTACCAGTGGATATGTGTTCTCTTTTGGGAGTGTTGCAGCCACTTGGAGCAGCAAGAAACAGCCTACAGTTGCCTTGTCGAGCATAGAGGCTGAGTACAGGGGTGCAGCAATGGCTGCATGTGAGGTAGCTTGGTTGCATAAGCTACTTTATGATATGCATCAGTCTACAAATGGACCAGTTATCATTTATTGTGACAACATGAGTAGTATACACTTGGTAAATAACCAAGTCTATCATGCTAGAACAAAGCACATTGAGGTGCATTATCACTATGTGCGAGAGAGAGTTTTACTAGGTCTTATTGATCTAGTTTATGTCAGCACAGAGGATCAGGTAGCTGACATATTTACGAAGGCATTGGGCGTAGAGAAGCTGTGCAAGTTCAGAGACCTGCTTGGTGTGCAGGAATTGGGATTGAGCTCGAGGGGGAGTGTTGAGATATCGAGCTCCACTCGTGATATGCCAGGGTGACCGTTGTGCATTTATGTCACCGACTTGTTAGTTGTAGATGCGGTTGGTACACCTCCCATGAATAATAGCTAGATGACAGCTATCTTATCTACTCTAGTTTGTGGCTCAGTTAGTATGCCACCTTAGTTAGTTGATTTTGGTTTGAGACCCATATATAGGGTTCTTCTATTTCTATGTACTAGAGTTCTTTTGGCTTACACAACTAAGAAGAGGAAATTTGTTTTTAGCCTCCACCTTTGTGTTTATTCCCCCATTGTGCAAGCAAGAAAGCTACAAGTGAGACTCCTTCCTTCTCTCCCACAATCTTGGCATTCGTGTCTTCTCCAGGTACTACTAGTAGGGCACTCAGGCACCTGTCTAAGTCTTGGGGTCTTCTCCTACTAGTGGGTTCCTTAATGTTATTAGATATCCTAGTGTATTCCTTGTTATTCGAAAGCAGCTGCGATCCTTACTCACACGTTGTGCTTAGTGCTTTTGTGGTGCTTAGTGCGAAAACAGGCTTTTCTCTTTTCTTGCTATGCAGACTAGTGGAGCACAAGAGTGAAGTGCCGATGCAGAAAGCATTTAATGCAAACTCCACCTTGTTTCTACCCAAGTTCTTAGCCTAATTTGAGTTCTCAACTCGGTTCTCGGCTATTCTTTGATCTTTCTGCACCCTAAGTTTGATTGGTCTTTGAGGTTCTAATGGTCAAACTGAGTCTTGGGGGTGTTCAGGGTTGTGTCGTGGGGTCAGGTCTATGGCAAGGCTAGCAAAAGATCCTTATCTTTTTCTTCTAGCAGGATGGTTTGATTCTGGGAATCGCACAGAGCTGGTCCAATTCTGGAAATCGGACAGAGCTGGTCCGACTCTGGGAGTCGGACGGTCCGATTCTTGCAATCGGACCAGTGGGTCTGGTCCAACTCTAATAGTCGAATGGGGTTGGTCCGATTCTCGGACTCGTCCGACCTTGGTGGTCCGATTCTAGGAATCGGACCAGGAGGGTAGTCCTACTTTCAAAGTGGTCCGACTTTCGAGTGCTCAGATGGTCCAACTCTAATGGGCAGTCTGAGTGCCATGTGGCACGTCCGATCGGGATGTCCGATTCTAGGACTCGGACAGGGATGGTCCGACTCCTTCAGTCGGACGGTCCAATTCTGGGGATCGGATGGTCCGACCCCAAGACTCAGGTGGTCCAATTCTGGGAATCGGACCACTGCGAGTTGGTCCAACTGCGTCGGCAGTGAGCACGATTTCGGCGCATTTGAATCCTTCTTAATGTCTACTGCACACAGTCGCTATAGACTTCCCATATTTGATTAGAGCACTATTGGAAAACGCTAGACTCACTTGGAGGAGCACAAATCGATGGCGCCTAGAATCGGGGTAGCGTTTCCTCGTCCTGTGAACCAGAAGCTCTCTCTCTCTCTCACACACACAAGGCCGACCAAAGAAATGAGGTTTGTCTTGGCCTCCCAAGCCTCTTAAGGTCCTTTCCCAACACTGCAAAACCTTACAACCAGTTCCCTGTCCCTATTTCACCCAAAAACTTGAATCTAGTCCCCTCTTTTCCTGTTCGAGTGATGGACCAAAAACCGGGCCGGCATTGGCTCATGCACTAGGCAGGCCTCGTCACTACTCACAAGACAACCCCTTGGCCTCGTGGCCAGGAGCGTCTATCAAAATCTCTGCCTTCCTAAACATTGCGTTTGTAATACGTTGTTTGTAGTCCACTCTTCTCTCACCCACTACTCCTCAGAGGGAGTTCCTTACACATTGCCTAATGGCACGAAGCACAGACATAGGGGGTCCTCCAACGGCTAAGTACCGCCACCCCTCTGCGACTCTCCTACACCTTGGGGATTGGCCCCTCGATGCGTCGCTCAACATATAAACATTTCGCACAAAATCCACTCAAGGTACCATTTAATCGTATACAGGAATGTACCATTGTCCTTACTTCTCTTTTCCCTAGACCCCACGACTAGCCTATGGCTTAGGGTGCCCTGTCTCTCACTCAACGTGGGTCAATGTCCTAATGAAAACAATTGCTGTGCATCCAGGATTTCTAATACCTTTAAATATTTCCATGATTTATGTATATTGTGGTTGCCAAGTGCTCAAACAATTATGAAATCGATATTGTGCACATGCGGAAAACATCCTTTCAATGATTTTCAACTACCGTTCTTATGCGGCGTTGCACGAACCTAGCACCGAGGGAACCCTCGTGCTACTAGGCCCTTATTTTATAATTATTCACCGACCTATATGGCATGCAAACAAAAACAGCAATCTTTTCATCATTTTACTCCACATTTAGACACACTTTAACCACTCTACCCTCCCATCGATCAAATGTTGCATTGCTGTATAGATTTATAGGGTATTTTGCCATCATTTTATGTGTAGAAAGCGGAAAAAACACACTAGAACAAGAAGATGGGGTTGATCTGAGGCAAATCCTCATGCTTCAGTCCCTACAAACATTCACAAACATTGCTCTTAATTTTCATTAATTTTCCGCACCCAAAATGCATTTTTCTCCTATTTTTAGTGATTTTTCTCTATTTTCCTTGTATTTTCCCTTTTTTGCATTATTTTATTACCAAAAATTCAAAATAGGTTATGGGCTATGGCCCTTAGTTCCTTCTTGCAGCAAAAATGAAAATTTAGTTGGTGTTCCTATTCATTTTTCTATTTTTATGCCCAAAAACATCATTTTTCCTTGATTTTTCATATTTTACGTGTTTTAGTGTATTATTTTGAGCCACAAGATGCATATTTTTCTAATTTTCTGATTATGATCAACAAATACTCATGGAAAACAGTAACATAAACAATTTTTAGCCCACATGAACAACATTTTATCAATCAAAAGCCATGAAATCTCAAATTTCCTTTGAAAATTTTGAATTACTGCTTATTTGCGTGTTTCGGGTTTCATGTCCATGGCTGCTAATCTAAAAATCAGCAGCACTTCATGTCCAGCACAATCACAAATCACCATTTCCAGCCCGTGGAGCAATCCGATCCATGCTGAACAAGCCTCCATCATTCTTTCTTCTTTCTTCTTCTTCCCAAATGAATTCCCCCTTAGAAGAGAGAGAGGAAGGAGAGAGAAAGACTAGATTTCTATCTCAGCATTCAGGCCATCAATTGAGGAGCGAAGGACGGCGATAAGATCCACAGACAGGAGGGAATAAAGTCCCATAATCCATTAGGCAGGGTGTTTGTAACATCCATGATGCCCTCTCTCCATCCATGGCGAAAAAAACGGTGCCCTCTATTGATCACGTTTTTTCATCCCTCTTCATTCTCTCTCCACGTTTTTTGCTTCATAAGGTGCATAAATTTTTTTTTTGGGGGGGGGGGGGGGGGGGGGGGGTCCAAACTCAAAAGGCATGCTCAAATTTAGCCTCCCAAGTGTCCACCTTTTCATATCTTGACCATTTTGTAGCCATTTCCCCGTCCGGATTCCAAATTGAGCTCTGAAAAATCCTGGGCGTCCGGCTTGGCATCCCGTATTGGCCATAACTCTTGCCAACCCGCACGACTGTCTGAAAATTTATGAAAATCAACAAGTGTCTCTCGGGCACCTTTAAAGCACTTTCACGCTTAAAATCGTCCTAGATCGAGCCGCTGCCTTTGACATTGAATATTTTTCCCTTGATATTCATAATTTTTAGCTATTTTTAAGCACTTCCCGTCACCTAAATTCCGCTCTCATTGGCAACCACGGGATAGGGCGACTCAGCTCGTCGAATCCACGAACATATCTGCACATAAACAACCAAAAAAGCATCAAACTGATACAAAATAAATATATAATAAAACTCAACACAATGTTCCCCCTACCCCTGGACAGAACCAAGGCATAACATCCACAAGGAGTAGGCCTACCATCATCTAATAGAAGATCCGAAGTGAGTCGCTAACCAGCTGTTCCAACACAGCCAAACTAAAAAAACCTATCAAAGAGGTTGCCCTAAGTGGTAGTCTGCACTACTTACCAACTAAAGACAACACAACTAGGAGCTCCTACAAGGCGAGGACTCCTATAGCCTGATCAAAGAGTATTTTCTTTCAGTACATGTCTTCTTTTAGGGTTTGTATTGGATGAACATACTTGGGCATGTAAAAAGGAGGGAGCTGAGCGTAGTGACCCAAGGAGAACAGGGTATCGGCCTCAGGACCTATCTCGGCACCCAAGAACCTACCAAGCCCTCGCAAGGCGACACTTAATCCTTTTCTAACGCTCACTTTTATTTTCGCTCCAACCTTCCTTGTTTTGTCATTTTTTTTCCAGCAAGAAGCCACCCCTCCTAGGAAGACAAGGTATCGGCCCCAGGTCTAATTCGTCCCCAGGAACCTACCAGGCCTTTGCAAGGCAATGATCAACTGCTTATATATTTTCATTTCTTTTCTTTTCTTGGGATAGG
Organism: Lygodium microphyllum; assembly: GCF_053477565.2. Lineage (NCBI taxonomy): Eukaryota > Viridiplantae > Streptophyta > Polypodiopsida > Schizaeales > Lygodiaceae > Lygodium > Lygodium microphyllum. Next base: position 34,217,010 of record NC_141138.1, on the reverse strand, counting down.
GGTTAGAACCCCTTTTTACACACCTTCCTATTTATATTCATCTTTTAGGATGTACAGAGTTTCTTGGCATCATCATTATTAGCTTCTGGCAAGCTTCTCTAGTTGCCTCACTACTAACAAGAACTCCTAGAATGGCTGCCTAGCAGGCTAGCAAAACAGGGACACTAGGACTTCCTTCTAAAACAGGTCTTTCGATGCCTGACAATGTCTTTACAAGAGGCAATGACTACTCCGACCTCCCTCAAACATACTTAGCCTAAACCTGGGACTTCATGCCTTGGTTGCCGGTCCCCAACAAAAATGTATCCCCTAGACAAGTACAAATACACATATAACAGGAAAGAGAGGTACTCGTAAAGGAGAGGTATCACGTGGATTGGCCACAACAAGCTTCCATCGCAGCAAAGGCTCCTCCAGGCTCCACCAAATTCCACGAACACGAAACCTGTCCAGCACAACACGTAAAATAAAAACCCGATTAAACGCACCCGCACTAGACAGGGAAATGGCCCTCTTGGCCTAATGAAATCAAACACTTCACTACAAAACTGAATCGGCCCTCTTGGCCTAATGAAATCAAACAATACTACGCATAACATCCTCTTCGAAACAACTATGATAGACATCAAAGCATACCATTCCCAGGGGAACAGGGCTCGTATCCCTAAACTAGGTGCATTAAATTATGACCCATCCCTCTTGCGTATATCGCAAGAGGTGTTCGCATCACATGTCGTCTAATCAGTCTGTGGGTCCAAGATAATAAAGCCAGATGAGTCTCGCTTGCCCTCTGCATCACCCAGATCAACCATCGTCTGCCAAAGAGGGCATGTTCAGAAAGCATACCCCACAAACGACCACGTCCTGTCTCACCATCAATAGATATATCGGGACAAGGGCCACAATTAAAGAAGAGGTCTTCTTCATACGCAAAATTAGCCAAAGAATCGGCAAACTAATTCCAATGCCGTGGAATCAGTTGAAAAGACACTCTATCAAACTCGTCTAGCAGGGCTATGGCAGTATGATGGTACATGCAAAGGATGGGGTTTCGTACCATGTATGTCCCATTGAGTTGATTTAAAACCAATTGAGAGTCCCCTTTCACCAATAGCTGGTGGATACCACCCTTCTTTGCAATATTCAAACCCATTATCAGGGCTTTGTATTCTGCCATATTATTGGTAAAATTCACCCCGAGATAAGCAGCTAACTTCATGACAATGCGTCGTCGGGGGTCTCGGATGACAACTCCTACACTTCCTTTTTTGCATACACCCCTAGATGCCCCATCAAAGTACAAGGTGTACGTCCATAAAGGGTTTACATATCCCGCCATCCGGAACTCTACTCATAATTATGGTAATCGAAATTCAGCATATTCAATGGGTGGACTGTAGGCTCCATCCCTCCATCATCATTGAATTCAACAGGGATGCTCGTTAAAATTTGTAGGCAGTGATGGCAGAAGACCTTGATCTCCCAAATAAATGTCTTGCCTTCTTGCTCAATCACCTTGTATCCTTTGCTCCACCAAATGAGCTTTCCCTGATGATACCTCTGTTCTAAATATGGGTGTTCTAAATAAGGGATCAGACGACCCATCAACCTCTATCACGATTTCCTTGCAGATGTTTGATCGATCTCGCCTAGACCTGCAAGGCAGTCATAGCATTAGTGCAATCAGAAATAATAAGGTTTAATCTTATTAAGATTAACCTTATTTTTAAATTCTATCCCCTCAAGGTCAGCTAACAAGACTGTGGATTTATTCTTTCCTATTCTAACGATCCTATAGGGCCCATCCCATTTGGGCTCTAGCTTGCCTGGAAATAATTCACGTCATGCATCATAATACAGAACAAGCTGTCCTTTCTTGAAGGTGTATTTCTTGGCTTTGAGGTCGTGTAGCTGCTTCATTCGGCGCTTCGCCACTTCTTGGTGCAATAAGCTCTGCAGCTTAAGCTCATCTAAATGTGCCAGTGTCGTCAAGCGCTCAAAAAGTGCGTCTTCATCACTCAAAGAATGATTGATGGCAAACCGAATAGTCGGCAGCTCAATTTCTAAAGGCAAGACACACTCCTCCCCATATACTAACTTGAACGGGGTATGGCCAGTGGCTTGTTTGAAGGTCGTATTATAAGCCCACACTGCACGTATAACTTTTTATCCCAATCCCATTTCTTTTCCGACACAACTTTGGATAGGATGCCCACAAGCTGCTTGTTGGTGCTTTCAACTTGCCCATTGGCTTGCGGATTATATGGGGTTGTCTTGTTATGCTTGATTTGCCACATCTCTGTCAAACCTTTAATCATCTTATTCAGGAAATGGGTTCCGTGGTCCGACACTAATTCTTTCGACGGACCAAACCGGCATATTATCTGCTCTAAAAGGAAACTAGCAGTTTCTTTAGCATCATCTTTCCTTGTTGCACGTGCTTCTGACCACTTTGTGAAGTAGTCAATTGCTACAATGATGTACCTCTTTTGTGTAGTCGACGACGGAGTAATAGGACCCACAAAGTCTATTCCCCACTTCTCAAATGGAAGTATCGCCATAATAGGGGTGAGTGATCGTTTCCTATTCTCTCGACTATCATGTCGTTGGCAAATATCGCATCTCTTAACATACGCAAACGCATCCTGGAAGATGGCAGGCCACCAATAACCAGCTCTCAAAGCCTTTTGTGCTGTAAGCCGTCCAGCAAAATGGCCACCACAAGCAGAATCATGGCACTCTTCCAAAATGAATGGCACCTTGTCAGGCATCACACACCGGCGATAGATATCATCAACCCCTTGCCGATATAATGTACCTACGATCAAAGCAAACTTTAACGTTTGCTGCCTAATTTTCTTTCTCTCAGCTTTAGATAATTCGAATCCTGCCTCTCCTGTTGATAAATAATGCATTATTGCAGCATACCAGGAGGGAATAGATGCCGTATCTATTTTAAATAACAACTCCATGTCACTACCTTCAGCCACATATTCTTTTGGCTCCCCAAAGTCCACAAGACATTCCACGATGCCTTGCAACCTTGGTGGCTTACTCCTGATTTCATAATCAAATTCCTGCAAAGTGATCAACCACTTTGCTAGACGGTCAGGCGGCTGTAGCTTATTCATCAATAATCGAAGTCCCTCCGCCTTCGTATAAAGCACGACTTTCTCATAGAGAATATAATGCCTGAATTTCTTGGTCCCAAAGACCATCGCTAGACACAACTTCTCCATGTAGGTATAATTGATTTCGGATACCCCCAGCTTTCGACTAGCAAAAGCAATCGGGTGGTACCACTTCTCTTCCCAAATTTGGACTAAACAGCAGCTGATACTATACATGGTGGCTACTGAAAATATATAGAACACCTCACCTCTTTTAGGTGCTTTTAAAACGGGTGCTCTTGCTAGCTCTTGTTTCACATCCTCGAATTCTACCTTACAAGGGTCACCCCATACAAACGAACAGCTAAAGGACAATAAATTTGTAAGCGGCAATGTTCTTTCTGCTAAGGCGTTGATGAATCTACGATAGTAACCAACCGAAGACAGAAAGCTATGAACTTCTTTCGGAGTGCGTGGTGGACCCATGGCAACTATAACTTTAACCTTCTCGGGGTCTGTCGCAATTCCTACCAAACTGACCACATGACCCAGCAATAGCCCATAAGGTACTCCAAAAACACACTTTCGTGGGTTTAGGGCGATGCAAAATTGTCTACAATGCTCGAAGCATTTTCTTAAAATGATTAACTGCCTTCCTCTCACGGTGGCGGCCCCTAAGTCATCAATAAACACCTTCAACTCTTCAGGGGATATGTCACCGAATGTCTTATCTGCTGTTCGTTGCCACGAACCAGGCGCATTGCATAAACCAAAGGCCATCACATGGTACGCAAAAGTACCAAATACAGTGATAAAAGTTATTTTCAACTTGTCCTCTTCTGCAATTTCCATTTGGTTCTATCCTACAAAGCAATCCATAAACGAATATATCTCCCTACCCACTAATTGATCCAAAATCTGGTCAATAAATGGCAACGGGTAGTAGTCCTTAACTGTCTGCTTATTCATCTCCCTAAAGTCTACACATAATCGAATTTGATTATTCTTCTTCTTTCTTATCACAACCGGCGAACACTATTCCGTGTGTTGCACAGGAAAAATCAAACCCGCTTTTCAAAGCTTTTGTAACTCTTCAAACAACCCGTCCCTCAGTTCGAAAGGCATACGCCTTACTTTCTGCCGTACAGGACGACTACCCTCTTTCAACGGAATTGTATGAACAACAAGACTAGGAGGAATGCCTCTCAACTCATCATAACTCCAGGCAAAGATATCATGGAATTCTTGGATCAAGGCCACATAGTCCTCCCTTTCTGCTGTGCTGAGCATAGAACGAAAGCTCATGGGAGAGGGATTAAGGTTGCTTGAGCTTGCCTCAAGGATCGTGGAGCTACCTGTGTGCAAGAAAGAGGAGGATACTCGATCGAGCATCAAGGTAAGCTCACTACACCCGTAAGGTAGGCATTGTGCGTCGGCTATGTGAGAGGTAGCCATGGCCGCTCGGTTCAAAACACTTGAGCAATAAATGGTCCGTAGGTCTCGGGTAGAGCTAGTAGCTCCCCTTCAATCATGCATCAAATGGATCTTACGAATGCATTCTTACAAGGTATGTTGCAAGAGCAAGTTTATGTGGATCAACCACCTGGTTATGTGAATGAGAATCATCCAAATTATGTATGCAGGCTTTGTAATGCCTTGTATGGGTTGAAGCAAGTACCTAGGACATGGAATGATAGGATTGTAGAATATCTTGTCAACACTGGATTTCACAAAGCATAGGCTGATCACTCACTCTATGTATGTAAGAGTGATTCAAGTATTATGGTCAGTACTATATATGTGGATGATTTTATCATTGTAGGTGATACTAAGATAGAGTGACAATGTGAAGGGTCTTCTCAAGGTTGAATTTGAGATGAAGGATTTGTGAAATATGTGCTACTTTCTCAACATATAGATAATCAAGACTCTAGAGAGTATATGGTTGTCTCACAGAGATAGTATACGTTGGATATGTTGAAGAAGTATGGTATGGCCATTTGTAAGCCCATTTTTAAACCTTTGAAGGTTAATATTTAGTGCACATGAGGGTGACTTGATTAAGGATGTCACTATGTATCAGAAGATTGTGGGTAGCCTTATCTATTTAACAATCACTAGGCTTGACCTAGACTACATAGTTGATTTGGAGAGTCAGTTTATGCAACTTCCACAAAAGCCACATTTGGATACAATAAGACACACATTGCACTATGTCAAGTCCACATTGGACTATGCCTTATTCTTGGTACTACATGTGTATCATTAGACTCATATGGTTACATAGATGTAGGTTGGGCTAGTAGTATTTCAAATAAGGAGATCTATCAGTGGTTTTAGGTTCTTCTTTAGAAGTGTTGTTGATACCTAGAGTAGCAAGAAATTGCAAATAGTTGCCTTGTCTAGTACAGATGTCTTGCAATTGCCACATCTAAGGTAGCTTGATTATGCAAGCTACTTGGTGATTTGGGGTTGCATATGAATAAGAAGGCTATCATATACTATGATAATCTTAGTAGCATTCAATTAGCTAGGAACCCAGTGTATCATGTACAAACCAAACACATGTCCATTACCATTTTATTCAAGAGTAGATTCTGGTAGGTGATATTGACTTGGTTTACCTCAACATAGAAAATCAAGCTACTAGAATTTTCATGAAGACCTTGGGAGTTAAGAAGCTTCAATTCTTTAGGACTATGCTTGGAGTTTAGAGCTCATGCTCAGCTCAAGGGGTAGTGTTGAGATGTTGAACTCTACATGAGCTAGCATCCACTATGTGCCTTGGCAATGTGGCACAAATATTATTCATTGATGTATTAGGTGACTAACATGAGGATACGCCAATGATTCTATAGCAAGACTACACCCACATTTTCAGCCCTATCTTTGTGTGTTAAGAAGTCTTCATTGCGTGTGCGTGTGCGTGTGCATGTACGTGTGCGTGTGCGTGTTCGTGTGCGTGTGCTTGTGCGCGTGTGTGTGCGTGTGCGTGCACATGCATGCGTGAGCATGCATGGGTGCACACGCTCTTGGATGCTTGATCTCTCTCCCCTCTTGTCTAGTTTTACTTATCAATACCCCCGATTGACACATGAGATTGGAATGTGGCAGAGGATGTAGGATTCCATCTTAAGCAAACAAACATTGAGTGATCTCCTAATCAATATACTTCTTCAAAGGCATCTAAGGATCCAAAAAAATAGTGGGAGAAGCAAGTAGAATAAGTTGGTCTTAAATTCAAGGCAGCACCTCAATAGATATTAGATATACCATTCTTGAAAGAACCAAAGGTGGTTATCATCTGATGGGAAGAGGAGATCACAGAACTAGAGAGAAGAGAGTCACTAAATGCACCAATGACTTTCAGCTTTAGCATGACATAAAAGCTAAAGTTACTACTTCTAGATAGCATTATGAACCAAGTCATTGAGGTGGGTAAGGTGTTGGGAAAGCAATGGATTAAATAGAAAATCCAAAACCCTCTGATTTATGGAAAAAAAGTAAGAGGAAGGCTACTAGCAAAACAAAATTTTGGAAACGCCCCCATGAAGATGCAAGGATTTGAGGCACAACTAGCTTGGAGGAAGCCTATCCTTGAAGCCAAGAATGAAGCTTGGATGGCCTTCTGTGAAGCTATTTTTACAAAGAGAGGAAACTCCATCTATCTATCCTACCCATAGAGGCATAGGATTGACTTCAACCTTGACCTTTATGGTAGATATGACTATCCTCTTATCTTCAAAATCAACGCCAAATATCATGAAGATAGCTTGAGATTCCAAGAGCAAGATCTAATCTCTTTCTTTCACAAGTTCATTAAAACCTTTCAAATCACAACCTAGCCTTTGTAACTACATGTATTGATCTTAAGTTGTTAAGATTGACTTCTTGCACATGATGGACAAAGGAACAAGAAGTGTAGAGCTTGCAAGCATGGTCAATGGAATTATTGAAGCTTGGAGCTCATACATCAAAAGATACCTAGACTATAATAGTTGGTAAGTTCTCTAGATCTGACAATTCACTTGATTATTGTGCTTGCTTGATAGGTTTCAGATTTAGTCCAACACCAGCCAAGTGAATGGGAGTAGATGGTGGGAGAGCTTGCATTATGAGAGACAATGAGATATCTCAATTAGAGAGGGTGCATGATTGATATGTGTATTTCTTTCTAGATCTGACATGTACGTGAAGTGATTCTACATAGAGTAAATCCAAATTATACAAAGCATGGGACTACATGGGTTGCTTTCAAGATAGCTCTAAATGATGAATTTTATCTTGAAGATGTAGTTTGGTGAAGTGAGTATGCCCAGAGTGGAAGCAAGAGCTATGGTGGAAGGAGCAAGAGCAAGAGAGAGAGACACACAAGATGTGGGAACTCGAATAGTTACAATGTGTGACCCACCTTCCCTTTATTCAAATGTCACTGAAAGAATAAAGAATGAAGTGATAGTGATGGATGCTCACCATCTATAGTGTTTAAGTGTACAAGTACTATCAGTGTAGTAATGCACAAGTGACTAGGCACATCACCTTTATTCCCAAAAATCTCCCACTTAAAGACCAATGTGCTGCTAGCAAGGAGAGAACAAGAAAAAAGTGCCAAAGTACAAATATACATAAGTACAACACAATGAGGGAAGACATCATCTCATCCAATACACATCAACTTCCTAAGGAAGATAAAATTATTTACTGAGAGACTTTTTGTGAGCAGATCTACAAGGTTTTGGTCAATTGAGATCTTGACAAGGTCAAAAGGCATATCCTCAACAACCTCTCTAATGAAGTAATAATGCATCTCAATGTGTTTCTTCCTCACATGGAAGATCAGATTCTTGGCTTAGATTCTTAGCTAACTAGATAGCACTCATAGAATCTGAATGCAATATAGGGAACGCATCAATGTAATACTAAGGTTTGCCACCAAATGGCTGAAAACTAGAGATCCTCCATGTGCAAAAGCCTTAGTGGTTGCAATATAATCGACCTCGGTATTAGAGAGGGCTATGCATTTTTGTACCCTAGATATCCAAGAAACATTACATCTGCAAAGGTGAAGACATAGCTAGCGGTGGACTTCTATTATCTGCATGTGCAACATAATCAGAGTTAGTGTATCCCATGACTCCTGTATCTTGGCCACCATAACATATGTACATAGCTATTGTGTCCTTTAGGTACCTCATGATACCCTTGGCATCCCAATGCCATTTGCTAAGTGTAGTTATAGCATACCACAATTTTCACTCCAAATCCTATGTTAGGAGGATGAGTGGCTATCATGGCATACATCAAACTACCCATAGCAGATGCATAAGGGATCTTGGCTATCTCAGCCTTCTGCTCATAGACTATGGACAATTGGCATAACTAGTCTTCATATGAGAAGATAGAGGATAGCCAATAGGCTTACCATCCTACATATGAAACCACTCAATGGCTTTTTGGATATACTTCTTTTGTGACAAATAAAATAGCCCCTTAGAGTGATGGTACGTGATGCGCATCCCAAGAATGTGTGAGACTTGTCCCATGTTCTTCATCTCAAAGCTCTTATTAAGCTAAGTTTTCAAGGCATCTAGCTTATCATAAGCTCTCCTAGTAAAAATAAGCATATCATCCACATAGAGTACCAAAATCATAAGGCTTTCATCATGAGCCTTCTCTGTGTAAAAATGCGGATCCATAGTACTATGGCTATATCCTTGTGAATGCATTAAAACATCAAACTTGTGGTACCATTCCCTAAGTGCCTGCTTAAGTCCATAAAGGCTCTTACTCAACTTTCACAGTAGGTGTTTCTTGCATTTATCTTGAAATCCCTTAGGCTAATGCATATAGATCTCATCATGCAAGTCTCCATGTAGAAAATTAGTCTTTATATCCATATAATAAAGTTCTAGATCTAGCTGAGCAACAAATGCTAGTACCTAGCATAGGGTCAATATTTTGACCACAAGATGAAAGGCTTCATCAAAGTCAACACCATGTTCCTACTTGAAACCCTTAGCTATTAATCTAGCCTTATAAGCGGACTTGGAGCATCCAAGGATACCTTTTAGCTTGTATACCCACTTGCATGGCAATGCCTTCTTGCCACTAGGAAAAGGAACCAAATCCCATATATGGTTAGAATGTAAGGAGTCAAACTCCGACTATATAGCCACGTCCCATTGTTGAGATGACAAGCTCAACACATGCGAACATTGATGATGGACCACCTGGTTAGATGGATCCACATGTCTACATAGCACGCCGGTGGTCATTATGAATCTCACATGGCCACTAACTCATTACTTATTATATTCAGGTTGTTACACCTATTTACAGCTGGCATAGTTATAGCACCAGTCGACTAGTGTAGTCAGTTATGCATTGTTTGACTTAGTAGGCCACTTTCCTTTATGTTGTATCTGATCTATACTTTGTGTACATTGTAAAGTGTGTGAAAGAAGAAGAAAAAACCAGCAAGAAAACGTTTCGGCCTCTATCTCTCTTCTTGTCTCCTAAGTGAGCTTCTCCTTGTGCATTCTGTATGTATTCGGTGCAACATCTTGAGCAAGTCCCCCACCACGCGATTCTTGACATGGTATCAGAGCCGCGCCACTGAGAGAGGCTGATTTCAAAGGTTGAAGCAAAGGAGAAGAAGCAAGGTTCAAGCAAGCAAGCAACGGGTAAGAAGCTCTCCCATTCTTCCACTCTCTCTCTTGGATAGTGCCTATGGAGGCACCGAAAGCAGGGTCGAGAAAAAATCTCAGATTGTTGTGAGAGTTGGTGTGCGCGAAGAGCGCTGTGTATTCTGCAAATATAAGCCCTTTAGGGCTTATCCACAGTTATTTTGGGGATCTAAGGCCGTTTCAAGCCCCGTTTTAGAGCCGCAAGGTTGCGGACAACAGTTTTGTGATTTCGGCTGCTTTGACCGAAAGTAGGTGTGCAGGTTACAGATTGGCAATCTGTAATTCTTGAGGTGTTTGCAGAAAGCAAACATAAGGTTTATCTGCAAACAGGTTGCAGATTGCATGTATTGTTGAGCAGACAGTGAAAAAGGATGTCTGGTGTATTGCTGTGCACTACAAGTCAAAGGTTGCAGAAGATTTGCTTGCTTTTGGTATTAGTTTTGTGATAATGGCAGAGAATAGTGAAAGCCCATCATTGAGAAGCTCGACAAGAACAAATACCCATCATGGAAGTTCCGTGTCACAAACTTCCTTATTGGAAAAGGCCTCTACGAGTTTGTTTCAGGTGAAGAAAAGGAGCCAGAGGTGAGTGATCCTCCAACTGCAGAAGAGACAAAGGCACGGAAGGAATGGAATGCAAAAGATAAAAAGGTTATGTATTGGCTGTCTGCAGTAATTGACAATAATATGATGGGACATATTAGAAATGCAGAGAATTCATATGCAGCTTGGACCATACTTGAAAGTATGTTTTCTGTAAATACAAAGGCACGAAAGATTCAACTCAAGCAAGAGTTGAATACATTGAAGAAAGGGAAGATGTCTATCAATGAGTATGCCCTAAAGGTAAGGAACAATTGCAGATGCCTTGGCAGTGATTGATGCAATGCCCGATGATGATGATTTGGTGTCGTCTACCTTGGGTGGACTTAACAATGAAAAGGCTTGGAAGTCTTTTGTAACTTCCATATATGTTAGAAAGCCATTCTCAAATTTCGATGAGTTGGTCTCCCTTATGATCACTAAAGAGATCAACATGCAGAGTGAGACATCTGAAAGAAGTGGTGAACAAGTCCAAGCTTTCTACTCCAGTTCAGGAAGGGGACGTGGTAGGTTCTCTTCAAGAGGCCGTGGTACAGGACGTGGTAGTGACAACCAGCAAAAGAGATTGAATCAGCAATTTGGCAATATGCAGGTTTCGAGAGGTCATGGTAACTTTAGAGGTAGGGGGAGCTTTAGAGGAAGAGGTGGATGGCAGAACAGAGGTTCTAACAACTCTGGTATTGTGTGTCACTACTGTGGCAAAACAGGTCATATTGCAACCCAATGTTATGCTAAGAAAGATGATATCCGTAGTGGTAAGTTGCAGTAAGGAAACTATGCATCGTCTTCACAACAGAATGAAGATAAAAATGAACGTCTGTTTGTTATGCAGCATATGCTGAATGCTGTTACAGGAAAGGGAACACATGATGATGTTTGATATGTTGATTCAGATGCATCCAATCATATGACCAGCCATTCATAATGGTTTGGAGATATGCAGGATTTGCAAAATGCAGGCTATGTGCAGACGGGTGATGATTCATGCCACCCAATTTCACACATTAGAAAAGTTACCTTGTCCTTGCATGATGGTAAGACAAAGAGTCTTTCAGATGTATTACATGTGCCATCTATTATAAAGAACTTGGTGTCAGTCGGTCAAATGGTAGAGCAAGGGCTGCAAGTCAGATTTAATGCAAAAGGCTGCTTTGTAGAAGACTTCAATGACAAGTGCAGGTTAATTACAAAGGGAAGTAGAGTTGGATGTATTTTTACTCTGGATGCTGGAATTCCTACTATGAATGTTGTTATGTATGCTAAAGGAAAATGTGTTGTTGCAGATATTGAAATTTGGCACAAACAGATTGGACATGCAAATGTACAAAGGCTGAAATTAAAGCAGTCCAAAGGGTTGGTTACAAGTTTGCCTACATTTAGAGTTGTAGAATTTCATAAGGTATGAGAAGCATGTCAGTTTGGTAAGCAGGCAAGACAACCCTTTTCACATGACAGAGATGTAAGCAGAAATATCCTTGATGTTGTGCATACAGACATTTGGGGGCCTACACAAAATGTATCTCTTGGAGGCAGTTCATGCTTTGTCACATTCATTGATGATTGTTCTAGAAAGCTGTGGGTATATTTTATGAAGGAAAAGAGTGAAGCATTTGAGCACTTTAGAACTTTCAAGGCTGCAGTTGAAAGAGAAACAGGCTTGAAAGTAAAGTGCCTGAGGTCAGATGGAGGGGGAGAGTACCTCTCGAATGAGTTCAGTGATTTTCTGAGGTCTCATGGGATAAAGAGACAGTTCACATGCAGGTATACCCCATAGCAAAATGGGGTTGCAGAAAGGAAAAATAGGCATATTGCAGAAGTTGCACATGCCTTAATGGCTGAAAAGAATATGCCTAAGCATTTTTGGTATGAGGCTGTTCAGACTGTTGTTTATATTATGAACAGAACTCCCACAGCTGCAGTTCATGGTATGACCCCCGAAGAATGTTTTACAGGTAAGAAGCCTGATGTCTCATACTTGAAAGTTTTTGGTTGCATTGCGTATGTTCATGTACCGAATGAGTTGCGGAAGAAACTAAATCCAAAGGCTTAAAAGTGTGTCTTTATTGGATACTCTTTAAAGCAGAAATGGTATCGCTATTATAACCCTGTCACATGTAAGTTCAAAGTGAGCAGGGATGTCATCTTTGATTAAATGAGCAGTTGGTATGCATCTAGTGGTGATGCATTGGATGATGATGATGATCATGACACTCATGTGCAGGCTGAAAAGCAAGAATCACGGACTCTTAGTGGACCAGAGACGTCATCTGGTAGTCCTTGATCTGGGAGACTAAGGAGTAGCTCTACATCTTCAGGTACATCTAGTAGCACTACAGTTAAAGACAAAGGAAAGAATAAAGTGTCAAATGGCATTGATGCATTTCTTGATGGAGACTCCAATGGCACAGAGAGCTTGGATGATGAGCTTGGTATTCCTTCTATCAGGACACCAGGTGTACAAAGAGCTCATAGTAATGTAAAGGCTCCATTGAGTGATCCGGTGGTACGCAGATCTAGCAGGGTCAGATACCCTATTAAAAGATTTGGTTTTGAAGGTTATGCAGCTCACCATTATGCTTATATGGTGAAACTAGTTGAGGATGTTGAGCCCACTTGTTTTGAGGATGCTGTTGGTCATACTCATTGGGATGCAGCAATGGATGAGGAGATGGCTACATTAGAGGCCAATAAGACTTGGGATCTAGTATCATTGCCAAAGGGCAAGAAATCTATTGGATGTAAGTGGGTTTATAAGATTAAGCACAATGCAGATGGTTCTATTCGTAGGTACAAAGCTAGGTTGGTTGCAAAAGGCTATGCCCAGACATATGGCATAGGTTATGATAAAACCTTCAGTCCAGTTGCTAGGATGGAAACTGTCAAATGTGTGATTGCTTTGGCAGTAGCCAAAGGTTGGAGGTTGCAGCAAATGGATGTGAAGAATGCCTTCTTGCATGGTGATTTACAGGAAGAAGTGTATATGGATCAGCCAGCAGGTTATGAAGATTTAGAGCATCCCACGTATGTGTGTAGGTTGAAGAAGGCGCTCTATGGGCTCAAACAAGCACTTAGAGCATGGTCTGACAAGATCAGAGAGTATCTTGTCAATATTGGCTTTTATGTTTCTGATGCTGATCACTCACTTTATATGAGAAAGGGAGATGCAGGTTTGGTCATCATAGTCATCTATGTGGATGACTTGATTATTACAGGTGATAGTGATAGTGGGATTGCTGAAGTCAAGGATTTTTTTAAGAAGAAGTTTGAGATGAAGAATTTAGGTGAGCTAAGGTACTTTCTTGGCATTGAGGTGATCAGATGTGATGATGGTATATGGCTGTCCCAAAGACAGTATGGCTTGGATATGTTGTCCAAGTATGATATGACAGCATGCAAACCACTTTCAGTTCCGTTGGAGCAGAATGTAAAGTTGAGTGTTGATGTTGGGGATGAGATAGAAGACCCTACTATATTTAGGAGGATAGTGGGGATTTTGATCTACATGACCATTACAAGGCCAGACTTGAGCTACGTTGTTGGTATTATGAGTCAGTTTATGCAAGTACCTAGAAAGCCACATTTGGATGCAGTTAGACGCATATTGAGATATGTGAAGTTCACATTACATTATGGACTTTTCTATGAGGCAGGTACAAATATATAGTTGTTTGGATACACAGATGCAGATTGGGCTGGTAGTATGTCTGATAGAAGATCTACAAGCGGATACATGTTCTCTCTTGGTAGTGCAGCAGTTGCTTGGAGCAGCAAAAAGCAATCGACAGTTGCTTTGTCGAGTACAGAGGCTGAGTATGAAGGTGCTGCTATTGCAGCATGTGAGGTAGTATGGCTACAAAAGTTAAATGGTTGATTTAGATGTGCAGGTGCAAGGTCCAGTTGTCATTTATTATGACAATATGAGCAGTGTACAATTGGCTAGGAACCCTATGTTACATGCTAGGACAAAACATATTGATGTACACTACCACTTTGTGAGAGAGAAGGTACTAGCAGGTGAGATTGACTTGGTGTATGTCAGCACATAGGATCGGATAACTAACATCTTCACGAAGGAATTGGGTACAAAGAAGCTTCAAAAGTTTTGAAGCTTACTTGGAGTTGCAGAGATGCAGTTGAGCTTGAGCGGGAGTGTTGAGATGACAAGCTCAACACATGCGGACATTGATGATGGACCGCCTGGTTAGATGGGTCCACACATCTACACTTAGCATGTCTGTGGTCATTATGACTCTCACATGGCCACTGACTCATTACTTATTAAATTCAGGTTGTTACACCTATTTACAGTTGGCATAGTTATAGCGCCAGTCAACTAGTGTAATCAGTTATGCATTATTTGACTTAGTAGGACACTTTCCTTTATGTTGTATCTGATCTATACTTTGTGTACATTGTAAAGTGTGTGGAAGAAGAAGAAGAAACCAGCAAGAAAACGTTTTGGCCTTTATCTCTCTTCTTGTCTCTTGAGTGAGCTTCTCCTTGTGCATTCTGTGTGTGTTCGGCGCAACATCTTGAGCAAGTCCCCCCACCACGTGATTCTTGATACCCATGAGTCACTATGATCTCTATGCATGGCCTCATTATAAGAGAGAGGCTCACCTACATCAATCATCATAACATAATCCATAGAGGGTGTAAAGTGCTCAAGTTTACATCTAGGTCTAGTAGAGCATCTCAAAGAAGGATAATCCTACACAACAAGTAGGGCCTTAGCCACTAGACCATCAACTACTACAAGTTGCCTAGCTAGCTATATAATAGTAGCAAGAAGCTCCTCTTGAAAGATCACCATGCATAACTCAACTACTTGTTCATATTGCTAATGTATATTTTCCTCGTGGAAAACAACAACATGGTTGCAGATAACCTTGCAAGCCTACATACCCCTTAGGTGATATCCCATCTCACTTACACCCCCATAACTAAAAAACATGCATTTCATGGACTTAGGATCCAACTTATTGTGCTTATCCTTGGGAACATGATAGAATGCCTCACAACCAAAGACGTGTAAATGAGCTTATGATGGAGTTTTTCCAATCCATAACTCCTCTACAAGTTGGCAATCAATAGTAGTGCAAGGGGACCTATTAATCAAATGTACAGTAGTACCTCAATCCAAAAGTGCTAGGATAAGTATATCTGGCTAAGTATACTGCAGACTAACTCCTGAATCCTCCTGATCATGCATTCGATAATATCATTCTGGGGAGCGGTGTAGGGGGTGATCAACTCTGCTGATGTTTAATAGCCCACTCATCACAAATCTACTCAAAATCTTTCAAGACATACTTGCTCCTATTATCTAACCTTAGACATTGACCTTAGGCATTTTAGCCTATACCCAAACTAGTTCTTAAGAGCAAGCCAATGCTAAAATGTAGACAAGACATATGATTTTTGCTTAATAGGATAACCCTAGACCTTATGTGAGAAATCATCAATGAATGTGACAAAGTGCTTTGCACCACCAAAAACACTTATAATCTAGGGGTAGAAGATACTGCAAAGTGGTAAGCATTTTCTATTGAGATGGCAAGCTCAACACATGCAGACATTGATGATGGATTGTCTTGCTAGATGGGTCTGCACGTCTACACTTAGCAATTGGTGGTCATTATGATACTCACATGGCTACTAACATATCACTTATTATATTTAGTTTGTTACACCTACCTACAGCTGGCAAAGGTATAGTATCAGTCGATTAGTGTAGTATGTTATGCATTGTTTGACTTAGTAGGCCGCTTTCCTTTATGTTGTACCTTATCTATACTTTGTGTACATTGTATACTGTGTGGAAGAAGAAGAAGAAATTGGCAAGAAAACGTTTTGGCCTCCATCTCTCTTCTTGTGTTCTTGAGTGAGCTTCCTCTTGTGTATACAGTGTGTGTGTTAGAAATCAAGCTCACCGTCAGTGTGTCTTCATCTATGATTGACATCTATGACAGCTAGTGTGTACAGCTGTCTACATGTGACTACATTAAATAAGTCGGGTTAGTAGTCAATCAGTGACCTTAGTCAGTCTAGTCTACGTTTACACTAGGTCACTTTATCTTGTAGTGTGTGTGCTTTTCAGTTAAGCGTGTGGAAATGAAGGAACGAGCTTGAGAGCATGAAGGCTCATGGATATGGAGTCTTTCCCTTTCTCTCTCTCTACTCTTTGAACATGGTATCAGAGCTTCATCCATGAGACTGTGGGAGAATGGGCATGACAACTTGCAAATGAAGCCATAGTCAAAGGAAGGAATCAGCGTGGACTGCCTTCTGAAAATCGTGGACTGCCTCATGAAAATCAGCAACCTGTGTCTGAAAATCGTGGACTGCCTCCTGAAAATCAGCAAACTGTATCTGAAAATCTGCGCCTGCTGATCTGAATGGACAGCAACCTGTATCTGAAAATCTGCACCTGCTGATCTAAGTGGATAGCAACATGTCAATCTTCAGTGGGGCACCTGGACAAGGTTCATAGAGCATGTATGCTCACTATTGAAGGTATTTGAAGTGTGCAAGAAGTAAATGCTTGTGTGGGAGCTCTGTTATGAGCTGAAGTGACAGACACAAACCTGTAATCATTTCTGAACTACTGTAAACATGAATGGACAGCATGCATTCAGTCATTACTGACACACAAGAGCCTTGTACTACACTCAGAAAACATCTTTGGAGCACAAGAATGTGTCAAAGCATGTATATATTGGATCAAATGTCTTGGAGCTGAGATCTCTTACTCAGAATACTCAGATCTGAAAATCAATGACAGGCTGAAAACTGTCATACACAGTCAATGACAGAATACTCAGATCTGAAAATCAGTGACAGGCTAAAAACTATCATACACAGTCAATGACAAAATACTCAGATCTGAAAATCAATGACAGATCTGAAAATCAATGACAGAAACTGTCATACACAGTCAATGACAAGTGCTGTGCATTACTGAAGCAATACAGGTCATCTTGGGGGTTCCATCATCTATATGAACTAGCCTATACATGCTGAATGCATGGAGAATACTTTAGGGGGTTCAAGGAGAGATTATACAGTCTACACTACTCAAAGACTACGCAAAATTTATCTAGGTGTTCACTCCAACTGGAGTGGACTCATAGATCCTCAATAAACACCTCCAATTCTCACCTAGGCATGTCTTTGAGGATGTCACACATGAGGTGCAATGAGCATCATTGAAAACTGAATTTTGAAGCTGAAATAAATGCAGTTACACTGTCCTGGTTAATTACAAACAACTCATGAGGTTTATGCCATTGGTTAATGAAGACAGGTTGTCTATGCCTACTCAGATGCTCATGTATTGAACTTGCCACTACAAAGTAAATGTATGACATGGTCAAAAGACATTTTGGAGCTGCTTGGAGCTTGGTATGCTGAATTCTGGTTGACTGCAACCTGAAACTGAATTTGTTGACACACTCACTTTTGGACTTGAAATTGCTACTGGTTACTCACAGTTTACAATTTTCAGACTGCATGTATGTACCCTGGCAGTGAGGTTACATAAGCTTAAGCTGAAGCAAACACATAGCTTATGTATTGACAGTTATATCTACAGTTGAGACCACTTGTTTGAGGGTTATTTTGGGGTGTCAGTGGGCTGAAATACCCTGGTTTTTTTTTGCAATTTAGTGCAGAAAACTGTCATAAACTGTTACAGACTGAACTTAGTCCAGTCATACTTATTGGACTGCAGGGAGTCAAGCACTTGATAGACAGTCTATTGCATCATGGCTAATGCACATGGGACTGACAATATCACTCAGATAGTTGGAGAGAAGTTGGATAATAAGAACTTTACATTATGGAAATTCAGAATGAAAAACTTTCTGGTTGGCAAAGGTTATTGGGATTTATGTACAGGAGATGAAGTTGCTCCTGAGTTGCTTGCACACAATCCAACAAATGAACAGAAAGAGCCTACAGGCTATGGAATGAAAGAGCATGCAAGGTGCTGCATTGGTTTTCCTTATGTATATCTGATGCTATGGTAATTCAAATCATTGGACGTGAGACTCCGAAGGATGCTTGGGACATACTGATGAAAAATTATGGAACTATGACACATGCAAGAAAGATCCAGTTGAAACAACAGTTCAACAACATGTCTAGGAATGGCAAGAGCATCCAGACGTATACCACGGAGATTAAGACCATAGCTGATCAACTTGCTACTATTGGCTCAAGTGTATCAGAAGATGATATGATTGTTGTTGCTTTGAATGGCTTAGGCAAAGAGTACAAAGCTTTTGACACTTCCATTTCTGTCAGAGAAGAGCCTCCTAGCTGGGAAGAGCTAGTTGCTTTGTTGCTGCATGAGGAAGTCAAACTTGGTTTGAATACAGGTTTTAGTGCATCTCAGAGTAGAGACATTGTGTTGTACTCTAGCCAGCGTGGCAGAGGATCTAGAGGTCGTGGTTCATTTCGAGGTCATGGTGACACTCGTAATACTTATGGACAGCAGCAGCAGTAGAGTAATTGGCATGGTGCAAATACACAAGGCCAGCGTGGATCTGGTGGGTTTAGAGGTAGGAGGAGATCACCCCGAGGTAGAAGTGGTGGTTCTGGTTCATGGCAGTCGTCTGATCAGTCCAACAGGGACAAGGATTGTCATTATTGTGGTAGGTATGGGCACATAGCGAAGGAATGTTACAAAAAGCAAAATGACATGAAGACAAAAGGGAAACAACATGGGCACTATGCATCTTCCAGTGGTGCTCATGATGAGTCAGTTGATAGACTCTTTGCCATGCAGCATGTGTCCAAGACTGTGTCAAGGCAGAACAGAGATGACAGGTGGTACATTGACTCTGGTGCGTCAAACCACATGACCCCGCATGGAGAGTGGTTTGATGAGATGGTTGCAGGTACACATGGTCATGTATGTACTGGGGATGATACCCAACATGACATAAAGCATAAAGGGATTGTTCCATTGATGATGCCTAATGGCAAGAAGAAAGGCATGCATGATGTCTTACATGTACCGACCATAACAAAGAATTTGTTGTCTGTGGGTCAAATGGCAGAACAAAATCTGCAAGTGAGGTTTAACAAGGATGGATGTTTCATTGAGGAGTATGGAAATGGCTGCAAGCTAATTGCCAAGGGTAGAAGGGATGGCAGGATGTTTACTTTGGAAGCGACCATTCCTGAACTTAAAGTAGCTATGTTTTCTCATGATGAGAGTGCCATCAGAGATATAGAGATTTGGCACAAGAGAATCGGACATGTCAATGTACAAAAACTGAAATCTATGCAGCAGAAAGAAGTAGTACTTGGATTACCTAAATTCAAGTATAATGATTTTGGTCATGTATGCCTTGCATGTCAGTTTGGGAAGTAGGCACGGTTTCCTTTCATGAGACATGTAAAAAACAGCACTAGGCCTTTACAGTTGGTACACTCTGATGTCTGGGGTCCTTCACATAATGCTTCTTTTGGTGGTGCACGATATTATGTCTCATTTATTGATGATTTCAGCAGGTACACTTGGCTTTATATCTTGAAACATAAGGATGATGTGTTTGATGCATTCAAAGACTTCAAGAAACATGCTGAAAATGAATTGGGCTGTTACATATCATGTTTGAGATCAGATGGAGGAGGTGAATATGTCTCAAACTACTTTGACATGTATCTTGCTAAACATGGGATCAGAAGACAGCTCACATGCAGTTATACACCGCAGCAAAACGGTGTTGCAGAGAGGAACAACAGGGTTTTGATGGAGTCAGCTAGAGCTATGCTGAATGAAAAATGTCTACCAAATGGTTATTGGGCTGAAGCAGTGGTGGCTGTTGTATATGTGCTGAATCGAACCCCTACAGCAGGGATTCATGATGTCACTCCGTATGAATGGCTATATGGTCATAAACCTGATATTTCACACTTGAAGGTATTTGGCAGCATTGCATATGTGCATATACCGGATGAGAAGAGGAAAAAATTGGATCCTAAGGCAGTGAAAAGTGTGTTTATTGGATATGCACAGGAACGGAAAGCTTATAAGTGTTATGTACCTTCTACGCATGAGACACTCATCAGCAGAGATGTGGTATTTGATGAGTTAGCATCTTGGTATGGGAATCCTGTTGGTTGCAGTGCCTACTGATGGCTCACCCAGTATGAGTCATGCTGAAAACACTCCTGTAGAGAGTACTTCCATGACTGGTCAGACAGGTGATGTATCATCTACAGTGAGTCCTTGGACAGGACGATTACGGAGTCGCACTACTGCATCCACTGACACGGATATGTCAGTCAGGGGGAGAACAGATAAGGGAAAAGAAAAGGTTTTTGAAGATGTAACAGGTCCACTCACTGCAGGTTATGATTCATCTAGTAGTGACAGCTTAGATAGTGAATTGGGGATTCCGTCTGTTATGACGCCAGGTGCTAGATAGAGCCGTTATGTGCCGCCTCATGAGAGGCAAGCTCACAGTGAGCCACAGCTCAGGAGATCAGAGAGGGTCAGACGACCTATTGACAAGTATACTTACACTGGATATTCAACCCGTCATTATGCTTCTATGATGAAAGTAACAGGTTTTAGAGAACCAAGTAAGTTTGATGAGGCAGTTTCAGATGAGAATTGTGTGCTGCTATGGATGAGGAATATTCAGCTTTGGCTGAAAATTGTACATGGGATTTGGTACAGTTGCCTGAGGGCAAAACACCTATTGGATGCAAGTGGGTGTATAAGGTAAAATGTAAATCAGATGGATCATTGGAAAGATATAAGGCTAGGCTGGTTGCAAAAGGGTATGCGCAGCAGTATGGTCTTGATTATGAGGAGACTTTCAGCCCTGTAGCAAAGATGGCTACAGTTAGAACTGTGATTGCTTTGGCAGCAGCTAGAGGCTGGAAACTATGGCAGATGGATGTAAAGAATGCATTTCTCAATGGAGAATTACAGGAAGAGGTTTACATGGAACAGCCTAAAGGCTATGTACATCCAGAATTTCCAGCACATTTATGTCAGCTAAAAAAGGGATTATATGGGTTGAAACAGGCACCCAGAGCATGGAATGCTCACATCAACAGTTATTTACAGCAACATGGTTTTCGATTGGGAGATGCTGATCATAGTCTGTTTGCGAAGAAGACAGATAGTGGCTATGTTTTTCTAGTTGTCTATGTTGATGACTTAATCATTACAGGAGATGATGAAAATGGGATTGCAGAAATAAAGACATGTTTACAGGTTGAGTTTAAGGTCAAGGATTTTGGAGAGCTGAAATATTTTTTGGGGATTGAGGTTGTCTCTACACCTCGAGGCATATGGCTGCTACAGAAGCAGTTTGCTCATGACATGTTACAGAAATATGGTATGGCTGATTGCAAGCCTATGGATATGCCTTTGGAGCAGAATGTCAAGCTGCAGATTGATGTTGGGACAAAGAGAATGTTACTATGTACAGACAAATGGTAGGCAGCTTGATCTATCTCACAATCACTAGACCTGACTTGAGTTATGCTGTGGGGCTGATCAGTCAGTTCATGTAGAAGCCTCGCAAACCACACTTGGATGCAGTCAGAAGAATTCTGAGATATGTAAAGGGTACCACAGATCCTGGGCTGTTTTATGCATATGGTAAAACCCTTGACTTGATGGGGTACACTGATGCTGACTGGGCTGGTTACACATATGACAGGAGGTCACCCAGTGGCTATGCATTTGGATTGGGTAGTAGCATGATCAGTTGGCAGAGTAAGAAATAGCCTATAGTTGCATTGTCCAGTATGGAAGCAGAGTATCATGGTGTGGCCTTAGCGGCCTGTGAAGCTAAGTGGTTACAGAAGTTACTGAATGACTTGGGAGTACACTTGGACAGCAAAGTCAAGCTATACTGTGACAATTTGAGCAGTGTTATGTTAGCAAGCAATCCTGTTTATCATGCAAGATCAAAACACATTGAGGTTCACTACCATTTCATTAGGGAAATGGTTTTAGCAGATCAGATTGACTTGGAGCATGTGAAGACTGAAGACCAGGTAGCAGACATCTTTACCAAATCACTTGGTAAAGATAAGTTCATTCACTTTAGACAGCTACTTGGAGTGATGCAGATGATTTGAGTTTTGTTTTTTAGCTTGAGGGGGAGTGTTAGAAATCAAGCTCACCGTCAGTGTGTCTTCATCTATGACTGACATCTATGACAGCTAGTGTGTACAGCTGTCTACATGTGACTACATTAAATAAGTCCGGTTAGTAGTCAGTCAGTGACCTGACTAGAGTTAGTCAGTCTAGTCTACGTTTACACTAGGTCACTTTATCTTGTAGTGTGTGTGCTTTTCAGTTAAGCGTGTGGAAATTAAGGAACGAGCTTGAGAGCCTGAAGGCTCATGGATATGGAGTCTTTTCCTTTCTCTCTCTCTACTCTTTGAACAGTGTGTTTGGCGTAGCACCTCAAGCAAGTCTCCCCACCATGTGATTCTTGACATGGTATCAAAGCCGCACCACTAAGAGAGGCTAATTTTGAAGGTTGAAGTCAAGGAAAAGAAGAAAGGTTTGAGCAAGCAAGCATTGGGTAAGAAGCTCTCTCATTCTTACACTCTTTCTCTTGGATAGTGCCTGTGGAGGCACAAAAACTAGGGTAGAGTGAAAATCTCAAATTCCTCTGAGATTTGCTGTGCAAGTAGAGTACTATATACTCTGTCGACTAACCCTTTAAGACTTTCCTGCTATTTTTTTGGGCATTTGAGGCCATTTCAAGCCCCATTTTAGAAATGCAAGGTTAAGTACATAAGTTTTAAGGTACATTGTGATTTCAGTTGTGTTGACTGAAAGTGGGTGCACAGGTTACAAATTTCGAATCTATAATTTTTTAGGTGTTTGCCAAGAAACAAGCATAAGATTTATCTACAAACTAGTTGTAGATTCCTTGTACTATTGAGCAATTAGTGAAAAATGTTGCTTGGTGTATTGCTGTGCACTTGTTGTGAAAGGTTGCAAAAGAATTGCTTGTTGTGTTGTACCCTTTTTTTGTGATAATGGCAAAGAACAGTGGAAATCCCATTATTGAGAAGCTCAATAAGAACAACTACCCTTCATGGAAGTTCCGTGTGACAAACTTCCTCATTGGAAAGGGCCTTTATGAGTTTGTTTTAGGTGAAGAAAAGGAGTCTAGGTATCCCTCCGACTACATATGAATGTAAAAACTTCACATGCAATTTAGACAATTTTTGAGAACATGTTTTCAGTAAATACAAAGGCATGAAAGATTCAACTCAAGCAAGAATTGAATACCTTGAAGAAAGAAAAATTATCTATCAATGAGTATGTTTTGAAGGTGAGGAGCATTGCAGATACTTTACCAATGATTGATGCAATGCTTGATGATGTTGATTTGGTTTCATCCACTTTGAGTGGCCTTAATAATGAGAATATATGAAAATCATTTATTACTTCAATATATGTACAAAAGCCATTTCTAGATTTTGATGAGCTGGTCTTTCTCATGATTACCAAAGATATTAATATGTAGGGTTACTCGTCTGAAAGAAATGGTGAACAGGTCCAAGCATTTTACTCAAGTTTAGAAAGGGGACTTAGTAGATCCTCTTCGAGAGACCATGGTATGGGACGTGCTAGCGATAACCAATAAAACATGTTCAATCATCAATTTGGTGAAATGCAAGTTTGAAGAGGCCAAGGAAACAATTTAGAGGCAAGGGGAGCTCTAGAAGAAGGGGTGAATGGCGGAATAGAGGTTCTGGAAATTCTCCTATTGTTTGCCATTATTGTGGCAAAACATGTCATATTGCAGCCCATTGTTATGCTAAGAAGGATAATATTCGTAGTGGTAAATTGTAGCAAGGAAACTATGCATCGTCTTCACAACAGAATGAAGACAAAAATGAGTGTTTGTTTGTTATGCAGCATATGATGAATACTGTTACAAGAAAGGGGACACATGATGATGTATGGTATGTCGATTCAGGTGCATCTAATCATATGACCAGTCATATTGAATGGTTTGGAGAGATGCATGAATTACAAAATCCAGGTTATGTGCAAACGGGTAATGATTCATGCCACCCGATTTCACACATTGGAAAGGTTTCCTTGTCCTTGCATGATGGCCAGACAAAGAGTTTGATAAATGTATTACATGTGCCTTCAATCACAAAGAATTTAGTATTTATTGGCCAAATGGTAGAGCAAGGGTTGCAGGTCCAATTCAATGCAAAAGGTTGTTTTATAGAAGACTTTAATGATAAATACAGGTTGGTTGCAAAAGGAGGTAGAGTTGGCCGCATGTTCATTTAAGATCCTAGAATTCCTACAATGGATGCTACTATGTATGCTAAAGGAAAAGGAGTGGTTACAGACATTGAAACATGGCATAAATGTATTGGACATGCAAATGTGTAAAGGCTAAAATTAATGCAATCCAGAGGATTGGTTACAAGGTTGCCTTCTTTTAGAATTTCATAGAGTCTGTGAAGCATCCAGAGGATTATTACAAGGTTGCCTTCTTTTAGAATTTCATAGAGTCTGTGAAGCATGCCAGTTTGGTAAGCAGGCGAGACAACCCTTCTCACATGACAAAGAAGTGAGCATAAATATACTTGATGTAGTGCATATAAATGTTTGGGGGCCTACATAGAACGTATCTCTTGGTGGCAACAAATACTTTGTCATATTTATTGATGACTATTCAAAAAAGCTATGGGTATATTTCATGAAGGAAAAGAGTGATGTATTTGAGCACTTCAAATCCTTCAAGGCACCTATTGAAACAGAAATAGGCTTGAAAGTGAAGTGCTTGAAATCAAATGGAGGGGGAGAGTACCTCTCTAATGAGTTTAGTGGCTTCTTGAGGACTCATGAGATAAAGAGACAATTTACTTGTTTGCAGGTATACACCACAGCAAAATGGGTTGCAGAAAGAAAAAATGGACATATTGCAAAAGTTGCACGGGCATTAATGGCTGAAAAATATGCCAAAAAATTTTTGGTCTAAAGCTGTCCATACTATTGTTTATATTATGAAAAAACTCCCACAACTGCAGCTCATGGGATGACTCCCAAAGAATGTTTTACTTGACAAGAAGCTCAATGTATGACACACTTGAAGATATTTGGTTGTGTTGCATATGTTCATGTGCCAAATGAGCTACAGAAGAAGCTTGATCCAAAGGCTGAAAATTTTTTTTTTTTTAATATTCTTTAGAGAAGAAATGGTATTGTTGTTATAACCTTGTCACACATAAGTTCAAAGTGAGCAAGGATGTTATTTTTTATGAGATGAGAAGTTGGTATGGACCTGCTACTGGTGATGTATTAGATGATGATAACAATCATGATAGCTACGTGAAGAAAGAAAATAAAGAATCATGGAGTCTTAGTGGACCAAAAATATCATCTGGTACTACACCTACAGTGAGCCCTTGGTCTCAAAGACTAAGGAGTAGCCCCACGTCTTCAAGTGGATCTATAAGTGTTGCAAGTAAAGACAAAGGAAAGAAGAAAGTACTAGATGGTAATGATGCATCTACTAGGCATTTGGGATTTTATGGAGATTCTAGTGGTTCATAAAGTTTGGATAATGAGCTTTCCTTCAGTCAGGACACTAGGTGTACAAAGAGCACATAGTAATGTAAAGGCTCCACTGAGTGATCTAATGGTACGTATGTCTAACAGGGTCAGATACCCTATTAAAAGATTTGGTTTTGAAGGTTATGCAACTCACCATTATTCTTATATGGTGAAGGTAGTTGACGATGTTGAGCCCGCTTGTTTTGAGGATGCTATTGTTCATGCTCATTAGGATGCTGTAATTGATGAGGAGATGGCTGCATTAGAAGCCAATAAGACTTGGGATTTGGTACCCTTGCCTAAGGGTAAGAAAGCTATTGGCTGTAATTGGGTTTACAAAGTCAAGAATAATGCAAATGGTTTCGTTAGCATGTATAAGGCTAGGCTAGTTACAAAAGGCTATGCTCAAATATATGGCATAGATTATGAAGAGACATTCAGTCCATTTGCTAGGATGGCAAGTGTTAGGTGCGTGATTGCCTTGGCAGCAGCCCAAGACTGGATTTTTCAGCAAATGGATATTAAGAATACCTTCTTGTATGGTGAATTGCGAGAAGAAGTTTATATGGAGCAACCGGCAGGTTATGAGGATTTAGAGCATCCCACATATGTGTCCAAGTTAAAGAAGGTGCTCTATGGGCTAAAGCAAGAACCTAGAGCATGGTCTGACAAGATTGGAGAGTATCTCGTCAATATTTGATTTTGTATTTCTAATGCTAATCACTCACTTTATGTGAGAAGGGGAGATGCAAGTTTGCTCATCATAGTCATTTATGTGGATGACTTGATTATTACATGTGACAGTGACAATGGGATTGTTGAAGTTAAGGACTTCTTGAAGAAGAAATTTAAGATGAAGGATTTGGGTGAGCTGAGATACTTTCTTGGTATTGAGGTGATCAAATGTGATGATGGTATATGGCTATCCCAAAGGCAATATTGTTTGGATATGTTATCCAAGCATGGTATAACAACATGTAAGCCTCTTTCAGTACCATTGGAGCAAAATGTGAAGTTGAGTGTTGACGTTGGGGATGAGATAGAAGACCCTACTATGTTCAGGAGGATAGTAGAGAGTTTGATTTACATGACTATCACAAGGCCATAAACTTGAGCTATGTTGTTGGCCTTGTTAGTCAGTTTGTACAAATGCCTAAAAAGCCTCTTTTGGATGCAGTTAGATGTATATTGAGGTATGTGAAGTCTACTTTACATTATGGACTTTTTTATGAGGCAGATAAGAATGTACATGTCTTCGGATACACAGATGCAGATTGGGTTGGTAGCATGTCACACAGAAGATCTACTAGTGGATTCATGTTTTCCCTTGGTAGTGCAGCAATTACATGGAGCAACAAAAGTAACCTATAGTTGCTTTATCGAGTATAGAGGATGAGTATAGAGGTGTTGTTATGGCAGCATGTGAGGTGGTATGGCTACAAAAGTTATGAGGTGATTTGGATGTGCAAGGAGATGGTCCAGTTGTCATGTGTAGCATACAGCTAGCCAGGAATCCAATGTTCCATGCTAGGACAAAAAACATTGAGATGCACTACCACTTTGTGAGAGAGAAGGTACTTGCAGGAGAGATTGACTTGGTATATGTTAGCACACAAGATTAGATAGCTGACATTTTTACAAAGGCATTGGGTGTAGAGAAGCTTCAAATGTTCCAAAGCTTACTTGGAGTCGCAGAGATAGAGTTGAGCTTGAGGGGGGTGTCGAGATTGTTTAAAGAGAAGGGTTGGAGCTAACACAGTGAGGCGCTGAGAGCGCTCATACATATCTTACATTATCATTAACACATAACTAAAATTATTGTTTACAAACTAAGGTCTCAAGGACCATTCACACCAAACAATTAAGTCCTAAACACCGACTTATTTAATGTCCGCATCATGTAGTACAGCTGGACAACTCAAGGGTCGAGTACAATCATACCAAAGACAAAAATATGAGCTTGAAGTCCAACACTCCCTCTCAAGCTCAAGACAGCATCTGTACACCAAGCAACTATCTGAAAACACTTAACTTATATTTACCCAGAGACTTGGTAAAGATATCCACAACCTGTTCATCAGTCTTCACATGCATGAGATCAACTCTCCCTGCAAGAACCATCTCTCTGATGAAGTTGTAGTGTACCTCAATGTGTTTTGTCCTAGCATGGTATATTGGATTCATGGCCAAGAGTACATTACTAAGATTGTTACATAGCAAAGTCACTGGAGCATCTACCTATATGCCCAAATCAGCCATAAGCTTGAGCAGCCATGCAATCTCACATGCTACCAATGCAGCACCCCTATACTCTGCCTCAGTACTCGATAAAGCAACCGTAGGTTGCTTCTTGCTACTCCATCTAATCATTCTGCTTCCAAACTCGAAAGCATAGCCACTCGTAGATCTACAGTCATATGAGCATCCTGCCTAATCTGCATCCATGTATCCAACCAATTTCAAGGGCTTATCTCTCACATAGAATAGCCCATAATCTACAATGGACTTAACATATCTCATAATGCGTCTAGTTGCATCCAAGTGCGGCTTTCTGGGCTTCTGCATAAACTGGCTTATGAGCCCTACAGTATAGCTCAAGTCAAGCCTAGTGATGGTCAAGTAAATCATACTGCCAACCATCTGCCTGTACATAGTCACATCCTCAACTTTAGCTCAAGTGGTCATGTCTAGCTTTACATTCTGATCAAGAGGTGTATCCAATGGTTTGCATTCAGCCATGCCATACTTCTTCAACATTTCCACGGCATAGTGCTTCTGCATTAGCCATAAACCATTTTCAGCTGTAACCACCTCAATGCCCAAGAAGTACTTCAAATCACCTAAGTCTTTCATGTCAAATTCAGTTTTCAGCATCTTCATTACATGATGTATGCCCATGTCATCATCATCAGTGATTATCAAATCATCAACATATATTACCAGCACTACCAAGCCACTGTCAATCTTTTTCGTAAATAGGCTGTGATCAGCCCTGCCAACAGCAAATCTCAAGCTCTAGAAGTAGTTATTGATCCTTGCATGCGAGGCTCTCAGAGCCTACTTCAGCCCGTACAATGCTTTTTCTAGCC
This sequence comes from Lygodium microphyllum, assembly GCF_053477565.2. Taxonomy (NCBI): domain Eukaryota; kingdom Viridiplantae; phylum Streptophyta; class Polypodiopsida; order Schizaeales; family Lygodiaceae; genus Lygodium; species Lygodium microphyllum. Next base: position 34,187,939 of record NC_141138.1, on the reverse strand, counting down.
TGCATACATAGTGCTGAAAATCTATGTGTACATACCCTTCCAGTTGATCCATATAGACATCCTCTGCCAAGTCACCATTGAGGAATGCATTCTTCACGTCTATATGCTACAATTTCCAGCCTCTAGCAGCAATCAAAGCAATCACAGTGCGTATGGTTGCCATCTTGGCAATAGGGCTGAATGTTTCCTCATAATCAAGTCCATACTGTTGGTCATACCCCTTAGCAACCAACCTGGCTTTGTACCTTTCCACATTACCATCCGACTTGCATTTGATTTTGTAGACCCATTTGCAGCCAATGGTCTTTTTCCCTTTAGGTAGTGGCACAAGATCCCATGTTTTATTTTCAACCAAGGCATTCATTTCTTTATCCATAGTTGCACACCGATTCTCATCTTTTACTGCTTCAATATATGTACCTGATTCTTTGATTTCCATCACTTTTGTCATGTAAGCATAGTGCTTTGCAGAGTACCCACTGTACGTCAACCTGTGAACAGGATATCTGACTCTCTGTGAGTGTCTAGGCTGTGGTGCACTACTCGATTCCCCTCTCTCATGAGGCGGAATGTACCTGCTCTACCTTATGCCAGGCGTATAGATAGTTGGAATACCAAGCTAACTGTCTAAAGTGTTAGCAAACTCATATCCAGAAGTCATCCTACCAGGTGTCATCATACCAGATGCATCCTCAATAGCTTTTTCTTTTCCTTTGTTGTCCAAGATATCATATCTCCCCCTCACTAACATACCGGTGTCAGTGGACAGTGGGCCAGAGCTCCTTGATCTACCTGTCCAAGGAAATACTGTCTAACCACTAGGACCTGTCATAGCATTACTCTGCTTGCAAATTAGCTATAGATACGTGAGTAGAAGGCATATCCGATGGCACTGCACCCGGTTATACATATCAAGAGGCCATCTCATCAAAGATAACATCCCTACTCACCAAAGTCTCCCTAGTAGAGGGATCATAGCATTTGTATACCTTCTTCTCCTGCGAATATCCAATGAAAACACACTTATGCATTTTTGGATCCAGCTTCTTCCTTTTCTCATCTAGGATGTGCACATAAGCAAGGTAGCCAAAGGCTTTCATGTGACTTACATCCAGCTTATAGCCATACAGCTTCTCAAATGATGTCATCTCATGAATACCTGCAATGGGAGTCCGATTCAAGATATACATGGCTATCATAACAGCCTCAGCCCAATAATAGAGTGGCATCTTCTTCTCATTCATCACGGCATGAGAAGCTTCCATCAATACCCTATTCTTATGTTCAGCCACTCCATTCTGCTATGGAGTATAGCTGCATGTAAGCTGCCTACGTATGCCATTTTCAGCCAAAAAATTGTCAAACTCATTTGACACATACTCCCCACCGATGTTTGATCTCAAGCAAGAGACATAGCATTCAAATTCCTTTTCAACATGCTTTTCAAACTACTGAAAAATAGCAAACACATCATCCTTTGTCTGTAGAATATACACTCAAGTATAGCGACTGTAATCATCAATGAATGTCACATAGTAATTCAAGCCTCCCATAGATGCATTATGGACTGGCCCCTAGACATCAGAGTGCACTAATTGCAATAGACATGTACTTTGCCTTACATGCCTGACAAATGGCAACCTTGACTACTTACCAAACTGGCAACCATCGCATACATGACCAAACTTGGGTAAACCTGTAACAAGCTGTTTTTTCTGCATAATTTGTAGCCTCCACAAATTCACATGTCCCACTCTCTTATGCCAAATTTCCAAATCTTTGACAGTGCCAAAACCATGGGCAAAAATAGCTGAATTCAGCTCTGGCAAAGCACCATCAAGAGTAAACATTCTGTTATTCCTATGACCACGAGCAATCAACTTGCATCCATTTCCAAACTCTTCAATAAAGCATCCATGCTTACTGAACCTAACCTGCAAGTTTTGCTCCATCATCTGATCGACAAATAGTAAGTTCTTCGTTATCGATGGAACATGCAGTACATCATGAAAATTTTTCTTTTTGCCATCATGAACCACAAAAGGAACTTTGCCTTTATGATCAATGCTATGTTGCGTGTCATCACATGTGCATACATAGCCATGTCTTTCAGCTACCATGTCAGTGAACCAATCATTGTGAGGGGTCATGTGGTTTGATGCCCCTGAATCAATGTAACATACTGCATCATCAGTGGATTTTTTAGTAGCCCTATCTTTCACATATTGCATGGCAGACAATCTATCTCCTGAAGCATCATCTGCCTGACTAGACATAGCAAAATGTCCATGATGTTGCCCTTCTGATTTCCCTACTTCTTCTAGCAGTCCTTGGCAATATGACCATACTTCCCATAGTAATGACAATCCTTATCCTTATTCGGATTTTCAGATGGATGTTGCTACTGCAAGGAGCCTCTGCCTCTAGGGCTAGATCTCCCCCTGCCTCTAAAGTTTCCACCACCTCTTGCATTCGATACTTGATGGTTGTTATTGCCATAGGATGCATTTTGCTAGCTTCCTCTGCCAGAACCATAGCCTCTACCACAGCTGCCATGGCCACGTTGATTGGAATAAAAGATTGCATCCTTGCTGCTTGACCTTGTAGCCAAGCCAAGTTTAACCTCCTCATGGATAAGCAATGCAACCAGCTCATTGAAATTAGGCATTTTAGTATGCACAGACACAGAAGTATCAGAAGACTTATACTCATGCCCCAAGCCATTCAAAGTCACAAAAACCATGTCTTCATCTTCAACCTATGATCCAACAGATGCCAGTTGATCTGCAATGGTCTTGATCTCCGTGGCATAATCCTATATAGATGTGCTCTTTCTCTCCATGTTGTTAAATATCTGCTTTAATTGGATCTTTTTGGCACTTGTGGTCATGCCATAGTACTTGACTAGGATGTCCCAAGCATCCTTAGGAGAGATGCATTTCATTATCTACATTACCATGGCATCTCATATACATAGAGATGGCTATGCAACACCCTACAAGCTCTTTATGTCCAAGCTCGGTGTAGTCGTCTTTGATCAGGTGTAGGTCTCTCTAGGAGCTCAGGTTTGGCTTCTACTCCACTCACTAACTCCCAATATCCTATCCCGATTAAGAATTTCTCCATGCAAAACTTCCATATGGCATAATTATGGCTATCTGATTTCTCCCCCACAATAATCTGGGTAATATTGTATGTCCTATCAGCATTTGCCATGTCGTATGCTTTGCTTGACTACTTGCAAGCCAAAATCTTCCTGACAATTCAGTTTCAATCTGCAACTATTTATGACATTTTTCAACACTCTATGTGCTCAAATAGTCAGTATTTCAACCTGAAAAACAATAGTACATACACTTCCTGACACTTGGCAATCACCTAGGTATTGCAGCCTGCATGTACGGACTGCATTCAATGCAAAACCAGCATGTATTTGGGAAACCTGTTCATGTACAAACAAGAAATCTGTAGGTTGAAAAATAATAGTAAAGAGAATCTCCTCTTTGAGCTCAACACAGAGGGTACGTGCCCCAAG